>NW_027590168.1:0-335333 GCF_964213995.1 Mustelus asterias
CCCCAGACTACCACCCCCGCACCTTCCCTCCCTCCCCCCCCTCCCTTCCCTCGACTCCCCCCCCCCCCTCCCTTCCCTCCCTCCCCCCCTCCCTTCCCTCACTCCCCCCCCCTCCCTTCCCTCACTCCCCCCCGCCCTTCCCCCCCCCCCTCCTTCCCTCCTCCCCCCCTCCCTTCCCTCACTCCCCCCCCCTCCCTTCCCTCACTCCCCCCCCTCCCTTCCCTCACTCCCCCCCCTCCCTTCCCTCACTCCCCCCCCCTCCCTTCCCTCACTCCCCCCCCTCCCTTCCCTCACTCCCCCCCCTCCCTTCCCTCACTCCCCCCCTCCCTTCCCTCACTCCCCCCCCTCCCTTCCCTCACTCCCCCCCCTCCCTTCCCTCACTCCCCCCCCTCCCTTCCCTCACTCCCCCCCCTCCCTTCCCTCACTCCCCCCCCTCCCTTCCCTCACTCCCCCCCCTCCCTTCCCTCACTCCCCCCCTCCCTTCCCTCACTCCCCCCCCTCCCTTCCCTCACTCCCCCCCCTCCCTTCCCTCACTCCCCCCCCTCCCTTCCCTCACTCCCCCCCCTCCCTTCCCTCACTCCCCCCCCTCCCTTCCCTCACTCCCCCCCCTCCCTTCCCTCACTCCCCCCCACCCCTCACTCACTCCCCCCCACCGCTCACTCACTCCCCCCCTCCCCTTCCTCACTCCCCTCTCCCTGAGGCCTCTCCCCCCGCTCAGAGCGCCTGCTCCCGGGGATACAGCATCAGCAGCCGCACCTCCCGCTCTTTCTGCTTCATTTTCTTCAGGATGCTCAGCAGCCCCATTCCCCTCCGGCCCGGGCCCAGTGCGCAGCCGCCAACACTAACCCCGCCCCCTCGGCACAGCCCCGCCCCCCTGATTCGCCGCCCCCGGCACTGACCCCGCTCCCCATTCGCCGGCCGCGCTGCCAATCAGAGCCGCCGGTGCGCTCCGGATTGGGTGTTCCTAGTCCCGCACCCGGCCCCTCCCCCATTGGCCGCGGCGCCGCCAATCCCTGCTTCTGATTGGCTGCCCCTCCTGTCACTCAGGGAGCTAGCGCCCTCCAGATTGGCTGTTCCTGGACCTGCCCCCACCACTCCACCATTAGCCGCGGCGCCGCCAATCCTCGCCACTGATTGGTTTTGTACCCTGTCACTCACAGCACTCACAATCGCGATTGGCTGTTACCGCTCCCGCCTCCGCCTCTCCCTCATTGGCCGCGGCGCCGCCGCTCCTCGCTTCCGATTGGCTATCCCTCCTGTCACTCAGAGTGCCAGCGCCCTCCGGATTGGCCGTTCCCGATTCCCGGGCGCCGCCCCTCCACCACTGGGCAGCGGCGCCGCCAGTCCCCACCCTTGATTGGCTTACCGCCCTGTCACTCACAGTCCACTCGAGCTCCGGATTGGCTGTTCCTGTTCCCGCCCCCTCAGGGCCGCTCCACCACTGGCCGCGAGGCTGACCACGTCCCGCTCCTGATTGGGTTAATTGTCCTGTCACTCTGAGCGCCGGCCCATTCCGGGTGAACTGTTTCCGCTCCCGCCCCCCGGACCTCCACCAATGGCCAACCCGGCTTCATTTTCCACTTCCGATTGGTCGTCTGTCCTGTCACTCCAGACTCCAGCGCGCTCCGGATAGGCTCCCCGCTCGCATTGGCTGCCACTCCGCTCCTCATTGGCCGCCCGCCCTGTCACTCTGACTGCCAGCACTCCCCGGATTGGCTGTATCCGCCCCTCGCCCTTGTTCGCGTCACTCCTCACCTCTGATTGGACACCAAGCCTGTCACCCATAAACCAGCCCGCTCCGGATAGGCTACCTGTGAGCCCGCCCCCTCCCTCACCATGGAGCAGGTCAGACGTTTCACCCGTTGCTGATTGGCTGGGTGTCCTGTCACTCCAAGCCAGGGCGCTCCGGATAGGCTGCTCACGCTCCCGTCCCTCCCTTAGTTACCGCCAACGAGGTGGGAGGCGGGAGGCAAGAGGGGCGACTGGAGGAGTGGGTGGGTCATCCTACTAAAGTTTGCACTCTTCCCCTTCCTTCTCCCCTATGTACTCTATGAACGGTATGCTTTGTCTGTATAGGGCGCAAGAAACAATACTTTTCACTGTATCCCAATACATGTGACAATAATAAATCCAATGTAGAGATCTTATCCGACGCCACCTTATATCCCATGTACACAGCACAGAAACTAGAAACAGGAGGAGGCCATTCGGCCCTTCCAACCTGCTCCGCCATTCATTTTGATCATGGCGGCATGGACAAGTTGGGCCAAAGGGCCTGTTTCCATGCTGTCAACCTCTGTGACTCTATGGTTGACCATCAAATTCAATATCCTGATTCCCCCCTTCCCCCCCACCCCCCCATAATCCTCGATCCCTTTAGCCCCAAGAGCGATATCTAATTTGTTCTTGAAATCACACAACGTTTTGGCCTCAACTACTTTCTGTGGGAGTGAATTCCACCACTCTCTGGGTGAAGAAATTTCTCCTCACCGCAGTCCTAAAATGTTTACCCCCTTATCCTCATTCTATGACCCCCCCTAGTTCTGGACTCCCCCCACCATCGGGAACATTCTTTCTGAATCCACCCTGTCTAACCCTGTTAGGGTTTTATAAGTTTCTATGAGATCCTCTCTCACTCTTCTAAACTCTAGTGAATACAATCCTAACCCACTTAGTCTCTCCTCATATGGCAGTCCTGCCATCCCAGGAATCAGCCTTGATGGGCCGAATGGCCTCCTTTTACACTGTCGGGATTCTATGATTCTTCTAAACTCCAGTGAACATAATCCTAACCCACTTAGTCTCTCCTCATATGACAGACCTGCCATCCCAGGAATCAGCCTGGTAAACCTTCGCTGTGCTCCCTCTATAGCAAGGACATCCTTCCTATGAATTCCTATGAAGTTAGGTTGATTGGCCAGGTTAAAAATTGCCCCTTAGAGTCCTGAGATGCGTAGGTTAGAGGGATTAGCAAGTAAATATATGGGGATAGGACCTGGGTGGGATTGTGGTCGGTGCAGACTCGATGGGCCGAATGGCCTCCTTCCGCACTGTAGGGTTTCTATGATTTCTATGATTTCCTCAGATAAAAAAAAAGTTAGGAGGTTATGCTGAACCTTCAGGAGGCCTCAGCTGGAATGTTGGGGGCCCCCCGGCCCATTTAGTGCCCTCCTCCATTGCAGGTTTGGTAGGTGGGGAGCACATCAGTTTCCCGCCCCCATCCTGATTGAGACTATGGTTAAAAGGCCCATGGATGATGGCCGACAACTAACGCCCGCGTAAGGGTCTAATGCCGCTCTGCTGGTGTTAACCCAGTAGCCACAAGGTCAGCACGACAAGCATGCAAACACGTGAGCCCACACAGTGGGGAGGGCTGTCCCTCGGTCTTAGCTCCTTGCTGCAAACATTCCCCCTGTTAGGGGGACCAGATCAAGGTATGTTACGAAGTTACTCTAGAGCCCAACTATTTTCTGTTTATTTGCCATTAGGGGAGCAGCATGTGTCTCGCTCCAAGTATGATTTGATTGGGCACTCACAGTGGTTCGTGCTGCTGCCTCACAGCGCCAAGGAACTGGGTTCAATTCCCAGCTTGGGTCACTGTGCGGAGTCTGCACGTTCTCCCCGTGTCTGCGTGGGTTTCCTCCAGGTGCTCCCGTTTCTTCCCACAGTCCGAAAGACGTGCTGGTTAGGTGGATTGGCCATGCTAAATTCTCCCTCAGTGTACCCGAACAGGTGCTGGAGTGTGGCGACCAGGGGATTTTCACACTAACTTCATTGCAGTGTTAATGTAAGCCTACTTGTGACACTAATAACTAAACTTTAAATAAAAAGATTGACCCACTGGGAAGCTTTTATTAAAACCAACTTTATTTAACAAAGTTAACAGAGAACAAAAAGAATTAGCATGATTTTTACCAATTGAAATACTTAAACATGACAAGGTGTGATTCTTAACAACTAACTATCTGCAAAGTTCCAATGTAAGCAATATCCCCACAGACATAAATCCCTCTTTAGACGTTAGCACAAAAAACATATGGGATTATGGACGCTCGATTTCCAGCCTTTTATCCCCTCTGGACAGATATGGAAAGACACTGTCTCCTGACTCCCATTCAGCAACCTCCAGAGAAAGGGACTTAATTCCTGGCAAATCCCAGTCTCCAAAGCCAGAGAGAGAGACACATACAGAGAAGCAGAGAGGGCTATCTCACCCTAAAGATCCCAAGCAGCAACTGACTTGATTTTCTGTGGAAGCCTAGCTCCACCCAGTCACATGAATTTACTGCCACTCAACCTAATCAAGCCCTTCTCTGATAAACCCCAGGGGAAAACACTAAACTAACAGGACAGCATTAGCAACACCGAACCTGCACATCTTTGGACACGAGGGGAAAGTTTACAATGGTCAATCGACCTAACTTGCACATCTTTGGACACTAAGGAGCAATTTAGCATGGCCAATCCACCTAACCCGTACATCTTTAAACACTAAGAGGCAATTTAGCATGGCCAATCCACCTAACCCGCACATCTTTAAACACTAAGAGGCAATTTAGCATGGCCAATCCACCTAACCCGCACATCTTTAAACACTAAGAGGCAATTTAGCATGGCCAATCCACCTAACCTACACATCTTTTGACACTAAGGGACAATTTAGCATGGCAAATCCACCTAACCTGCACATCTTTAGACACTAAGGGACAATTTAGCACGGCCAATCCACCTAACCTGCACATCTTTGGACACTAAGGGACAATTTAGCATGGCCAATCCATCTAACCTGCACATCTTTGGACACTAAGAGGCAATTTAGCATGGCCAATCCACCTAACCCGCACATCTTTGGAGTATGGGGGGAAACCGGAGCACCCGGAGAAAACCCACGCAGACACGGGGAGAACATGCAGACTCCACACAGACGGTGACCCAAGACTCGAATTGAACCTCGGTCCCTGGCGCTGTGAGTCAGCAGTGCCAATCACTGTGCCACCGAGCCATGCTGCATTGATAAGAACTTTCAAAAGGGGGGAATTGGAGAAATATTTGGCAGGGAAAACTGTGGGGGGAAAGCAGAGAGTGAGATTAATTAAATAGCTCTAGTAAAGTGCCAGCACAGAGATGACGGGCCGAACAGCCTCCACCCAGGCTGCAGAATTCCATGATTCCTTTGTCTGCATCCAGTCTGTGAATCTACATTCAGACTCCTTTGGCCTGTGCCTAATGCAGTTCTGGAAGCTTCCCACAGACTAAGTGAGGAATGCCTGGCATGCACCAGCTCTGTGCCTGACTTATGCGTGACCTCCAACAATGACAAGCTGTGCAGAACTCCGAGCGCGTGTTTCCTATGAGGAGAGGCTGAACGGGGGCGATTTCTCCACTCCCATCAGTTCAGCCGGTGCACCGACACTGCATCAAATAATGACGTCCGGGCGATTAAGGTCGGGTAGCGCAGTGCAGAAATTGAACACAGTCTTCTGGAAGGCAAGACCCCCCCTGGGAAAGGGTGAAATCAGGAATGTTCGAAGGAATTCAATTGCAAATAAGTCAGATGGAGAAGCACTCCATCTTCCAATTAAGCACTTTACAGCCTTTATAGAATCCATACAGTGCAGGAGGGCATTCGGCCCATCGAGGCTCCGACAATGCGGCACTCCCTCAGCACTGACCCTCCCATAATGTGGCACTCCCTCAGTACTGACCCTCCAACAATGCGGCACTCCCTCAGCACTGACCCTCCAACAATGCGGCACTCCCTCAGTACTGACCCTCTGACAGTGCGGCACTCCCTCAGTACTGACCCTCTGACAGTGCGGCACTCCCTCAATACTGACCCTCCGACAGTGCAGCCCTCCCTCAGCACTGACCCTCTGACAGTGCAGCCCTCCCTCAGCACTGACCCTCTGACAGTGCAGCCCTCCCTCAGCACTGACCCTCCGACAGTGCAGCCCTCCCTCAGCACTGACTCTCTGATGCACTATCAATCGAGTCAAGACTAGTTGAGAGCAAGACAAATAGGCTTTCATTAGCAAGAACTTGGAGCCATCTCTGTCGGAGATCTGGTCTGTACTAAAGGCTCGGGGGAGGAGCCACCGCCTTTATACCCGGACCAGGGGGAGGTGTCTTGGGCGGAACCGACAGGGATGTGCCACATATACAGGTAATAATAAATACTAACAGTGGTTAATCACAACAGATAACAGATAACAGTGGTTAACCACACACTCTGACAGTGCAGCACTCCCTCAGCACTGATCATCCAACAGTGCGGCACTCCCTCAGTATTGACCCTCTGACAGTGTGGCACTCCCTCAGTACTGACCCTCTGACAGTGTGGCACTACCTCAGTACTGACCCTCTGACAGTGTGGCACTCCCTCAGTACTGACCCTCTGACAGTGCGGCACTCCCTCAGTACTGACCCTCCGACAGTGCGGCACTCCCTCAGTACCGACCCTCCGACAGTGCAGCACTCCCTCAGCACTGACCCTCCGCCAGTGCGGCACTCCCTCAGCACTGACCCTCCGACAGTGCGGCACTCCCTCAGTACTGACCCCCCGACAGTGCAGCACTCCCTCAGCACTGACCCTCCGACAGTGCAGCACTCCCTCAGTACCGACCCTCCGACAGTGCAGCACTCCCTCAGTACTGACCCTCCGACAGTGCGGCACTCCCTCAGTACTGACCCTCCGACAGTGCGGCACTCCCTCAGTACTGACCCTCCGACAGTGCGGCACTCCCTCAGCACTGACCCTCCGACAGTGCGGCACTCCCTCAGTACTGACCCTCCGACAGTGCGGCACTCCCTCAGTACTGACCCTCCGACAGTGCGGCACTCCCTCAGCACTGACCCTCTGACAGTGCGGCACTCCCTCAGTACTGACCCTCCGACAGTGCGGCACTCCCTCAGCACTGACCCTCCGACAGTGTGGCACTCCCTCAGCACTGACCCTCTGACAGTGCGGCACTCCCTCAGCACTGACCCTCCGACAGTGCGGCACTCCCTGAGCACTGACCCTCCCACAATGCAGCACTCCCTCAGCACTGACCCTCCGACAGTGCGGCACTCCCTCAGCACTGACCCCCTGACAGTGCAGCACTCCCTCAGCACTGACCCTCCGCCAGTGCGGCACTCCCTCAGCACTGACCCTCCGCCAGTGCGGCACTCCCTCAGCACTGACCCTCCGCCAGTGCGGCACTCCCTCAGCACTGACCCTCTGACAGTGCGGCACTCCCTCAGCACTGACCCTCCGACAGTGCGGCACTCCCTCAGTACTGACCCTCCGCCAGTGCGGCACTCCCTCAGCACTGACCCTCCGCCAGTGCGGCACGCTTGCGCACACATTCACTTTTGCATATGCAAACACACACACCCAAGAAGACTAAGCACATGGGATTTCTGGAGAAAGATTTTATTAACAATAGTGTGGAGTACAGAAATAGTCAAACGCATAGCGGACCGCGCAGTTAAAACAATCATCACACGGGACACGGCATTCCGGTTGCAAGGGCAGGGTTGAAGTGAAGGACAGGCACGGTGGCGCGGTGGTTAGCACTGCTGCCTCACAGCGCCGGGGACCCGGGTTCGATTCCCGGCTTGGGTCACTGTCTGTGTGGAGTCTGCACGTTCTCCCCGCGTCTGCGTGGGTTTCCTCCGGGTGCTCCGGTTTCCTCCCACAGTCCCAAATACGTGCTGGTTAGGTGCTAAATTCTCCCTCAGTGTTACCCGAACAGGCGCCGGAGTGTGGCGACTGGGGGATTTTCACAGTAACTTCATTGCGGTGTTAATGTAAGCCAACTTGTGACACTAATAAATAAACCTTTAAGTACACCAATGATGAGGACCCCCAAAGGACTGAGCCATGGGAGTGATGAGAATCTACACTGGGTGGGATCTCTCTCACTTGCAGCCATGTGACTTTTTAAAATTCATTCATGGGACATGGGTGTCGCTGACTGGGCCCTGCATTTATTGCCCATCCCTAGTTGCCTTTGAAGGGCAGTTGAGAATCAACCACATTGCTGTGGCTCTGGAGTCACTTAAAAGTTAAAGTAAAGTTTATTTATTAGTTACAAGTCAGCTTACATTAACACTGCAATGAAGTTACTGTGAAAATCCCCCAGTCGCCACACTCAGGCGCCTGTTCAGGTTACACTGAGGGAGGATTTAACACGGCCGATGCACCCTAACCCGCACGTCTTTTGGACTGTGGGAGGAAACCGGAGCACCCGGAGGAAACCCACGCAGACACGGGGAGAATGTGCAGACTCCACACAGACAGTGACCCAAGCCGGGAATTGAACCCGGGTCCCTGGTGCTGTGAGGCAGCAGTGCTAACCACTGTGCCACCGTGCCCATGTAGGCCTGACCGGGGTAAGGACGGCAGATTTCCTTCCCTAAAGGGAACCAGATGGGTTTTTCTGACAATGGGTCATCAGTAGATTCTTAATTCCAGATTTAAAAAAAAATATTAAATTCAAATTCCACCATCTGCCGTGGCGGGATTCGAACCCGGGTCCCCCAGAACATTAGCTGAGTTTCTGGATTAATAGTCTAGTGATAATACCACTAGGCCATCACCTCCCCTAATACAATCGCCTGCACCAGATACAATTTCTCCTGGGCGTACCCTTCACATTTTAAATACAAACCACGTCGAGGGGGAAGGCGGACAGGGGGATTGTTAGTCTGAGTGGCAGGGATCTGGCCTCCATTTCACACTGGTATCCCTGCTGGCACGGTTGGCAGACGGGCAATGGGTGATGGGGATTGCCCATTTAACATTGGTCGCCCCTGCTACTAAATGATGTTGAATGAAAGCCATTTTGTCAACTGTGCTCGCCCCTTATTGTCCGTCATTCATATAAACACAGTCGACTATGTGGGGGGTCGGACTCATAAGTTTGCCGATGACACAAAGATTGGCCGGGCGGTTAACAGCGAGGCGGAGTGCCTTGGGCTACAAGATATAGATGGGATGGTCAAATGGGCAGATAAGTGGCAGATTTACTGGGATGCTACCAGGACTTGATGGTTTTGAGTTATAAGGAGAGGCTGGATAGACTGGGACTTTTTTCTCTGGAGCGTAGGAGGCTGAGGGGTGATCTTATAGAGGTCTATAAAATAATGAGGGGCATAGATCAGCTAGTCAACATCTTTTCCCAAAGGTAGGGGAGTCTAAAACTAGAGGGCATAGGTTTAAGGTGAGAGGGGAGAGATACAGAAGTGTCCAGAAGGGCAATTTTTTCGCACAGAGGGTGGTGAGTGTCTGGGACGAGCTGCCAGAGGCAGTAGTAGAGGTGGGTACAATTTTGTCTTTTAAAAAGCGTTTAGACAGTTACATGGGTAAGATGGGTATAGAGGGATATGGGCCAAACGTGGGCAATTGGGACTGGCTTTGTGGTAAAAACTGGGTGGCATGGACAAGTTGGGCCGAAGGGCCTGTTTCCATGCTGTAAACCTTCATAGAAAGAAACTTCATAGAAACCCTACAGTACAGAAAGAGGCCATTTGGCCCATCGAGTCTGCACCAACCACAATCCCACCCAGGCCCTACCCCCATAACCCTACATATTTTACCCACTAATCCCTCTAATCTACGCATCCCAGGACACTAAGGGGCAATTTTAGCATGGCCAATCAACCTAACCCACACATCTTTGGACTGTGGGAGGAAACCGGAGCACCCGGAGGAAACCCACGCAGACACGAGGAGAATGTGCAAACTCCACACAGTGACCCAAGCCGGGAATCGAACCCAGGTCCCTGGAGCTGTGAAGCAGCAGTGCTAACCACTGTGCTACCTTGCCGCCTCTATGACTCTAGATGGAAATTCACCCTTAAAAGGGTGAGGTGATGCACATTGGAAGGAGTAATTTGATAAGGAAGTATTCAATGAATGGTAGGACACTGGGAAGTTCTGTGGAACAGAGGGACCTTTGTGTATTTGTCCACAGATCTCTGAAGGCCGAAGAGCATGTTAGTAGAGTGATGAAAAAGGCGTATGGCACACTGGCCTTTATCAATCGGGGTATAGATTACAAAAGCAGTGAGGTCATGATGGAGTTGTGTAGAACTTTGGTGAGGTCACAGCTGGAGCACTGTGTGCAGTTCTGGTCGCCACATTATAGGAAGGATGTGATTGCACTGGAGGGGGTGCAGAGGAGATTCACCAGGATGCTGCCTGGGATGGAACATTTAAGTTATGAAGAGAGGTTGGGTAAGGCTCGGGTTGTTTTCTCTGGAGCAGAGAAGACTGAGGGGCGACCTGATCGAGGTGTACAAGGTTATGAGGGGCACGGACAGGGTGGATTGGGAGCAGCTGTTCCCCTTAGTTGAAGGGTCAGTCACGAGGGGACATAGGTTGAGGGTGAGGGGCAGGAGGTTTAGGGAGGGTGGTGAGGGTCTGGAATGCGCTGCCTGGGAGGGTGGTGGGGGCGGGATGCCTCACATCCTTGAAAAAGTACCTGGATGGGCACTTGGCACATCATAACATTCAGGGCTATGGGCCAAATGCTGGCAGATGGGATTGGGTGGGAGGTCAGGTGTTTCTGATGTGTCGGTGCAGACTCGATGGGCCGAAGGGTCTTTTCTGCGCTGAGAGATTCTCTGATTCTATGAACTGCTTTTGCTGTAAAGGCAACAGAAGCCCACACAAGATGGGCAAAGCCAGCTGAATGACATGCCAACACATACTCCACTGCTGCTCAGGGCTCACCCACTGTCTGTGTGGAGTTTGCACATTCTCCCCGTGTCTGCGTGGGTTTCCTCCGGGTGCTCCGGTTTCCTCCCACAGTCCGAAAGACGTGCTGGTTCGGTGCTAATTCTCCCTCAGTGTATCCGAACAGGAGTGTGGCGACTAGGGGATTTTCACAGTGACTTCATTGCAGTGTTAATGTAAGCCTACTTGTGACACGAATGAATAAACTTTAACTTTAAAATAAAATTCTAACCGGGTTAGACAAGGTAGGTTCAGAAAGAATGTTCCCCATGGTGGGGGGAGTCCAGAACTAGGGGGTCATAGTTTGAGGATAAGGGGGTAAACCTTTTAGGACTGAGGTGAGGAGAAATTTCTTCACCCAGAGAGCGGTGGAATTCACTCCCACAGAAAGTAGTTGAGGCCAAAACGTTGTGTGATTTCAGGAAGAAATTAGATATCACTCTTGGGGCCAAAGGGATCGAGGGATATGGGGGGGGGGGGGGGGGGGGGAAGGGGGGCATCAGGATATTGAATTCGATGATCAGCCATGATCAAAATGAATGGCGGAACAGGCTCGATGGGCCGAATGGCCTTCTCTGCTTCTAATTTCTATGTTTCTAAAGTTGAAGGGAACATTTAACCAGTGTGCTGGTAAACCAAGTCAAATTCTCCAATGCCAGGCCTAGGCTTAAGTTGGCTTCCATTTAGCCACTATGCAAGTCTTTTGAGGTGGCAGGGGGGAGGGGGGGATGGAGTGGTCCTTGCTATCTCTGGGAGGTGGAAAGATCTGGAAAGCAAGCCCGGTTATTGTCCAAGGAGTGATTTAGACAGGATTAGAATAAAATCCTAGAGTCCCTACAGTACAGGGGGCCATTCAGGCAATCGGGTTTGCACCAATCACAATCCCACCCGGGCCCTATCCCCTTAACCCCATCCATTTATCCTAGCTAGTTCCCCTGACACCAAGTGGCAATTTAGCATGGCCAATCCACCTAACCTATACATCTTTGGACACTAAGGGGCAATTTAGCATGGCTGACCCACCTAACCTGAACATCTTGGGAGGAAACCCACACATACGGGGAGAACGTGCAAACTCCACACAGACAGTGACCCAAGCCGGGAATCCATCCCGGGTCCCTGGCGCTGTGAGGCAGCAGCGCTAACCACTGTGCCACCAGTGCCTCCCTTGATCTATCAAATATGTATCCACCTCCACTTCAAAATACTTCCAAAGATCCAGCCTCGTACGTGGCTTCAAATCGAAACCCTTAAAGCAGAAACGCTCGATCAGCGCACAGAGAGAAAATACGTTTCTGTCTTTTGGGGATTCCCCTTTGAGTGAATGGTCTGACCCAACCGGGAATACCGCCTCAATTGGTACCACGTTTGGGATAAACCCATGATATTAGACGGGGGGGGGGGGGGGGGTGGGAGCCTCGAATACAGCACTGACAGAGGCTAGGGACAAGCGCCCTTGTTCCCAGAATGCTTTATGCCCCGGGTCGTGAGAGGTCAGTTAATCTACGGACGAGACCAAATCGGAAGAGTTACTCACCAGAGATCGGAGCCCAACGGCAGCGACTCAATCAGCCAATACCTGGATTGTGGGCAGGGAGAGGAGGAGAGTTAGAGAGAGAGAGAGAGGGGAAAGTTCAAAACACAATCAGCCACAACAAGCGTGAATAAAGTACTTTCGGATGGATAAACACAAACGCGGTTGGTTTAGCATGGTACTGCTGAAGCAGCCCCGCAGTTGGAGCACCAGTCCAAAGATGTGTAGGTTAGATGGATGGCCATGCTAAATTGCCCCTTAGTGTCCAAAGATGTGTAGGTTAGATGGATTGGCCATGCTAAATTGCCCCTTAGTGTCCAAAGATGTACAGGTTAGGTGGATTGGCCAAGCTAAATTGCCCCTTAGTGTCCCGGGATGCATAGATTAGAAGGATATGAGGGGTAAATGCAAGGGGTTATGGGGATAGGGCCTGAGTTGGATTGTTGTCAAGAGAAGGTTTACCAGGATGTTGCCTGGTATGGAGGGTCTCAGCTATGAGGAGAGATTGGGTAAACTGGGCTTGTTCTCCCTGGAAAGACGGAGGATGAGGGGCGAACTAATAGAGGTGCATAACATTATGAAGGGCATAGATAGGGTGAACAGTGGGAAGCTTTTTCCCAGGTCGGAGGTGACGAACACAAGGGGTCACGGGTTCAAGGCGAGGGGGGCAAGGTTCAACACAGATGTCAGGGGGACGTATTTTACACAGAGGGTGGTGGGGGCCTGGAATGCACTGCCAAGCAAGGTGGTGGAGACGGACACGCTGGGATCGTTTAAGACTTATCTAGATAGCCACATGAACAGACTGGGAATAGAGGGATACAAAAGAATGGTTTAGTGGGCACATGAGCGGCGCAGGCTTGGAGGGCCGAAGGGCCTGTTCTGTGTGTTCCTTGTGTTGTCGGTGCAGACTCAATGGGCTGAATGGCCTCCTTCTGCACTGTAGGGATTCTATGACTCAGTGCCAAGAGGCCTTTGCTCAGGGACACAGTGAATATCCGGCTTCCAGGATAAAATGGACCCATCGTCTGCCAACCCAAACTTTGCAGGGCAAAGTCACGTTCATTGCGTGACGTTTTTCTTTTTGTTCTGTGTTGTCTTTGCGCCCAATAATACACGTGAACAACCAAAAGTTAGCTGCCCACTCCCTGCCAATTCCTACCGCCCACTTGGGAGTGCTCCTAGCTAATGGCAGTCCTGCTAACGCCCTTTCCTGCCAGGTTGTAGGATCCCTGCAGTGCAGAAGGCCATTTGGCCCATCGAGTCTGCACCGACCACAATCCCACCCAGGCCCTGTCCCCCTAACCCCGCAGATTTACCCTAGCTAGTCCCCCTGACACTAGGGTCAATTTAGCATGGCCAATCCACCTAACCTGCACATCTTTGGAGTGTGGGAGGAAACCAGAGCACCCGGAGGAAACCCACGCAGACACGGGGGAGAACGTGCAGACTCCGCACAGACAGTGACCCGAGGCTGGGAATCAAACCCGGCTCCCTTGCGCTTTGAGACAGCAGTGCTAACCACTGTGCCGCCCCCTATGAACAGACGCTGCACGTACTGTCATAAGTCAGTTAAAAAAGCATGGCATCAGGGTGACAACATGGGCTGAGGGCTAAAAACGAGGTCTGGTGCATCACTCGGCAAGTTTGTGTATCTCAAATCACCCAGTTTGTCAGATTTTTGCAACCTGGCTTGCTACTTTCTTTTATTCATTCCTGGGACATGGGTGTCGCTGGCTGGGTCCAGCATTTATTGCCCATCCCTAGTTGCCTTTGGAGGGCAGTTGAGAGTCAACCACATTGCTGTGGCTCTGGAGTCACATGTAGGCCAGACCCGGGTAAGGATGGCAGATTTCCTTCCCTAAAGGGCATTCGTGAACCAGATGGGTTTTTCTGACAATCGACAATAGTTTCACGGTCATTGTCAATTCCAGATTTTTAAAAATTGAATTCAAATTCCACCATCTGCCGTGGCGGGATTCCAACCCGGCCCCTCAGTACATTATCCGGGTCTCTGGATTACTAGTCCAGTGATAATAAGCATCCTTTCCAGATGTATCACAGCTTGGTATGGCTCCTGCACTGACCAAGACCGCAAGAAACTACAAAGAGTTGTGAATGTAGCCCAATCCATCACGCAAACCAGCCTCCCATCCATTGACTCTGTCTACACTTCCCGCTGCCTTGGGAAAAGCAGCCAGCATAATCAAGGACCACCCCCCCCACACCCCGGACATTCTCTCTTCCACCTTCTTCCTTCGGGAAAAAGATACAAAGGTCTGAGGTCACATACCAACCGTCTCAAGAACAGCTTCTTCCCTGCTGCTGTCAGACTTTTGAATGGACCTACATCGCATTAAGTTAATCTTTCTCTGCACCTTAGCAATGACTGTAACACTACATTCTCCCCGAAATACTCTATGAACGGTATGCTTTGTCTGTATAGCGTGCAAAAAACAATACTTTTCACTGTATACTAACACGTGACAATAACAAATCAAATATCTCACCACACCACTGCCTTCCCTCATCCAAGCTCAACTATTCCAACCCTCTCCCAGCCAGCCTTCTAATCCATCTTGCGCCCTCTTGTAAACTTATCAAAAAAGAAATCTAGCGTCCTAAAGTCTCAGCCACCTCCTGCTATTGGCCTTTTTTGACCTTCACTGCCTCCTGCTCTAGCCAGTTTGAAAATGATAACTCCCATATTAAACTCCCTCGATGAGTGTCTAATCCCACCCCCCACCCCCCCACCCCAACTCTGGCCCTCAACGCACTCTTCAACTTCTTGGGCACCCACCCCACTTTCCTTCACCTCTCCATTGGTGGCCATCTGGACCCTAAGCTCTGGGACTGCCTTCCTCAAGGCTCCCCGCTTCTCAAACCTTCTCCCAAACCAACTACTCCACCCAAACGTCACCATCTCGCAATCTTTCCTTCTGCAGCTGGGTGTCACGTTTTGTCTGTGCTCTTGTCAAGCAGGGCAGACTCGATGGGCCAAATGGCCTACTTCTTGCTCCTGCGTCTTATGGTCATTTACAGAAACATTGGGACGTTTCGGCACGTTATAAGGAGTGAGCTGTTGTAAACTCTAAGCTCTTTGGCCAGGATTTGGGGTTACTCATTTTCATGCTCCTGTCGCTGTGAGGTGCCTCGGAACTTTTTTTTTCAACTCTTGTCAAAATCCGGAGATTTCCCAGTCTTAATGGTAATAGGGGTCCGTTCATGAATATCGGGTAAGCAGCTGGAGTATCTCAACTCTTCATCCAACACCCTGCTCTCCAATTAGTTTGATTTTGATTTGATTTAATATTGTCACATGTATTAGCATACAGTGAAAAGTATTGTTTCTTGCACGCTATACAGACAAAGCATACCAATCATAGAGAAGGAAACAAGAGAGTGCAGAATGTGGTGTTACAGTCATAGCTGGGGTGTAGAGAAAGATCAGCTTAATGCGAGGTAGGTCCATTCAGAAGTCTGACAGCAGCAGGGAAGAAGCTGTTCTTGAGTCGGTCGGTACGTGACCTCAGACTTTTGTATCTTTTTCCCCGAGGGAAGAAGGTGGGAGAGAGAATGTCCGGGGTGCGTGGGGTCCTTGATTATGCTGGCTGCTTTTCCCGAGGCAGCGGGAAGTGTAGACGGAGTCAATGGATGGGAGGCTGGTTTGGGCTCTGGATTCTGGAGGGACAAGTAGTAAGCATCTCCTGTCAGGGGGGAAAGTTCCGGTGGGGGGAGAGGGGGGGGCATTGGGGTGGGGGGAGAGGGGTGGCTCCTGAGGGAAAACACTAAAGGGCAGTTTGAACTTGCCACAAGCGATATTCCTGCACGTGGAGGGCAGCACGGTGGCACTGTGGTTAGCACTGCTGCCTCACCACGTCAGGGACCCGGGTTCGATTCCCCACTTGGGTCACTATCCTGTGTGGAGTCTGCACGTTCTCCCCATTGATTCTGATTTAATTTATTATTGTCACATGTACTGGGATACAGTGAAAAGTATTGTTTCTTGCGCGCTATACAGACAAAGCATACCGTTCATAGAGAAGGAGAGGGTGCAGAATGTAGTGTTACAGTCATAGCTAGGGTGCAGAGAAAGATCAACTTAATGCGAGGTAGGTCCATTCAAAAGTCTGATGGCAGCAGGGAAGAAGCTGTTCTTGAGTCGGTCGGTACGTGACCTCAGATTTTTGTATCTTTTTCCTGATGGAAGACGTTGGAAGAGAGAATGTCCGGGGTGCGTGGGGTCCTTAATTATGTCGTGTCTGCGTGGGTTTCCTTCGGGTGCTCCAGTTTCCTCCAACAGTCTGAAAGATGTGCAGGTTAGGTGGATTGGCTATGCTAAATTGCCCCTTAGTGTCCAAAGATGTACAGGTTAGGTGGATTGGCCATGCTAAATTGCCCCTTAGTGTCCAAAGATGCGCAGGTTAGGTGGATTGGCCTTGTTAAATTGCCCCCTTAGTGTCCAAAGATGTACAGGTTAGGTGGATTGGCCATGCTAAATTGCCTTGAGTGTCCAAAGATGTGCCGGTTAGGTGGATTTGCCATGCTAAATTGCCCCCTTAGTGTCCAAAGATGTGTAGGTTAGGTGGATTGGCTATGCTAAATCGCCTTGAGTGTCCAAAGATGTGCCGGTTAGGTGGATTGGCCATGCTAAATTGCCCTGAGTGTCAAGGGGATTGGCAGGGTAAATATGTGGGGTTACGGGAATAGGGCCTGGGTGGGATTGTGGTCAGTGCAGACTCGATGGGCCAAATGGCCTTTCGGCACTGGAGGGATTCTGTGATTCTATTGAATGGCGGAGCAGGCTTGAAGGGCCTGGTGGTCTATTCTGCTTCTACTTCTTGTGATGATAGGGTTGGCATTCTCGTAGAGACTGTTGCACACTGCTGACTCGAAGTTGGCAAGTTCATGAAGACAGCAAGGAACTAATATGTATTTTTTAATACATCCTTTCATGGGATGTGGGCATCGCAACTGATTTTTACAAAATTAATTTACAGGATGTGGGCGTCACTGGCCGGGTCCAGCATTTATCCCCCATCCCTAGTTGCCCCTTGAGAAGGTGGTGGGTGAGTGGCCATCTTGAACCCACCACAGCCCCCGTGTGGTGTAGATACACCCACAGTGCTGTTAGCGCGTAAATCCACGCATTTAACATGGCCACTCCACCTAAAATATACATCTTTGGACACTAAGGGGCAATTTAGCATTGCCAATCCACCTAACCTACACATCTTTGGACTGAGGAGGAAGCCGGAGCACCCGGAGGAAACCCATGCAGACACGCGGGTGGGGGGTGCAAACTCGGCACAGTCGCCCAAGGCCGGAATCGAACCCGGGTCCCCGGCGTTGTGAGGCAGCAGTGCTAACCCACTGTGCCACCCTACACTGTACCAGAGTTGAAGCCAGGGGATGCTTTGCTGTGTATACCAGGCGATGCAATCTCGCCTTACGATAATCTCTCCCTTCTTTTGGGGAGCTGGTAATAGACACGACGGAGACAGTTCCGACTCCAAACCAGGCAGCTGAGTAGGGTCTGCTTGGTCCTGAACTTCGCGGGATTACCCATTTTCCCATCAGCCTCGGCCTCTGAGGGGCTGCCTGGTGTTCTCGGGCCCATTCCCACTTGACCATCTACCCATCTGGTTGTACTGTTCCTTGGATCAGAGTCTGGTCAAAGGTCAACAGAAAAGCTACTGTCCCGCACTCCCTGCCACATGCATAACCTATTGGATTTTCAAAATGGCGTGGGTGGCATTTTAGATAGCGGCGTTTATTGGACACATTGAAATAAATCAGCATTGACGTTCATAGGATTTGCTGCGCTATTATTTTGGGAAAGCACAAGAGGGAGTGGTCAACAGATCTAACACATGGTTCATGTACGAACCGTCCGAGGTGTGGATTGTGAGGTATACAATGCACCTTTCTCCTGGGTCATCAGATTGTTTCTGGGGATGAAGGGGTTGACACACGAGGAGAGATTAAACAGTGTGGGCTTGTACTCGCTGGAATTTAGAAGGATGAGGGGGGGATCTGATCGAGGTATTGATAGAGTAGATGGAGAACAAATGTTTCCCTTGTGAGGCAATCTAGAATAGGTCACAGGGTATAGGTTGAGAGGCGGTAGATTTAAAACTGAGATGGAGGAGGAACTACTTCTCGCGGAGGGGGGTGAATTTGTGGAACTCGCTGCCCCGTAGCGCGGTGGAGTCTGAATCATTGAATGGTTTCGAGAAGATCAATAATAAAAGAGGGAGATGGGGAAGAGGTGGAATTGAGACCAGGGAGAGATCAGTCATGATCAGATTGAATGGCGGAGCCAGGCTCGAAGGGCTGAATGGCCTACTTCTGCTCCTAATTCCACTCAGTGGGTCCGGCAGTATTTGTAGCAGGAATTAATGTTTCACAATAGTGCCGAGGAAAGCTCACTGACCCAAAACATTTGACCGTTTTCTCTCTGTGCCGATGCAGTGTGTTTCTGGTATTTTCTGTTCTCGATCTCGAGTCTCCAGCACCCGCGGTATTTTATCTCTGTATCGGAGGAGCACCGTTTCATTGGTGGCTCGTAAGGACGCTGATCAGACATCGGCAGAGGTGATTGAGGTACGGAGAGGCTGAGAATTTGGTCGGCAGGACTGGCTGGCTACGCTCGGGGCTGGGGATTGCTATCCGGACAGCTTACATCCTGGGAAAGCAACATCGAGGGCCGAAGGGCCTGTATTGCGCTGTAATGTTCTACGAAACGGGAGCTGGGATAGCGGCAGAGGCTCGCAACCCTCCCCGAGATACAGGTCAGGAGGTGTCAGAGGATTGGAGAATAGAACTTACTCAGAGCAAAAGGGATGCAAGAACATTCTTGGGATTGCAAGTCGGTCAACTCCAGGTCAGTGATGCGTTAAGGCCAAGGAGGAACTCCTTCACCCAAAGGGTTGGGAGTGTGTGGAATTCCCTGCCCCAGTGAGGCAGTTGGGGCTACCTCGTTGAATGTTTTTGGGTGGCACAGTGGTTAGCACTGCTGCTTCACAGCGCCAGGGACAATTCCCGGCTTGGATGTCTGTGTGGAGTCTGCATGTTCTCCCCGTGTCAGCGTGGGTTTCCTCCGGGGTGCTCCGGTTTCCTCCCACACTCCAAAGACGTGCTGGGTAGGTGCACTGGCCATGCTAAATTCTCCCTCAGTGTCCCCGAACAGGTGCTGGAGTGTGCGGCGACTAGGGGATTTTCACAGTAACTTCATTGCAGTGTTAATGGGAGTCTAATGAATAAACTTTAATGATCAATAAACTTTAAGGCAAAGATTTTTGAACAGTAAAGGAATTAAGGTGAGCGGGCGGGTAAGTGGAGCTGAGTCCACGAAAAGATCAGCCATGATCTTATTGAATGGCGGAGCAGGCTCGAGGGGCCAGATGGCCAACTCCTGCTCCTAGTTCTTATGAATAAGTTTGGGGGGGGGGGGGGGAGTAGTGTGTATGTGTGGGGATGGATAGAAATTTGATCAGGAGGGAGAGGGAGAAGTAGAAGCATCACGTGTTTGTAAAAGGCACACCGTGCTTGACTAACCTCACGCTTTTTAATGTGGGAATGTCATGGATGTTGGGCTTCGAATTCTCCAGCACCCCCTTCTCCCCACAACGCGTTCAACGGCACCAGCTATCCACACCCGCTCCCGCCAATCCACATCTCTTGCTTGCGACCGGAAGATCTCACTGGCGGGAAAGGCCGGGAATCGGATGGAGTTTGAGTGCGCGCACGACCGACACACGGGATTAAGCCCTGTGGAATAGGAGGGCCCGGGTCAGCTTGGATTTAAGGAAAAATTGGCATTACGAAAGCAACCTATTCATGGTGGATATTTGTTCCCCCCCCCAGACTGGAGGATGGTAGGCAATGCCCTTTCCCCCACAAGTCAGTGCGAGGGTCTCTTGTTAGACTGACAGTACAGAAAAAACTTGGATGTTGGGAATAGAGATAAAACTCAATGTGCCATTGGCAGTAGAAGGGTGACACATCTCCAGGGTCAGGACGGTCAACATCCCAGGGTTTATGGCAGGCAGGCAAGAACATTGCCCCAACTCCAATCTCTAAAAGTTCCCTCGATTTGGAAATCGATTGGAAAATTCCACACCATCTCTCTGGTACTTGACAGTAGGGGGAAACTAAGGAATTAGACGCTTCATCGAACATCAGGAAATTGCTTGAGTTTATAAATTAAGGTTAGGGTGACTGAATGTGTTAGATTTTCAGCTGTTTGGGCACTAACACTGTAAAGGGTAGACATGTCCAACCAGCCCAACTGAATGCTTTGATCGGTTAACTACGGCGGCAAAGAGGGGAACAACTATGGATGTTACTTGTTGGGTGTCAGTGGGTTAGCACTGCCGCCTCACAGCGCCACGCACCCAGGTTCGATTCCCAGCTTGGGTCACTGTCTGTGCGGAGTCCGCACGTTCTCCCCGTGTCTGTGTGGGTTTCCTCCGGGTGCTCCGGTTTCCTCCCACAGTCCGAAAGACATGTTGGTTAGGTGCTAAATTCTCCCTCAGCGTAACCCGAACAGAGTGTGGCGACTAGGGGATTTTCACAGTAACTTCATCGCAGCGTGAATGCAAGTCTATTTGTGACACGAATCTTTTAACTTTATATAGACTTGGAGAACTTGTGAAGGCTCCTCATTGAGACTGCCAGCTAAAGTTTACTGAACTAGTTAAAAGATTGGCAGGGCAAGAGAGGAGACAGGATAATGGGCCGTTCTAATTGAAAGGACATGTCCTCCAAGGGTCTGTGTTGGGGCCTTAACCATTCATACATAGAAACTTGAAGCAGGAGGTGGCCATTTGGCCCTTCAAGCCTGCTCTGCCATCCATTTTGATCATGGTTGATCATTAAATTCAATATCCTGATGCCCCCCCCCCCCTCGATCCTTTTAGCCCCAAGAGCGATATCTAATTTCTTCTCGAAATCACACAACGTTTTGGCCTCAACTACTTTCTGTGGGAGTGAATTCCACCACTCTCTGGGTGAAGAAATTTCTCCTCACCTCAGTCCTAAAAGGTTTACCCCCTTATCCTCAAACTATGACCCCCTCGTTCTGGACTCCCCCCACCATTGGGAACATTCTTTCTGAATCTACCCTGTCTAACCCTGTTAGGGTTTTATAAGTTTCTATGAGATTCCCTCTCACACTTCTAAACTCCAGTGAATATAATCCTAACCCACTTAGTCTCTCCTCATATGACAGACCTGCCATCCCAGGAATCAGCCTGGTAAATCTTCGCTGCGCTCCCTCTATAGCAAGGACATCCTTCCTCAGATAAAGAGGCCAAAACTGCATACAATACTCCAGGTGTGGCCTCACCAACGCCCTGTACAATTACAGCAAAACATCCTTAACTACTTCCACAGTGAATTCACCGTAGTTGTTATTGACTAAGATGATGCGATAGAAAGCCATACATCTAAATTTGCTAATGACCAGGAAAGTTCATGTCGTGAACTACAAGAAGCTAGATACAGCACAATCCAAACCCCGTGACCTCCTTCGACAGCACCTTCCAAACCCGACACCTCTACCACATAGAAGGACAAGGGGGGGCCAGCAGACACATGGGGAACACCACCACCTGCAAGTTCCCCCTCCGAGCCACTCGCCATCCCAACTTGGAAATATATCGGCCGTTCCTTCACTGTGGCTGGGGTCAAAATCCCAGAACTCCCTCCCTAACAGCACTGTGGGTGTACCTACACCACACGTGGGACTGACTGATGTCCCAATCACAATCCTGGAACTCCCTCCCTAACAGCACTGTGGGTGTACCTACACCACACGCGGGGACTGACTGATGTCCAATCACAATCCTGGAACTCCCTCCCTAACAGCACTGTGGGTGTACCTACACCACACGTGGGACTGACTGATGTCCAATCACAATCCTGGAACTCCCTCCCTAACAGCACAGTGGATGTACCTACACCACACGGTGACTGACTGATATCCAATCACAGTCCTGGATATCCCTCCCTAACAGCACAGTGGATGTACCCACACCACAGGGACTGCAGTGGGTTCAAGATGGCAACTCAGTGCCACCTTCTCAAGAAGCAATTAGGAGATGGGCGATCAATGCTGGGCCCAGCCAGCGATGCCCACATCCCGTGAGCAAATAAAACAAAACATTAAAGAGATTGATTGATTCAGGGAATGGACAAAATTGCAGCAAGTGGATCTCACTGTAGGGCAAAAGGTCACCTTCAATGGAGTGAACACAGCAAGTCTCTGCATGGTATAACACCGGGACTTGATGGATTGAGTTATAAGGAGAGGCTGGATAGACTGGGACTTTTTTCTCTGGAGCGTAGGAGGCTGGGGGGTGACCTTATAGAGGTCTATAAAATAATGAGGGGCACAGATCAGCTGGATAATCAATATATTTTTACAATAGTAGGGGGGGTCTAAAACTAGGGGGCACAGGTTTAAGGTGAGAGGGGAGATACAAAAGTGTCCAGAGCGGCAATATGTTCCCACACAGAGGGTGGAGTGTGTCTGGAACAAGCTGCCAGAGGCAGGGATAATTTTGTCTTTTAAAAGGCATTTAGACAGTTACATGGGTATAGAGGGATATGGACCAAATGCTGCAACTGGGACTAGCTTAGTGGTTAAAGACAAAAGGGCGGCATGGACAAGTTGGGCCAAAGGGCCCGTTTTCATGCTGTAAACCTCTATGACTCTACGGTGAAAGCCACAGACACATTGGAGGCTCAGGTATGATCAAACGACGATGATTATGTCCAAAGATGTGTGGGTTAGGTGGATTGGCCATGCGAAATTGACCCGAATGTCAGGGGGATTAGCAGGGTAAATATGTGGGGTTACGGGGATAGGGCCTGGGTGGGATTGTGGTCGGTGCAGACTCGATGGGCCGAATGGCCTCTTTTGGCACTGTAGGGATTCTATGAATCTCCTTGGCTGAAAATTAGTGTCAGACACTTCCAGAATGAAATTTAGTAAATACTTCCACTCCAGGATGTAGAGGTAAAGTCACTGGTCTAATATTCCAGAGACCCCCTGGCTAATGCTGAAGGGGACACGGGTTCAAATCCCACCACGGCATCTGGTAGAATTTAAATTCAGTTAGTAAAATTTGGAATTATAAAGCTAGTCTCAGTAAGGGTGACCGTGACAGCGATCATCGATTGTCGTAGAAAACCCCACCTGGTTCACTAATGTCCTTTAGGGAAGGAAATCTGCCGTCCTTACCCGGTCTGGCCTACATGCGACTCCAGAACCCTCCACAGCAATGTGCTTGACTCTTAACTGCCCTCTCCGAAATGGCCAATCGAGACACTCAGTTCAAGGGGGCAATTAGCGTAGAAAGTAGAAGCCATTGGAGCTTGCTCCGCCATTCATTGTGATAGAATCCCTACAGTGCAGGAGGCCACTCGGCCCATCGAGTCTGCACCGGCCACAATCCCACCCAGGCCCTATCCCCGTAACCGTACATATTTACCCTGCTAATCCCCTGACACTAGGGTCAATTTAGCATGGCCAATCAACCTAACCCACGTCTTTGGACTGTGGGAGGAAACCGGAGCACCCGGAGGAAACCCACGCAGACACGGGGAGAACGTGCAGACTCCACACAGTGACCCAAGCCGGGAATTGAACCCAGGTCCCTGGCGCTGAGCGGCAGCAGTGCTAACCCACTGTGCCACCATACCACCCGCAAAAAATCCTGGGCTTGTCCGGGATTTGAACCTGGGACCTCACGCATTTTAATGCCAGTACCTTAAGCAAGAATCATACCCCTAGTCAAGAGTACTGGGCTAATGGTAAGATACTTGGTAGTGTGGATGAACAGAGGGATCTGGGTGTCCATGTGCAAAGATCCCTGAAAGTTGGCACCCAGGTTGATAGGGTTGTTAAGGCGGCGTACGGTGTGTTAGCTTTTATTGGTAGAGGGATTGAGTTTCGGAGCCATGAGGTCATGCTGCAGCTGTACAAAACTCTGGTGCAGCCGCACTTGGGAGTATTGCGTACAGTTCTGGTCGCCACATTATAGGAAAGATGTGAAAGAGTGGGAAATGTGCAGAGGAGATTTACCAGGATGTTGCCTGGTATGGTGGGAAGGTCATATGAGGAAAGGCTGAGGGGCTTGAGGTTGTTTTCGTTAGAGAGAAGGTGGTTAAGAGGTGACTTAATAGAGGCATACAAGATGATCAGAGGATTAGACAGGGTGGATAGTGAGAGCCTTTTTCTTCGGATGGTGATGGCTAACACTAGGGGACAAAGCTTTAAATTGAGGGGTGATAGATATAGGACAGATGTCAGAGGTAGGTTCTTCACTCAGAGAGTAGTAAGGGCGTGGAATGCCCTGCCTGCAGCAGTAGTGGACTCGTCAACATTAAGAGCATTCACATTGTTATTGGATAAACATATGGATGATGTTGGAATAGTGTAGGTTAGATGGGCTTTAGATTGGTTTCACTGGTCGGCGCAACATCGAGGGCCGAAGGGCCTGTACTGCGCTGTAATGTTCTATGTTCTAGTCCAACAAGCCAACCGCAGCCAATATATCCAATTCCTTCTGGAAATCACGTGACGTTTTGGCCTCGACTACTTTCTGTGGCAGGGAATCCAATTGTGGATGGGTCAGAGATGTTGGGCCTTCCCCAGTGACACCCCAAGAAAGAATTAAATAAAGGTACGATCTCCTGAATGGTGGAACAGGCTCCAGGGGGTGCGTGTTCCTGGAGTGCACCAGGCCAGAGCTGCCAGAGACTCCCCTCCCGCCTCCTCCCCAGCTTAAATTGTCACTCAGTGAATTGTCCCATGGGGGACGGGGGAGGAAGGAGGTCATCTAAAAACATGAAGCGGTTAAATAAAGGGACCTGGCTTTGTAACACAAGCCTCACCACCAAACCCCTCCCCCCCCATTTTGTTCTTGTGCTTTTTCTCCTTCTCGTCTCAATTTGTGACGAGACTGGGATCACAATAATGCGTTGAAACTGTCCAAAAGCTGCTGCTGGCAGGTTTGCCCAGGCATTCCTATGGAGACGTGACCTGTGCTATTGCCAACTTGGACTCATCCTCCCGACGTGCACTCCTTTGCTGTGCTGGTAAGCTCACTTGGAGATTAACCTTCTTACTGCAGGGTACTCACACTTCAATATATATATATGACACGTGCATTAATAAGCTTACATTCATGTCTCTATTTGATCCCTCCGGCTAACAAGTTACACTTGCACAGCTCGAGGAGCTTAACGCAATCACACAGGCCTCCTTCAGTGTCAGGACGTGGCCAGGTAGGTTTAAGTCGAACTGCTCTCGCTGACAGCTAATGTGACGTAGAGGGAGCCAGCTTAGAATTCCTACACACCTTGACACACTGCACCCCCCGCGATAAGGACACAAACAGCAAACGAGTTGTTACTTAACCCTTTTGGAATCTTAGAGAAGCCTCTCCTTGCACCACTGTCCGTATTTTAGAAGTACTTCATTCATTGGAGTAAAACATTCTGGGCACGTGGTGAGGTTGCGAATGTTGCTGTACAAATCCATGGGTTCTTTTAACACGGAAACAGAAGATGGGAGCAGGAGGCGGCCACTCGGCCCCTCGAGCCTGCTCCACCATTCATTACGATTATGGCTGATCATCCAACTCAATAGCCTCATCCTGCTTTCCCCCCATAACCTTTGACCCCGTTCGCCCCAAGTGCTATATCCAGCCGCCTCTTGAATACATTCAATGTTTTGGCATCAACTACTTCCTGTGGGAATGAATTCCACAGGCTCACCAGGTGAAGAAATGTCTCCTCACCTCCGTCCTAAATGGTCTACCCCGAATCCTCAGACTGTGACCCCCTGGTTCTGGATTCCCCCCACCATCGGGAACATCCTCCCTGCATCTACCCTGTCCAGTCCTGTTAGAATTTTATAAATCTCTCTCAGATCCCCCCCCTCATTCGTCTGAACTCAAGCGAAAACAATCCTAACCTGGTCAATCTCTCCTCATACATCAGTCCCGCCATCCCCGGAATCAGCCTGGTAAACCTTCGCTGCACTCCCTCGAGAGCAAGAACATCCTTCCTCAGAAAAGGAGACCAAAACTGCACACAATACTCTAGGTGTGGCCTCACCAAGGCCCTGTATAATTGCAACAACACATCCCTGCTCCTGTACTCGAAACCTCTCGCAATGAAGGCCAATCTTTGCCTTCTTTACCGCCTGCTGCACCTGCATGCTTACCTTCAGTGACTGGTGCACAAAGACACCCAGGTCCCGCTGCACACTCCCCTCTCCCAATTTACAGCCATTCAGGTAGTAATCTGCCGCCTTGTTTTTGCTTCCAAAGTGAATAACCTCACATTTATCCAAATTATACTGCATCAGCCATTGATTGGCCCACTCACCCAACCTGCCCAGATCATTCTGAAGGATCTCTGCGTCCTGGTCACAGTTCACCCTCCCGCCCAACTTGGTATCATCTGCAAACTTTTTGTTCCCTCATCCAAATCATTTTGTCTCCCTTCCTGTCCCATTTCCTCTGTTCAAGTGAGAAAATATCTAAGTGAGATATAAATTGTTCCACGTGATCCAGTCCCTTCTATCAGTCTGGTTACCCTCTTCGAGTCGATGAAATATTTCTGCCCACTGCGGTAAGCAGAACTGCGCACAATATTCCAGGAGTGGTCACGCCACGGCACCAGGGACCCAGGTTCAATTCCGCCCTCAGGTGACTGCGCGTGTAGAGTCTGCACGTTCTCCCTGTGTCTGCGTGGGTTTCCCCCCACACGCTAAAGATTTGCAGGTGGATTAGCCATGGTAAATTGTCCCTTGGTGTCCAAGGTTGTGCAGGTTAGGTGGATTAGCTATGCTAAATTGCCCCTTAGTGTCCAAAGTTGTGTAGGCTAGGTGGATTGGCCATGCTAAATTGCCCCTTGGTGTCCAAAGATGTGTAGGTTAGGTGGATTGGCCATGCTAAATTGCCCCTTGGTGTCCAAAGGTGTGCAGGTTAGGTGGATTGGCCATGCTAAATTGCCCCTTGGTGTCCAAAGATGTGGTTAGGTGGATTAGCCATGCTAAATTGCCCCTTAGTGTCCAAAGTTGTGTAGGCTAGGTGGATTGGCCATGCTAAATTGCCCCTTAGTGTCCAAAGTTGTGTAGGCTAGGTGGATTGGCCATGCTAAATTGCCCCTTAGTGTCCAAAGTTGTGTAGGCTAGGTGGATTGGCCATGCTAAATTGCCCCTTGGTATCAGCAGGGTAAATACATGGGAGTTATGGGGATAGGACCTGGGTTGGATTGTTGTCGTTGCAGGCTCAATGGGCCTCCTTCTGCACTGTTTCTATGTTTCTGAAGAGGTTCGGTGACCTTCCTGCTTCAGACCAGCGTTGATTTATTTTCAATCATTGAAGCGTTGCTGTGATGGTTTTGAACCCTATCGGGATCCTCAGAACTCAATTCCCGATTCACAAGAGGGACCACCCTCCTCCTCAGCATCAAAATGGAGTCTCTGCCTCATGTCTAAATAGTCAACTCCTCCCAGAGTACCTCCTCTTCATCTTTGGAGTCTACCATCTTGATTACTGCGCCTCCTTCAGGTAATGGCTAAATCCTCATTCTAGACCAATATGTGGGGGCTTGGATCAAGAAGACATACCGAGGGTTACTGCGGAGTGTGCCTGGGAGAGAGTGAACACAAAGGCGCTTATTATCGCCACACTATTACCCCAGAAACTCAACTAACGTTCTGGGGGACCCGGGTTCGAATCACGGTAGATGGTGGAATTCGAATTCAATCTGGAATTAAGAATCTACTGATGACCGTGAAACCACTGTCGGAAAAACCCATCTGGTTCACTAATGTCCTTTAAGGAAGGAAATCTGCCATCCTTCCCCGGTTTGGCCTACACGTGACTCCAGAGCCACAGCAATGCGGTTGACTCTCAACTGGGGCACAACCTCAGGCTAAAAGGGACGATCCTTTAGAACAGGGATGAGTAGGAACTTCTTCAGCCAGAGAGTGGTGAATCTGTGGAACTCTTTGCCGCAGAAGGCTGTGGAGGCCGGGTCATTGAGTGTCTTTAAGACCGAGATAGATAGGTTCTTGATTAATAAGGGGATCAGCGGTTATGGGGAAAAGGCAAGAGAACGGGGATGAGAAAAATATCAGGCATGATTGAATGGCGGAGCAGACTCGATGGGCCGAGTGGCCTAATTCTGTTCCTATACCTTATGGTCTAACTGCCCTCCAATGGCAGCTAGGGATGGGCAATAAATGCTGACCAGCCAGAGACACCCATATCCCATGAATGAATAAAAAAAGCAGGGATGTAATGCTGGAACTGTATAAAATTGGGACTGTATCAAAACACTGACTTGTCCACAGATGACACATTACTGGGAGGATGCAATTGCTCTGGACAGAGAGACAGAATGTGCAGAGGAGACTTACAAGAATGTTGCCAGGCCTTGAAAATTGTAGCCAAGAGGTCAGAGAGACACGGGTCGCTTCCCTTACATGAGGGGGTCAAGGGGTGACCCAATCGAGTTGCACAAGGGGGGCAAACCTGCTCCCCCAAGCTGAAGGGGCCAGAGGGTACGGATCGAAGAACTGAGGGGGTGGGGGGTGGGAGAGAGAGAGAGAGAAAAGCCTCTTCACCCAGAGGGTGCCGGGTGTTTGCTGCCTGGGCTGGTGGTGGATGCGGAGACCCTCAACCCATTTTTTAAAAAAAAGGTCGCTGGATCCGTGTCTGAAGTGGTGTAACCGGCTGGCCTACAGACTGGGTGCTGGAAAGTGGGATTAGAATGGGCAGCTAGATTTTGGTGCAGGCCCGATGGGCCGAATGGCCTTTAAGTGTCGTAACTTTTCTACTTGACAACAAGAATGGCGCTCTCCGCCAGAGCCCCAGATATGAAGAAAATGCACCTACTTACCAGAGTCGGCCCAGTCGCTCCTATACTCCTCTTAAAAGTGGAACACCTATCCTTGGCGCCTTTAGCCCCAGAGCCCACCCCTGGCACCATCATCCCAGATTCACCCAGCGGAAGCACCGTTAGCACAGAACCCCCCCACCCCCACTCCTGACATCGTCAGCCCAGACCACACACCCCCCCCCCCTCCAGTGGTGGCATTGTTAGCCCAGACCCTCCCAGTAGTAGCATGTCAGCCAGACCACACCCCCCCAGTGGTGACATTGTTAGCCCAGACCCTCCCAGTTGTAGCACCATCAGCCCAGACCTTCCCCAGTGGTGGCACCGTCAGCCCAGACCCTTCCCAGTAGAGTAGCACCGTCAACCCAGACCCTTCCCAGTAGAGTAGCACCGTCAGCCCAGACCCTTCCCAGTAGAGTAGCACCGTCAGCCCAGACTCCCCCACACCCATGGCAAGTCAGCCCCAGACCGCCCCCCCCCCCCAAGCAGAGAGCCAACCAAAGGTCGCTCCCCTACACACTGGTGGCATCCAACACCAGGAGGAGGTATTCTCCTGAAAGCCCTCACTCGAGTTCACCGAAGCAGGGTTGAATAAAAAGCCACACACACACACACGGTAAAAAAAAACCTTGACACTCGATTTATGCTTCTTTTTTAGTGACAAAAACGGCACGTGGCGGCCGGATTTTCTTAAAGAGACAGCGAGGTTCAAAGGTCGGGAGGGGGGTTAAAAAAAAAACCCAAAGCAAGTTAACTACTTGTTACAACTGGCCCCAAAGAGAACATTCTACAGAGATGCCCTTATCCCCAAACTACACAAAAACATCAAGTCAACGAAGCCCCATCCACCCCCCTCCGGCGAGGAATTATACATTTGATTTGTAACGCCCCGTTACAAGATTCGTTATAACCAGTAAAAGAGCAAATTGCAATGGTTTCCCCCATTACGAGTTCCAACAAGTCCCCATTTCAGAGCCCCCTCCTCCCCAGAGAACATGCACATTACACACAGATTGCAATGAAAATCAGCCCCGTTACAAGATCTTGAATGAGCCCATTACAGAACCACAGACACACTCCCCGCCCCCCCTGAGGTGAGCAAGTAAATAATGAACTGTTAACAGACCCATTACTTATTGATCCCCATTTCCAGAGTGTGCACCCCCCCCCAGACCAAAGCAAAGTTAGACAGACAAATAAGAGTCGAAAGGCTTCCTTCTTACAAGAGCCCAAAGTTCCAGCTCTCCCCCCCCCGCCGCCCCCCAAACCCACCCACCCCCCCCAACAGCCCAGACGTCAGCAGCTTCCCCTGGCTACGGCAGATACGAAACGAGGCCCAGTTCCAGCCCTCTCCGAAAAAAAGAATGCAAAGTCGGCAGTGGATCAGATAGCGGCTTTCCCCCAGAGCAAAAGCGGGCGAGCGACGGTTCCAGAGCTAAGAGGGTCAATCGAGACTGACGGTCCGCGAAGGCAGCTGCTGCTCTCAACTGGGATGCTTCCTGTGTCTAAGTAGTCCTTTCCCGCCCAACAATCAAGCGAGCTTCGCCGTGCGACTAAACCCCATCTACCCGCCATCCGTTACATTGAACGGAGCTACTCTCAGGGATCTGTCGCTGGCAGAACTAAGGGGAGGGAAGACAAGGCGGGAGGGGGGGCGAGAGGGGAGGGGGACTTCCTCGGCTCTTGGGAGCACTGGCTGACGATAAAAAAAGCCCTCCACCAGATTTCTTCCTCGTCAAGGGATCTACTCCCCCTGCTCTCACTGCAGCCACGGGAGATGCCGGTGGGTGGGTGGGCTCTTGCACGAGGATCATCCGTTAGGCTCCTCACCCGAGGGGCTTGCTGCTGCGTGTGGGGGAGAGTCAGCTTTCCGAACCACGGCACGAGGAGCTCCCGAGCCGCATCACTCCTTTTCTCCGCCGGCCCGCACCACGTTGAGGAGGCTCGGTCGAAAGCCTGGTCCATCGACGAAGCGAGAGAGGCGACGAAGCAAGTGAAGAAATCGCCATCCACTCGAGACGGAGGGGCTGGTGAGTCCGGAGGGAGGGAGGTGGAAGGCTGGCTAGTCGGGAGTGAGGGAGGCCGGGAGGGGGAAGGCTGGCGAATCCAGATATCAGGTGGGCGAGTCCAGAGGGGGGAGGGGGAGTGAGGCTGGGGGGGTAGAAAGAGAGAGAGAGGTGGGCAAGTCCTGGGGGTGGGGGCGGCGGGTGAGTGCAGGTGGTGTTAGACAGCCGACTCTGGGGCGGGTGAGTCCAGAGAGCATTAGACAGCTGACTCCGGGGGCGGGCGAGCGAGCCGGGGGAGTGGGGGAGAAGGCGTGCAACTCCAGGGGGTGGGGGTGGAAGTTGGCAATACCAGAGGAAAAGGTGGGCGATCCGGAGGATTGGGGGCATTAGGCTGGCAAATTGTCCGTCCTTCCCGGCAGGAGGTGCCGGCCGGAGCCCCTCAGTAGCCGCGGAGCCGGGAGCCGTAGCCGTTGACGTAGGGGGCTCGGAAGTACTGGGGGGGCGGCGGCGGCACGGGCCTCATCATGCCCGGCGGCGGGCGCCGGTGCTCCAGGTAGGCGGCGGGGTGAGGCAGCGGCTGGCCGGGGAAGGGGCGTATGCCCCGGGGTGGCGGGCGGTAGGGCGGGTCGTAGTAAGGGGCGAAGGGGGGCAGCCGCTGCGGGTGGGGGTGGTGGTAGGGGGGGGCTGCCGCCTCCTGGGAACCCCCCAGGCCCAGCGCCCAGCTCTCCCGGCTGGGGTTGGAGCGGGACAGCTGCACGAACATGTTCTGGCCCTGCAGCGGGGTGCCGTCCAGCGCCTGGATGGCGGCCAGCGCCTGGCGCTCCTGCTCCATGTAGACGAAGGCGAAGGTGCGCGCTACGTCCAGGTCCACCACCCGGCCGAAGCGCTGGAACAGCTCCCGCACCGCCTGGCCCGACACCGGCTCCGCCAGGTTGCCCACGAAGACCTTGGTGGTGTTGCGCGTGCGCGCGTTGGCCACGCCCACCGTGAGCGGCGCGCCGTGCACGCTGGTCCGGTGCAGCGCCTTGATGGCGCGGGTGGCCTGGCTCAGCTTCTCCATGTGCACGAAGGCGTAGTTCCGCACCACCTCGCACTCGCTCACCTCGCCGTACTTCTCGAACAGGGCGCGCAGCTCGGTGGGGCTGCAATAGCGCGACAGGTTGCCCACGAAGATCTTCACCATCTTTGTCCTCCTCCGGCTCTGCGCGCCTCCCACCGCAGCCAGCAGCGACTGACCCGCGCCGCTTAAAATGGCCGCCGATTTATAGGGGCGTCAGGAACGTCATGACGTCGCCACGGTGGAGCGTCACGACGTCCCCTGCCTCGCTGATGCCCGAACTGCTGCCGCCCTCACACCCCCAAAACGTCATGACGCAAGCCTGCAACGACGTGCTGCGGCCCCCCTCCCCCCACGCGTCACAGCGTCCCCCCCCCGCCTGACTGAAGGCCGGGCCTGCTGCCTTCCTCCCGCCGTAAGAAGTTTAACAACACCAGGTTAAAGTCCAACAGGTTTATTTGGTAGCAAAAGCCACACAAGCTTTCGAGGCTCTAAGCCCCTTCTTCAGGTGAGTGGGAATTCTGTTCACAAACAGAACTTATAAAGACACAGACTCAATTTACATGAATAATGGTTGGAATGCGAATACTTACAACTAATCCAGTCTTTAAGAAACAAAACAATGGGAGTGGAGAGAGCATCAAGACAGGCTAAAAAGATGTGTATTGTCTCCAGACAAGACAGCCAGTGAAACTCCAGACAAGACAGCCAGTGGACCTGCAGAGTTTCACTGGCTGTCTTGTCTGGAGACAATACACATCTTTTTAGCCTGTCTTGATGCTCTCTCCACTCCCATTGTTTTGTTTCTTAAAGACTGGATTAGTTGTAAGTATTCGCATTCCAACCATTATTCATGTAAATTGAGTCTGTGTCTTTATAAGTTCTGTTTGTGAACAGAATTCCCACTCACCTGAAGAAGGGGCTTAGAGCCTCGAAAGCTTGTGTGGCTTTTGCTACCAAATAAACCTGTTGGACTTTAACCTGGTGTTGTTAAACTTCTTACTGTATCAGTTTCTGCTCAGCGACTCTGCGCTGTCGTGTGTCGCGAAGGCCGCCTTGGAGAACGCTTACCCGAATGTCAGAGGCCGAATGCCCGCAGCGCAGAGTCGCTGAGCAGAAACTGATAGCCAAGTTCCGCACACACAAGGACGGCCTCAACCGGGATATTGGGTTCATGTCACACTATTTGTAACTCCCACAGTTGCGTGGACCTGCAGAGTTTCACTGGCTGTCTTGTCTGGAGACAATACACATCTTTTTAGCCTGTCTTGATGCTCTCTCCACTCCCATTGTTTTGTTTCTTAAAGACTGGATTAGTTGTAAGTATTCGCATTCCAACCATTATTCATGTAAATTGAGTCTGTGTCTTTATAAGTTCTGTTTGTGAACAGAATTCCCACTCACCTGAAGAAGGGGCTTAGAGCCTCGAAAGCTTGTGTGGCTTTTGCTACCAAATAAACCTGCTGGACTTTAACCTGGTGTTGTTAAACTTCTTACTGTGTTTACCCCAGTCCAACGCCGGCATCTCCACATCATTCCTCCCGCCGCCAGGCCAACGTCATGACGTAGAGATCATAGAAACCCTACAGCACAGAAAGAGGCCATTCGGCCCATCGAGTCTGCACCGACCACAATCCCACCCAGGCCCTACCCCCATATATTTTACCCACTAATCCATCTAATCTATGCATCCCAGGACACTAAGGGGCAATTTAGCATGGCCAATCAACCTAACCCGCACATTTTTGGATTGTGGGAGGAAACCGGAGCACCCGGAGCAAACCCACGCAGACACGAGGAGAATGTGCAAACTCCGCACAGACAGTGACCCAAGCCGAGAATCGAACCCAGGTCCCTGGAGCTGTGAAGCAGCAGTGCTAACCACTGTGCTACGTATCATAGAATGGCGTGGTGTGTGTCCCTCCCCGTGCGTCATAACGTCATAGAAGCCCCACAGCGCAGAAGGAGGCCATTCAGCCCATCGAGTCTGCACGACCCACAATTCCACCCTGGCCCTTACTTTGTCCTGACTTAATCTGAGTTTGTTTATTTGGTTGGACCTAAAAAGAGGCCACCCAGGCCCTATTCCAGGAACACCATGTATTTACCCTAGCTAGTCCCTCTGACACTAAGGGACAATTTAGCATGGCCAATCCACCTAACCTACCCAGCTGGGCGCTGGGCCTGGGGGGGTCCCAGGAGGCGGCAGCCCCCCCCCCACCACCACCCTCACCCCCTTTGGTAGTGCCCCCCTTCGGTAGCACAGTGGTTAGCACTGCTGCTTCACAGCTCCAGGAACCTGGGTTCGATTCCCGGCTCGGGTCACTGTCTGTGTGGAGTTTGCACATTCTCCCCGTGTCTGCGTGGGTTTACTCCGGTTTCCTCCCACAGTCTAAAGATGTGCGGGTTAGGTTGATTGGTCATGCTACAAATTGCCCTTAGTGTCCTGAGATGCGTAGGTTAGAGGGATTAGCGGATAAATGTGTAGGGATAAGGGGGTAGGACCTGGGTGGGATTGTGGTCGGTGCAGACTCGATGGGCCAGATGGCCTCTTTCTGCACTGTAGGGTTTCTATGATTCTATGAAACCACAGCTGTCAATCAGAGTCTTTGTAAACACTACGAGGTACTTGAGATGCATTCAAGCATGAAGGAAATAAACACAGCTGACTGGAGACTGAGTAGAAATCCATTAAGCTGTCAATGGAAGCCGATTTCAAAGACCTGCAATATGAAATTGACAGAGGCTTTCAATGCTATTGAGAGGGTTTCAAAGGTTTCAGCTTGCTAGAAAGGTTCAAGGACTTCAAATAAAAGTTGTGTGAATACATTGGGGCTGAGTGCACCGCTGTGGAGAATGATGGAACCACTCACTCCATCCCATCCAGTGAAATTGACGTGTCCTCTCTGTCAGAGGACTTCAAAGGGGTCTGCTCTCACCTGCAGCTTCTCACAGAGAGAATGGGAAATCCCTGCTACAGAATGGAGTGCAGTAGTGCTTTAAACACCTGTCAGCTGACCAGGGGACACGGAGATTAAAGTGCCCAGGCCACTTCAAAAGTTTCACAGCTGACAGGCAGGGTTGAAGATGTTGATTACAGGGCTGCCTGAAATCACCTTAAGAAGTTTAACAACACCAGGTTAAAGTCCAACAGGTTTATTTGGTAGCAAAAGCCACACAAGCTTTCGGAGCTCCAAGCCCCTTCTTCAGGTGAGTGGGAATTCTGTTCACAAACAGGGCATATAAAGACACACACTCAATTTACATGAATAATGGTTGGAATGCGAATACTTACAACTAATCAAGACAATACACATCTTTTTACATAAGAACATAAGAAATAGGAGCAGGAGTAGGCCATCTGGCCCTTCGAGCCTGCCCCGCCATTCAACAAGATCATGGCTGATCTGAAGCGAATCAGTTCCACTTACCCGCCTGCTCCCCATATCCCCTAATTCCCTTATTGATCAGAAAACTATCTACCCGTGATTTAAACATATTCAACGAGGAAGCCTCCACCACTTCAATGGGCAGAGAATTCCAGAGATTCACTACCCTCTGAGAGAAGAAGTTCCCCCTCAACTCTGTTCTGAACCGGCCCCCCCTTATTTTGAGGCTGTGCCCTCTAGTTCTGGTTTCCCTTCTAAGTGGAAAGAATCTCTCCACCTCTACCCTATCCAGCCCCTTCATTATCTTATATGTCTCTATAAGATCACCCCTCATCCTTCTAAACTCCAACGAGTACAGACCCAATCTGTTTAATCTCTCCTCATAAGCTACACCCCTCATCTCCGGTATCAACCTGGTGAACCTTCTCTGCACTCCCTCCAAGGCCAATATATCCTTTCGCAAATAAGGGGACCAAAACTGCACACAGTACTCCAGTTGCGGCCTCACCAGTGCCTTGTACAGTTGCAGCAAGACCTCCCTGCTTTTATATTCTATCCCCCTCGCGATAAAGGCCAACATTCCATTCGCCTTCTTGATCACCTGCTGCACCTGCAGACTGAGCTTTTGCGATTCGTGCACAAGGACCCCCAGGTCCCTCTGCACAGTCGCACGATGTAATTTTTCTCCATTTAAATAATATTCCAATTTACTATTATTTCTTCCAAAGTGGATAACCTCACATTTCCATCTGCCAGATCCTCGCCCACTCGCTCAGCCTATCCAAATCTCTCTGCAGACTTTCCGCGTCCTCCACGCAATTAGTTTTCCCACTCACCTTCGTGTCACCAGCAAACTTGAATACCCTAGATTCAGCCCCCTCCTCCAGATCATCTATGTAAATGGTAAACAATTGAGGCCCCAGCACCGATCCCTGCGGCACGCCACTGGTCACCAACTGCCAACCAGAAAAGCACCCATTTATCCCAACTCTCTGCTTCCTGTTAGATAGCCAATCCCCAATCCACTGTCTTGATGCTCTCTCCACTCACGTTGTTTTGTTTCTTAAAGACTTGATTAGTTGTAAGTATTCGCATTCCAACCATTATTCATGTAAATTGAGTGTGTGTCTTTATATGCCCTGTTTGTGAACAGAATTCCCACTCACCTGAAGAAGGGGCTTGGAGCTCCGAAAGCTTGTGTGGCTTTTGCTACCAAATAAACCTGTTGGACTTTAACCTGGTGTTGTTAAACTTCTTACTGTGTTTACCCCAGTCCAACGCCGGCATCTCCACATCACGAAATCACCTTGCCAGAGGTGGTCTTCAGGTCTTCCGGGGCTTGGAGGGGCAGTCCAGCCATGAGACCCTCCCATCCCGGAGGAGTGTGGCAAGATCAACTCCTTGTCCCAAGCCCACCCAACCCTCAGAACCCTTGAGGGACCTTTCCTCTGCAGCGTGGCGGCAGCAGAGGGGCAAATGGCCACTGGACTTACCTACTTGAAATCCCCCTCAGGGCCCAAGTGCTAAGTCAGGGCAGCAGTGCACCATTGGCACTGCAAAGGTGCATGGCCTGAAGGTGGGCCTGAGTGGGGGTCTGACGCTTGAATGCATCTCAAGTAGCCCCGCCCATTGTTCCTAACTGAATGTTTACACAGAAGAGGAACTGAAAGCACTTAGCTCTTTTGAAATTGCCTGTAGCTGTGGTAAATAAACACAGCTGACTGCATGCTGAGTTAGAAACCATTAAGCTGCCAATCAGATGCAAATTTAAAGGACTGCACTGCAATTGAATGGAAAAAAGTTTTGCAGGTATTTCAAAGGCTCTTAGCTTTCTATGAAGGCTCAAAGGCTTGAAATAAATACTGTGATAAAAGAGTGGGGCAAAGTGAACACCTGTGCAGAAGGGAATTCCCCAGCCCCCAGTGAAAGTGATTGACTTCTTTCAGTCAAGGACTTGGAAGTCATCTTATCTTACAGCTGCAGCTTCCTCGAGAGAGAAAGAGGAATCCCTTCTGCTGAAAGTTTTAAGTTTATGTTTATTTATTACAAGTAGGCTTACATTAACACTGCAATGAAATTACTGTGAAAATCTCCTGGATGCCACACTCCAGCGCCTGTTCGGGTACACTGAGGGAGAATTTAGCATGGCCAATGTGCTTAACCAGCACATCATTCGGACTGTGGGAGGAAACCCAGGCAGACACGGGGAGAACGTGCAAACACTGCACAGACAGTGACCCGAGGCCGGAATCGAACCCGAGTTCCTGGCGCCGTGAGGCAGCAGCGCTAACCACTGTGCCACCGTGATTTTCCAATGGAGTGCTGCTGGGATTTGGAATCCTTACAACTGTCCAGGGAGCATGGAGATTAAAATGACTAGGCTACTCCCAAGTTTTCACAGTCCACAGTCCAGAATGAAGACTTTGGTCGGTGAGGTGCCTCCAATTTTATTTATTAGTGTCGCAAGTAGACTTACATTAACACACTGTGAACATCCCCAGGACAGTAGTGATGTGCGGGTTTCCCACTGCTTGAAAGGGCAGTCTAGCCACCAGACGCCCATCCCAGGGGAGAGTGCCAAGATCAAGACCTTGCCCCCAGCCCGAGCCTACCCAACCTCCCAGCACCCTTGGAGAACCCTTGGAGGGTGACGCGGTGGCACAGTGGTTAGCACTGCTGCCTCATAGTGCCAGGGACCCGGGTTCCATTCCCAGTGCGGGTCACTGTCTGTGCGGAATCTGCACGTTCTCCCCGTGTCTGCGTGGGTTTCCTCCGGGTGCTCCAGTTTCCACCCACAGTCGGAAAGACCACTGGTTAGGTGCATTGGCCATGCTAAATTCTCCCTCAGTGTAACCCGAACAGGCGCCGGAGTGTGGCAACTGGGGGATTTTCACAGTAACTTCATTGCAGTGTTAATGTAAGCCTACTTGTGACACTAATAGATAAAATTTTTTAAAAACTCTGCAGCAGAGGGTACATGGGCACTGCACGTACCTCAACCACTCCCCCCCTCCACCCCCCCAAATTGGGGTCCACCATGTCACAGACACGATTCTCAGGACCTGCATCTAAAGCCCGCCTGGTGCTGACCCATTACGGAAGTGGGCAACTGGTGGGCCAGAGTTTAATGGGGCTTCCAGCCAACTAATTGAATGCACAGTGAGGTGATCAGAGCATAAGCATAAGAGTATAATAAATAGGAGCCATTCGGCCCATCGAGTCTGCTTCGCCATGCCTGATAAGTTTTTCAACCCCATTTTCCTGCCTTTTCCCCGTAACCTTTGATCCCCTCACCAATTAGAATAATGGAATCCTACAGTGCAGAGGGAGGCCATTCGGCCCATCGAGTCTGCACCTACCACAATCCCAACCAGGCCCTATCCCCTTAATCCCCATGCATTTACCCTATCTGGGCCCCCCTGACACTGAGGGGCAATTTAGCATGGTCAATCCCCCTCACCAGCACATCTTTTGGTCTGCGGGAGGAAGCCGGAGCACCCGGAGGAAACCCACACAGACACAGGGAGCACATGCAGACTCTGCACAGGCAGTGACCCAAGCCGGGAATCGAACCGGGGTCCCTGGCGCTGTGGGGCAGCAGTGCTAACCCACTGTGCCACCGTGCCACCCCAATTGTTATGGTTCAGGTCAGAAACTCCAATGTGTTTTATGAAGACCCCCTGAACCACAAGTTTTGCATCTTGAATTTAGCCGGGATAAGCATGAGATGTTCCACTTCAGGTATGATTCAAATGACCCACCAGGGAGCTTTTATCAAACAAAGTTTAATTAAGAATATAGTTCACACGTATAGTAAAAAAATTAGCAAGAGCTTTTATCAATTACAAGAGAAAACAAAACAACCACAATAATGTACAACCCTTATCCCATACATAGCAAGAAGTCTCACAACAGGTTACAGCCCAACAGGTTAATTTGGAATCGCGAGCTTTCGGCGCACTGCTCCTTTTATCAGGTGAGTGGAGAGATAGGTTCACAAACACGGCATATGTAGACAAAGACACAACTGCAAGATAATTACAGATTGGGATGTGAAGAATAGTTGGAATGCGAGTCTTTACAGGTAACCAAGTCTCTGCAGGTACAGACAGTGCGAGTGGAGTGAGGGATAACCACAGGTTAAAGAGGCGCAATTGTCTCAAGCCAGGACAGTTAGTAGAATTTTGCAAGCTCAGGCCAAATGACAGCGAATTACATATAGTGTGACATGAACTCAAGATCCCGGTTCAGACCATCCTCATGCGTGCGGAACTTGGCTATTAGTTTCTGCTCGGCGATTCTGCGTTGTCATGTATCCTGAAGGCCGCCTTGGAGAACGCTTACCCGAAGATCGGAGGCTGAATGCCCTTGACTGCTGATGTGTTCCCCGACTGGAAGGGAACACTCCTGCCTGAGTGATTGTCCAATATATATATATATCAGATGTTCCAATCAAAACCAATATCCAATAAACAAAACCCTTTAAACAGATTTATCACTGCACAAGCTAAAGTGATACTGGAATCCAGTTCCCTGGGTTGAATGCTGATTTCAAATGATCTTGAAAGCTCAGAGAAGCTTATAGTCATCAGTCCCCAAAATACCAAAACACAGATTCTTTACTGCAGGATGACAAACAAGATGTGCTTTCAGCTAACTGGTAAAACTTTAAAACTAAAACATAGAGAGAGACAGACTTCTTTCAGCTATGCTACTAGCAGGGCAGCCAAAACAAAATTAAAGACAAAAGTAAACTAAACTAAACCCTTGTCACCTGACCAGTACACAGCTTTTTTTCCTCCTCCCACCAATGACATCACCTCAGGCTCTGAGCATGATTTAAAGGGACGCCAACATCACAAAATCAAGAACCTATCTATCTCTGTCTTCAACACACTCAATGACCCGGCCTCCTCTGTGGCAATGAATTCCACAGATTCATCCACCATCCACCTGAAGAAATTCCTCCTCCTCATCTCGGTTCTAAAGGGCCGTCCCTTTACTCTGAGGCCGAGCCCTCGGATCCCAGTCTCTCCGACTAATGGAAACATCTTCCCCACGTCCACTCTATCCGGGCCTTTCAGTATTCTGTAAGTTTCAATGAGATCGCCCCCTCATCCTTCTAAACACCATTGAGTACCTAGGGGGGCACAGGTTTAAAGTGCAAGGGACAAGGTTTAAAGGAGATGTACGAGGCAAGTATTTTACACAGAGGGTGGTGGGTGCCTGGAACTCGCTGCCAGGAGGAGGTAGTGGAAGCAGATACGATAGTATCTTTCACTGAAGGTAAGCATGCAAGTGCAGCAGGTGGTAAAGAAGGCAAATGGTGTGTTGGCCTTCATTGCGAGAGGTTTCGAGTACAGGAGCAAGGATGTGTTGTTACAATTATACAGGGCCTTGCCGAGGCCACACCTAGAGTATTGTGTGCAGTTCTGGTCTCCTTTTCTGAGGAAGGATGTTCTTGCTCTCAAGGGAGTGCAGCGAAGGTTTACCAGGCTGATTCCGGGGACGGCGGGACTGATGTATGAGGAGAGATTGACCAGGTTAGGATTGTTTTCGCTGGAGTTCAGACGAATGAGGGGGGGATCTCATAGAGACTTATAAAATTCTAACAGGACTAGGCAGGGTAGATGCAGGGAGGATGTTCCCGATGGTGGGGGGAGTCCAGAACCAGGGGGTCACAATCTGAGGATTCGGGGTAGACCATTTAGGACGGAGGTGAGGAGACATTTCTTCACCCGGTGAACCTGTGGAATTCATTCCCACAGGAAGTAGTTGATGCCAAAACATTGAATGTATTCAAGAGGCGGCTGGATAGAGCACTTGGGGCGAACGGGGTCAAAGGTTATGGGGAGAAAGCAGGATTAGGCTATTGGGTTGGATGATCAGTCATGATAATAATGATTGGCGGAGCAGGTCGAAGGGCCAAATGGCCTCCTCCTGCTTCTATCTTCTATGTTTCTATGTTCAAGGGGCATCTTGACAAGTACATGAATATTGGGAATAGACAGACATGATCCGCGGAAGGGTAGGGGGTTTTAGTTCAAACAGGCAGCATGGTCAGTGCAACCTTGGAGGGCCGAAGGGCCTGTACCTGTGCTGTAATTTTCTTTGTTCTTGCTCTTTGTACAGACGCAGAGTCCTCAAGCACTCCTCATATGTCAAGCTTTTCATTCCCGGGATCATTCTCATGGGTGGGTACCTGCACGGGGCCAGCAGGGGTAGCCATGGGGACTCGCAGGACTCCCGATAATCACCCGTAAATCTCCGGGCACAGCAGCGGGACTGGATAATCGCAACCATGGATAATGCCAGAGAATTGCGGCCAGAGTATTAGGGTTTGAACAGGTTGGTGTGTGCGACTTTGGTCAAACAGGAGGTACATGACCAAGAGTGGAGGCTGGAGGACACGGAGATCTCCGCACTGCGGCGGGACTGGATAATCCCAGTTGTGGGCAATGCCAGAGAATTCCGGCTGGACTATTAGGGTTTGAATGGGTTTGGTATGTGCAACTTTGGAAAATGATCAAATAGGAGGTACATGGCCAAGAGGGAAGGGTGGAGGACCCAGAGAATCTCCGGGCGCTGCTGCGGGACTGGATAATACAGGAGGTACATGACCAAGAGTGGACGCTGGAGGACCCGGAGAATCTCCGGGCACTGCGGCGGGACTGGATAATAAAGGGGGTACATGGCCAAGAGTGGAGGCTGGAGGACCCAGAGAATCTCCGGGCACCGCAGCGGGACTGGATAATTCAGGAGGTACATGGCCAAGAGTGGAGGCTGGAGGACCCGGAGAATCTCTGGGCACTGCGGCGGGACTGGATAATGCAGGAGGTACATGGCCAAGAGTGGAGGCTGGAGGACACGGAGAATCTCCGGGCACTGCAGCAGGACAGGATAATTCAGGAGGTACATGGCCAAGAGTGGAGGCTGGAGGACCCGGAGAATCTCTGGGCACTGCGGCGGGACTGGATAATACAGGAGGTACATGGCCAAGAGTGGAGGCTGGGGGACCCGGAGAATCTCCGCACACTGCGGCAGGACTGGATAATACAGGAGGTACATGGCCAAGAGTGGAGGCTGGAAAACAGCCTGCCCTGTCCATAGAGGCTTGTGCTACCAAATAAACCTGTTGGACTTTAACCTGGTGTTGTGAGACATCTTATTGTGCCCACCACCCCAGTCCAACACCACATCATAGAGTTATGTTCAGACATCCCATAATGATAACTAACACACAACAGTGTGAAGATTGAACAGGATGCCATTGTGAGTGGGGAATTGGCTTGTAGCCTTGACTTGGGAAGAAGCTTTGATTTCTGAATGGGAGGCGGGAGGCGGTTCTTGGCGGGAGGCGGGGCTTGGCGGACGGTTGACGCGTTCCCGTGGCAACGGCGCGAGGGCAAGCCACAGGTGTGCGTGTGTGTGTGTGCGCGCGCGTGTTGCGGACCAGTGAGCGGGGTATTGTCGGTTCTTGCGTGGTGACGTTTGGGCAGTGGGCGGGGACTTTAGAACAGTGCGTGGTGACGTTTGGGCAGTGGGCGGGGATTTTAGAACAGTGCGTGCTGACGTTTGGGCAGTGGGCGGGGACTTTAGAACAGTGCGTGGTGACGTTTGGGCAGTGGGCGGGGATTTTAGGAAGGGCAAGCCACTAGCTTTCGGAGCGCTGCTCCTTCATCAGGTAACCTGATTACCTGACGAAGGGGCAGCGCTCCGAAAGCTAGTGGTTTTTGCTACCAAATAAACCTGTTGGACTTTAACCTGGTGTTGTGAGACTTCTTACTGGGATTGTAGGCGAGTGCGTGGTGACGTTTGGGCAGTGGGCGGGGGATTCGAGGCCGGTGCGTGGTGACGTTTGGGCAGTGGGCGGGGATGCCAGGCCAGTGCGTGGTGACGTTTGGACACTGCGTGCCGACGTTGAAGTGGGTGGGGGTGACGTTGAAGTGGGTGGGGGTGACGTTGAGGAGTGCGCGGTGACGTTCGGGGGAGTGCGCGATGAGGTCAGGAAACACCTGGTATATAAAGCGGCCATTTAGTCGCAGTCTGTTTTGTCTGGCCCGGCCGCCGGGCGAGACTGTGAAGGAGGTTGGATGTTGATGATGGGGGGGGGGGCGAAAAAGACAGTTAAAAATTCAAACGGAGGAGGGGAATTAGGTCCCTGATTATATCCTTTCTTTTTGTCTTAACCTCGCCCGCCCGAGGATGGTGACGATCTTCGTGGGCAGCCGGCCGCGCGGCTGCGGGGCCTGTTGGAGGCGCACGGCCCGGTGCTGGAGTGCGACATGGTCGACAACTTCGCCTTCGTGCACATGGAGCAGGAGCGCCAGGCGCTGGCGGCCGTGCGGGGGCTGAGCGCCGCCCTGCTGGCCGGCCAGCGCATCTACAGGCAGCTGTCCAAGTCCCACAGCCCTGGGGGCTGCTGCAGCCCCTCCCCCCACTGCCCCTCCCCCCCGCTGCCCCCGCCGCCCCTCCCCCCACTGCCCCTCCCCCCAGTGCCCCTCCCAAACCTTTGTTTTGGGTGGGGAGGGGGCTTTTTGGAGATGGAAGTAATCGCCCCACCTCTTACTGCAAGCCCCCCCCCCCCCATTGAGGTTTTTTCTGTTTGTTTTGGGGTGAGGTGGAAGTCCTCATCTACCTCTTACCCCCTCCCTCCCCGCTGCACCTCCACTGCAGCCAGGACAACAGTGGGGGCATTAAGATTTTGTGGTGTTTTGGGTTGGGGGAATGGTAGGGGGGGGGGGGGCTGTTAGAGATGGAAGGGTAAAAGTGGGTGGCATATAAGCCCCCCGTCTCTCCTCCTTCCCTCCCCACCCCCCCAGGAAGCTTTGGGGATGTTGGGGTTTTTTTTCCTGTTATGATTTGGGTCGAGGGAATGATGGGGGGGGGGGGGGGGCGGACGGGCGGTGGCTTTTGGAGATGGGAGTCCTCCCCTCCCTCCACTGAGGCCAGGATGACCGCTTCAGCAATGGCTATGGAGGGGAAGCTTTTGGCCGATTGAGGATGTTTTTTTGTGGAAGAATCTCTCCCAGGTTGTGGCCAGGACGACCACTTCAGCAGCGGCTTGGGGGGTATTTTTGGGGGAAGTTTATTTTTGCTTTGGCTCGGGGGAATAGGAGGGCTGTTGGCGATAGGAGGAAAGGGAGGGTGACGTACACGTTCCCCCCCCCCAGGAATTGTGGGCATTATTTTTCCCCATGCCTCTGAGTTTGTTTATTTGGTTTGCAGCCAAGGGGAAACCATTACAGCACAAATTAAGCCCCAAATTGAGGGAGGGTACCACTAACCTACAATCAGGTACAGGGGGTGGGGGGAGGGTTAAAATTGTAATCCAAGGTTAGGGTATGCCGTCCAGGTTTGGGTTGCCCGGGTTTGCCACCACTTTAGCCCAATGTTGGGTGTTCCCGCAAGGTAGTGGAACCGCTTTACCACTAACCCCAACGTAGTGTACCTCCTACCATATGGGAGGGTCTGAGGGATGTTCCCTTGGGGTGGAGGGATTACCACCATTGGATTACGGGGGGGGGGGGGGCGTGTGAGAGTGAGCAGGTACTCGCTGGGGCGAGTGTGGTCGATAAGGCCACTGACGTGGGCAATGGCTCGATCTTAGAGCATGAACGTCACTGAAAAGGAGGATGCCTTGCCAAGCATTTTGGCCACGTCACTCGGGGGCAAACTCAAGAGTGCTAAATTTCAAACAGTCGCCATTCTGTCAGCGTTCATAACGGGTGGCGTGCCGGCTGTACCCAACTGTGCTTGCAAACTCAAAACCAAGCACTTTAACATTGGATGTGATTCTGTCTTTGGGCAGCACTGGCTGAGCAATCCCGAGTGCGCAGATAGCCCTATAGCCAATTGCAGGTAATCAGTGGAACTTCTAACACTCGCGAGGAGTGACGGGCATTCTCCGCGCACTCAAGGAATCCGTTCGAGCTCTTGCACCTTTTAGCCAGTGCTCCGTATTGCTTTATTCACAGCCGCCGATCGGTTACTTGTCCACCAATCAGCACCCCTTTTCTCCAGTAAAGGCCAGTTGTGGTTAGAAATTTGTGGCTTTCTTCGATTTGTCCTGATAGCGAAATGAAAAGCTTTGGAAATGCATCCTCCTCTCCCTCTCCCACCCAGATAACCTCTGCTATCGGTAAGCTTTGGCTGAAGCCCAACCCCCTCAGTATGTTTCCAGGGCAGGATCCTTGTAGGCACTACAAACCATTGCAGGACTGTTGGGGACCAGCCATGGGGGCCAAAAGTTTAATCCTTTCTCTGTTTTAAGATATGTCGCAGACTGATTTGTCATGGGCTGCTGAAGCTTGAAGACTCGGGGAAGGCGGGGGGGGGGGGGGGGGAGTCTGCCAACGCTTTTCATCACCATCCCTGGAGACCATCCCCTGTCGGCCGCAGAGACAGATTAGGGGGGGTGGTGGAAGGGAAGTGGGGGGAGGGGTTAGGGCGTGTGTGGTCAGTGGCGGCACGGCAAATTCCCAATGCAGCCGGGAGCGCGATGGCGGCGTCAGAAGCGGCCCCATGTCTCCCTCCCCGTGTTTTCGATGTGCGCCTTGCCCCTTTCCGCTTGCGCGTTTTCCCCCCACCCTCCAGCTAAGCTGGCATCGACGAGGCAATTTGTACACGGGTGGGGATTCGTAAACTGTGAAGCTTCGCCCCGTGTGACGTATCCCGGTTTGGACGGGGATCGGCGGAGGGGGGGGGGGGGGGGCGATTCCCAACCCCGAGTGGCTGCCTGCTGGGTTTTTTCTTTACGTTAAATGGACTTCCGCTGATCGTTCGTACGCTGCAACCGTGAACTCGTAGCTTCGTTTTATCTCGTTTTGCGGCGAGGCGGGCGGGAGCGGAACGGCGTTCGGTTTGCGTTTCGGGGCGTTTCAGTTACGGGTGGGAGGGAGAAGGGCGATCGGTTTGTGTGTAAAACCGCCCGCAGAACAGACTGACGGCTTTATCGGATTGTGACTGCCTCCGTTTTTTAAAATTCGCGCCGCTTAATTTTCTTTAAAATGAAAAGCGATCAAGCGACAGAGTGACGTATTCGCCTCTGTACCTGTCACTTTCTACCCGACCCTGTGTGAATAAAAACTTGTGGCGGACCTCGGCTACCGATCCTGAAGTTTCCGGCCTCGATTTGGAGTGGGTTCCTCGTGTCCTTTTCATTATAAACCTCTCGGGGGTTCGAGGTGGGGGGAGGGGGGGGGGGCTGGCTTTCATCCCCACCTGATCCGCGGTTCGATATTCCACCGATGGGGAGCGTCTGGATCCGGTAAGTGCATTGACTCGAGTTTTGTTCCTCTGCTCTTCACTTGGCCGGAGGGGTACTCGAGCTTTGCATGCTTTCACTGTTCGAGTTAGTCTTCCCACCTGCACGGGGCATGGTAGGACACTGGTCAGCACTACTGTGTCTCAGCGCCAGGGACCCAGTTTCGATTCCCAGCTTGGGTCATGGGAGTCTGCACGTTCTCCCCGTGTCTGCGTGGGTTTCCTCCGGGTGCTCCGGTTTTCTCCCACAGTCCGAAAAACGTGCTGATTTAGGTGCTAAATTCTTCCTCTGTGTAACCCGAACAGGCGCCGGAGTGTGGCGACTCGGGGATTTTCATAGTAACTTCATTGCGGTGTTAATGTAAGCCTACTTGAGACACTAATAAATTTACACAATGGGATCTTTTGGCCGCGCTCGCCCCAAAACCAGAAAATCCGGCCCGAGATCACTGGCCCTTTATATGATCCACCCCCTACTACAGTTCCCGTGTTGGACCGGACGGGAAAATCTGGCCCACAATCCTTTGGATTCAGAGAGATATACAGCACGGGAACAGGCACTTGAGTCCATGTCGACCAAGTTTTCTAAACTGAGCTGGTCCCATTTGTCTGCGTTTGGCCCATATCCCTCTAAACCTTTCCCTATCTGTGTACCTGTCCAAATGTCTTTTAAATGTTGCTATTGTACCCGCCTCTACCACCATCTCTGGCAACTCATTCCATATACGCAGCACCTGGGTGTTCTGGCTTCCTCCCACCATCCGAGAGACTCATTGAAGCAATTGCCCCCCTCGGGTCCCTTTTAAATCTTCCTCCTCTCACCTTAAACCTCTCCCCTCTAGTTTTGGACTCGCCGAACCCTGGGGAAAAGACCTTTGTCTGTTCAGCTTATCTGTGCCCCTCATGATTTTACAAACCTCTCTAAGGCCACCCCTCATCCTTCTAAGCTCCAGGGGAAAAAAGTCCCAGGGCTTCCTGATAATTCAAATGTAACAGTCCCAGCAGCATTCTTGTAAATCTTTTTTGCACCGTTCCCAGTTTAATAACTATAGCAGAGTGACCAGAATTGTGCGTAGTGCTCCAAACTGGCCGTACTAATGTCTTGTACGGTTGTAACACAACGTCCGAGCTCCTGTACTCGATGCCCTGACCAATAAAAGCAAGCGTGCCAAATGCCACCTTCACCACCGTCTACCTGTGATGCCACTTTGATGGAACTATGTACCCGCCACCCCCCGGGTCTCTGTCTGGCAGCACACCTCAGGACCCGACCATTAACTATGCAAGTCGTGCCCTGGTTTGTCTTGGCAAAATGCAGCGTTCTTTACATTATCCTGGCCAGGCTTACCATCCACTGATTTTTCCAGTGTTGGAAAACGGCCTCTGACTCTCGCATCCCATGGAATAGGATCGCAAGGCGGACGCACGGGGGTGGTCGGATTTTGTCGGGGGACTCGCTGCTTGGGGTCGCAACTTGAAAGGACCTGGGAAAGGGGGTTTCTTGGTCAGTAAGTGATATCTAATCCCTTGCCCTTTCAGATCTACATTTTAATTCATTCATGGGTTACGGGCGTCACTGGCTGGGCCAGCATTTGTTGCCCTTGGAGGGCAGTTGAGAGTCAACCACATTGGCCGTGGCTCTGGAGTCACATGTAGGCCAGACCGGGGTAAGGACGGCAGATTTCCTTCCCTAAAGGGAACCAGATGGGTTTTTCCCACAATGGGTCATCAGTAGATTCTTAATTCCAGATGTTTTTTATTCAATTCAAATTCCACCATCAGCCGTGGGCGGGATTCGAACCCGGGTCCCCCAGAACATTAGCTGAGTTTCTGGATTAATAGTCTAGTGATAATGCCACGAGGCTATCGCCTACCCCCAAGTTCTGAAGAAAGCTCCTTTCAGCTGTGGCTTGCCTGCTTATTGAGCAGCCAAAGTCTTCTCCCATTCACTCAATTGTTGATGAGGAAACTGGATCTAAAATCTGACCAATTTCCCCGTCCCATCAAATTCTGATTGACTCCATCCTCTGGTTCCAGGGGAGATAGTCATAGAGTTTTACAGCATAGAAATAGACCCTTCGGCCCATTGAGTCTGTGCCGGCTATCAAGCACCTATCCTAATCCCACTTTCCAGCACTTGGTCCGTAGCCTTGTACACTCTGGCATTTCAAGTGCTTGCCTAAATGCTTCTTAAATGTTGAGGGTTCCTGCCTCCACCACGCTTTCAGGCAGCGATTTCCAGCACCCACTGGGTGAAAAGGTTTATCCTCAAATCCCCTCTAAATCTCCTGCCATGCATCTAGCTGCGGAGCGAGCGGATGCTTCAGCTGTGAAGTTAGCAAGTGCAGCTCTTGCCCATCAAGGGGCGACACCGTGGTTAGCACTGCTGCCTCACAGGGACCCGGCTTCGATTCCAGTCTTGGGTCACTGTGTGGCGTCTGCATGTTCTCCCCCTGCGTCCGTGTGGGATTCCTCCGGGTGCTCCGGTTTCCTCCCACAGTCCAAAGATGTGTTGGTTAGGGTGGATCGGCCATGCTAAATTTTCCCCTTGGGGTCCAAAGATGTGTCGGTTAGGGGGGATTAGCAGGGTAAGTACGTGGAGCCACAGGGACAGCCTGCGTGAGATTGTTCTCGGTGCAGGCTTGATGGGCTGAATGGCCTCCTGCTCCAAGCCAGTTAGCCCGTCATCTGGAAGATGCTGGACTCTAATGCGATGGGAAGTCTTAACGACGCTCTGATAAATTGACAGCATGGTTTTACCAAAAGGAAATCCTGTTTGGCAGGTTGAGCTTCGTGAGGGTGTAACTAGTGTAACTAACTAGTGAGGGTGTAACTAGTGTAACCAACTAGTGAGGGTGTAACTAGTAGGGTGGAGAAATGAGCCAACAGATATAGTCTTTATCCAGAGTTTCCAAAAATGCATCAAAAGTTAACGTACGAGATAGAGGGTTCATGGAGTTGGGGGAGATATGTTAGCATGGCTGGAGGATTGGTTAATGGGGGGGGGGGGGCAAAGACAGTAAAATGGGGCCTTTACGGGTTTACGAGGCTGTGTCCAAGGCAGAGTCCCGTGCTGGGGTCTTTACTATTAATCATGCCGACAGAGTAATGTGTTCAAGGTTGCTGAAACGAAGCTAGGTCAATGTTCAGCTTGTGAGGAGGACAGAGGCTGCACAGAGGTTAATTGAGTGGACAAAACTTGCCGGTAGGAACATATGAATTAGGCGCAGAAGTAGGCAAATTCAACCCTTCGAGCCTGCTCCGCCATTCAATCAGATCATGGCTGATCTCTCCCTGGTCTCAAATCCACCTCCCCACCCGTTCCCCCATATCCCTCTTCCCCCTTTTTTTCTTATCAGAAATATCTCCTTCAAACCATTCGACGATTCAGACTCCACCGCGTTACGGGGCAGCGAGTTCCACCAATTCAACCCCCCTCTGCGAGAAGTAGTTCCTCCTCATCTCCGTTTTAAACCTACCGCCTCTCAACCCATACCCTGTGACCTCTTGTTCTAGATTGCCCCACAAGGGAAGAGACATTTGGTCTATTTGGGTTACAGGTTAATTGAGTAGGCAAGCAAGTTACTGATGGGTGTGTGATGTGGGAAGTGTGAGGGTAGGACGAATAGGAAAGCAAAATATTTTAAAAGGTGTTTTAAAAATTGTAAATGTTGACGTTCAGAGGGACTCGAAAGTTAACGTGGGCACAGCAAGCCATATCTGGGTTGGTAAATGATGCGTTGACCTTTAATGCGAGGGGATTGGCGTAAGGGGGTAAGGATGTCCTCCGTTGTACCAGGTTTTGCTGCATGCTTAGCTGTGACCATGGTCACAGGCACGGTGGGTTAGAACGGCAACCCGTGCTGACCTTTGACTCCATCGGGCAGGCCCAGCGTGGCATGAGTTTACACTTAACTGGCCGAAAGTAAATGCCTGAAGGAGGACCAAGCTCATGATTTTGCAGAATGGTAGCAGCATGCTCAGCACCAGGCTAAAGCAAGGCTTCATCCGGTTAAACCGAATCTGCCCCCTCACCATTAACTGTGGTGCACGTTATGCCAGACCCACACTCTGATAGCAGCAAGAGAAGGTGAAGCTGAGCCCTGGTACAGTATTTCTAACTGCTGTAACCTAACCTGTTCAGGAACCTGAAGCTCCTGAACTGCTGTGCCCAGTTCGGGAAAGTTGGGAGGTAGTCGTTCCTCTCTCCCTGTACCTAGTGGTGTACGCAACAGACTTTCACCTGTTCTCATAGCAAGGATTCTTCCTGCAATGGTTGCTCTCCAGCGGCTTGTAGCGGAAGGGGGGGGGGGGGCGTTGGGGGGGGGGGGGGGGGTGGGGCGTTGGGGGGGGGGGGGGCGTTGGGGGGGGGGTACTCCACATCAAACATGGCTGACCAGGAATTCCTCATGCTCTTAACATCAGCCGTTGGGCAGCACAGTGATTAGCACCGTTGCCTCACAGCGCCAGGGACCTGGGTTCAATTCGCGCCTTGGATCACTCTGTGGAATTTGCACATTCTCCCCGTGTCTGCGTGGGTTTCCTCCGGATGCTCCGGTTTCCTCCCACACTCCAAAGATGTGCAGGCTAGGGGGACTGGGCCGTGCTGAATTGTCCCTTAGTGTCAGGGATTCCCAGGGTAAACACTTCAATGAAGTCACTGTGAAAATCCCCTAGTCGCCACACTCCAGCGTCTGTTTGGGTTACACTGAAGGGGAATTTAACATGGCCAATGCCCCTAACCAGCACGTCTTTTGGACTGTGGGAGGAAACCGGAGCACCCGGAGGAAACCCATGCAGATGGGGGTGGGGGGAAACTTGCAGACTCCGCACAGACAGTGATCCGAGGCCGGGAATCGAACCCGGGTCCCTGGCGCTGTGAGGCAGCAATGCTAACCACAGTGCTGCTTCATTTGGTCCCACCCGACTGCACCCCGGTGACTGGAGAGAAGACTGGGATTTTCCTGCGGTACTGTGGCTGGAACCGCCCTGGTAGCCTTGGCTACTAATGCGGGAACTACCCGTGGGAAGTGAATGCTGTTCAGCTGCTTTTGTGGGAAGCCTTCACCCTGGCAAAAAAAACATGTCCACCTTGTATAAAACCCAACTAGTGTCAGGGGGATTATGTGTGGGATTGTGGGGACAGGACCTGGGTGGGATTGTTGTTGGTGCAGGCTCGATGGGCTGAATGGCCTCTCTGCACTGTAGGTAGGCTACCAAATTTGGGCCAAGTTCCCCTCCCGCCACCACCTCTGGCTGGCTGTAGGGACTGCCACTTCTTTGTCCCAGGCCTGGCTTCTTGGCAATGAGTCTCCTGGAGTGAAAGGCTTCCCCGCTCACCTTGTGCAGTGTTGCGTAGCGAACACGAGGACTGTTCCCTCGTCTCCCCAACTCCATGTCGTATTGATATTTCAGAGCGCAGAGGTGCCTGGGACAAGGGTGAGACCGGCTAGGTGGGGGCAGCATCGCCCATAATCTGAAGCTGTCAGCCTCCAGTTAACCAGATCAAACCAATCGTGCCACACCAGTTGATGCCTCTTATAAGAACAAAGAGAATTACAGCACAGGAACAGGCCCTTTGGCTCGCCGAGCCTGCACTGATCATGCCCTAACTAAACAAAACCTCCTGCCTTACTCAGTCCCTATCCCTCTATTCCCTCCCTATTCATGGACCCATCCAGATGTCTCTTAAATGTTGCTAATGTACCCGCTTCCACCACCTCCTCTGGCAGCGCGTTCCAGGCACCCACCACTCTCTGCGTGAAAAACTTCCCCCCGCACATCTCCCTTAAACTTTCCCCCCTTGAACCTGTGCCTTGTAATTGAGGCTTCCACCCTGGGGGAAATTGAGGCTTCCACCCTGGGGGAAAAGCCTTTGACTATCCACCCTGTCTGTGCCTCTCATCATTTTGTAGACCAGGTCTCCCCTCAGCCTCCGTCTTTCCAGTGAAAACAATCCCAGTTTATCCAACCTCTCCTCATAGCCGACACCCTCGAGACCAGGCCAACATCCTGGTGAACCTTCTCTGCACTCTCTCTCCAAAGTTTCCACATCCTCCTGGTCGTGTGGGGACCAGAACTGCCCGCAATACTCCAAATGCGGCCTAACCAAGGTGTTATATAGCTGCAACATGATTTCCCAACTCCTGTACTCAATGCCCCGGCCGATGAAGGCAAGCATGCCATGTGCCTTCTTAACCACCTTGGCCTCCTGTGTTCCCTCTTTTAGGGAACTGTGGACCTGCACGCCCAGATCCCTCTATGTTAATGTTCCAAAGGGTTCTGCCATTTACAGTACAATTCACACTTAAATTTGATCATCCAAAATGCATCACCTCGAGTTGGCACGGTGTGCATTGTCCCGTGCGCCCCAGCAGTTTGTGGACTATCTTCATCCACGTGGGGGCAGCACGCTGGTTAGCAGTGCTACCTCATAGCGCCAGGGATCCAGGTTCGATTCCCACCCTGGCATGTCACTGTGCGGAGTCTGCACGTTCTCCCCGTGTCTGCGTGGGTTTCCTCCGGCTGCTCTGGTTTCCTCCCACAGTCCTAAAGACGTGCTGGTTAGGTGCTAAATTCTTCCTCCGTGTAACCCGAGCAGGTGCCAGAGTGTGGTGACTCGGGGATTTTCACAGTAACTTCATTGCAGTGTTAATGTAAGCCTACTTGAGACACTAATAAACTTGCACAGTGGGATCTTTTGGCCGCGCTCGCCCCAAAACCAGAAAATCCGGCCTGAGATCACTGGCCCTTTATATGGTTCCCCGCCCCCCCCCTCCCACCCCTGCCTACTACAGTTCCCGTGTTGGACCGGACGGGAAAACCTGGCCCACAATCCTTTGGATTCAGAGAGATATACAGCACGGGAACAGGCACTTGAGTCCATGTCGACCAAGTTTTCTAAACTGAGCTGGTCCCGTTTGCCCGCGTTTGGCCCATATCCCTCTAAACCTTTCCCTATCTGTGTACCTGTCCAAATATCTTGTAAATGTTGCTGTTGTACCCGCCTCTACCACCCCCTCTGGCAACTCATTCCATATACGCAGCACCTGGGTGTTCTGGCTTCCTCCCACAGTCCGAGAGACTCTATGAAACAATTGCCCCCCTCGGGTCCCTTTTAAATCTTCCTCCTCTCACCTTAAACCTCTCCCCTCTAGTTTTGGACTCGCCGAACCCTGGGGAAAAGACCTTTGTCTGTTCAGCTTATCTGTGCCCCTCATGATTTTACAAACCTCTCTAAGGTCACCCCTCATCCTTCTACGCTCCAGGGGGAAAAAGTCTCAGCGCCTTCTGATAATTCAAATGTAACAGTCCCAGCAGCATTCTTGTAAATCTTTTTTGCACCGTTCCCAGTTTTAATAATATCCTATAGCAGAGTGACCAGAATTGTGCGTAGTGCTCCAAACTGGCCGTACTAATGTCTTGTACGGTTGTAACACAACGTCCGAGCTCCTGTACTCGATGCCCTGACCAATAAAGGCAAGCGTGCCAAATGCCACCTTCACCACCGTCTACCTGTGATGCCACTTTGATGGAACTATGTACCCGCCACCCCCCGGGTCTCTGTCTGGCAGCACACCTCAGGACCCGACCATTAACTATGCAAGTCGTGCCCTGGTTTGTCTTGGCAAAATGCAGCGTTCTTTACATTATCCTGGCCAGGCTTACCATCCACTGATTTTTCCAGTGTTGGAAAACGGCCTCTGACTCTCGCATCCCATGGAATAAGATCGCAAGGCGGACGCACGGGGGTGGTCGGATTTTGTCGGGGGACTTGCTGCTTGGGGCCACAACTTGAAAGGACCTGGGAAAGGGGGTTTCTTGGTCAGTGATATCTAATCCCTCGCCCTTTCAGATCTACATTTTAATTCATTCATGGGTTACGGGCGTCACTGGCTGGGCCAGCATTTGTTGCCCTTGGAGGGCAGTTGAGAGTCAACCACATTGGCCGTGGCTCTGGAGTCACATGTAGGCCAGGCCGGGGTAAGGACGGCAGATTTCCTTCCCTAAAGGGAACCAGATGGGTTTTTCCCACAATGGGTCATCAGTAGATTCTTAATTCCAGATATTTTTTTATTCAATTCAAATTCCATCTGCCGTGGCGGGATTCGAACTCGGGTCCCCCAGGACATTAGCTGAGTTTCTAGATTAATAGTCTAGCGATAATACCACTAGGCCATCGCCTCCCCCCCCCCCCCCCCCAAGTTCTGAAGGGAGCTCCTTTCAGCTGTGGCTTGCCTGCTCATTGAGCAGCCAAAGTCTTCTCCCATTCACTCAATTGTTGATGGGGAAACTGGATCTAAAATCTGTCCAATTTCCCCATCCCATCAAATTCTGATTGACTCCATCCTCTGGTTCCAGGGGAGATAGTCATAGAGTTTTACAGCACAGAAATAGACTCTTCGGCCCATTGAGTCTGTGCCGGCTATCAAGCACCTATCCTAATCCCACTTTCCAGCACTTGGTCCGTAGCCTTGTACACTCTGGCATTTCAAGTGCTTGCCTAAATGCTTCTTAAATGTTGAGGGTTCCTGCCTCCACCACGCTTTCAGGCAGCGATTTCCAGCACCCACTGGGTGAAAAGGTTTATCCTCAAATCCCCTCTAAATCTCCTGCCATGCATCTAGCTGCGGAGCGAGCGGATGCTTCAGCTGTGAAGTTAGCAAGTGCAGCTCTTGCCCATCAAGGGGCGACACCGTGGTTAGCACTGCTGCCTCACAGGGACCCGGCTTCGATTCCAGCCTTGGGTCACTGTCTGTGTGGCATCTGCACGTTCTCCCCTGCGTCCGTGTGGGATTCCTCTGGGTGCTCCGGTTTCCTCCCACAGTCCAAAGATGTGTTGGTTAGGGTGGATCGGCCATGCTAAACTTTCCCCTTGGGGTCCAAAGATGTGTCGGTTAGGGGGGATTAGCAGGTTAAGTACGTGGAGCCACAGGGACAGCCTGCGTGAGACTGTTGTCGGTGCAGGCTTGATGGGCTGAATGGCCTCCTGCTGCACTGCAGGGATTCTAGGATGGAGTGAAGGAAGAAAGAAAACTGCTCCAAGCCAGTTAGCCCGTCATCTGGAAGATGCTGGACTCTAATGAGATGGGAAGTCTTAACAACGCTCTGATAAATTGACAGCATGGTTTTACCAAAAGGAAATCCTGTTTGGCCGGTTGAGCTTTGTGAGGGTGTAACTAGTGTAACTAGTGAGGGTGTAACTAGTGTAACTAACTAGTGAGGGTGTAACTAGTGTAACTAACTAGTGAGGGTGTAACTAGTGTAAGTAACTCGTGAGGGTGTAACTAACTAGTGAGGGTGTAACTAGTGTAAGTAACTAGTGAGGGTGTAACTAGTAGGGTGGAGAAATGAGCCAACAGATATAGTCTTTATCCAGAGTTTCCAAAAATGCATCAAAAGTTAACGTACAAGATAGAGGGTTCATGGAGTTGGGGGAGATATGTTAGCATGGCTGGAGGATTGGTTAATGGGGGGGGCAAAGACAGTAAAATGGGGCCTTTACGGGTTTACGAGGCTGTGTCCGAGGCAGAGTCCCGTGCTGGGGTCTGTACTATTAATCATGTCGACAGAGTAATGTATTCAAGGTTGCTGAAACGAAGCTAGGTCAATGTTCAGCTTGTGAGGAGGACAGAGACTGCACAGAGGTTAATTGAGTGGACAAAACTTGCCGGTAGGAACATATGAATTAGGCGCAGAAGTAGGCAAATTCAACCCTTCGAGCCTGCTCCGCCATTCAATCAGATCATGGCTGATCGCTCCCTGGTCTCAAATCCACCTCCCCACCCGTTCCCCCATATCCCTCTTCCCCCTTTTTTTCTTATCAGAAATATCTCCTTGAAATCATTCGACAATTCAGACTCCCCCGCGTTACGGGGCAGCGAGTACCACCAATTCAACCCCCCTCTGCGAGAAGCAGTTCCTCCTCATCTCCGTTTTAAACCTACTGCCTCTTGACCTATACCCTGTGACCTCTTGTTCTAGACTGCCCCACAAGGGAAGAGACATTTGGTCTATTTGGGTTACAGGTTAATTGAGTAGGCAAGCAAGTTACTGATGGGAGTATGATGTGGGAAGTGTGAGGGTAGGACGAATAGGAAAGCAAAATATTTTAAAAGGTGTTTTAAAAATTTTAAATGTTGACGTTCAGAGGGACTCGAAAGTTAACGTGGGCACAGCAAGCCATATCTGGGTTGGTAAATGATGCGTTGACCTTTAATGCGAGGGGATTGGAGTAAGGGGGTAAGGATGTCCTCCGTTGTACCAGGTTTTGCTGCATGCTTAGCTGTGACACCATGGTCACAGGCACGGTGGGTTAGAACGGCAACCCGTACTGACCTTTGACTCCATCGGGCAGGCCCAGCGTGGCATGAGTTTACTCTTAACTGGCCGAAAGTAAATGCCTAAAGGAGGACCAAGCTCATGATTTTGCAGAATGGTAGCAGCATGCTCAGCACCAGGCTAAAGCAAGGCTCCATCCGGTTAAACCGAATCTGCCCCCTCACCATTAACTGTGGTGCACGTTATGCCACACCCCCACTCTGATAGCAGCAAGAGAAGGTGAAGCTGAGCCCTGGTACAGTATTTCTAACTGCTGTAACCTAACCTGTTCAGGAACCTGAAGCTCCTGAACTGCTGTGCCCAGTTTGGGAAAGTTGGGAGGTAATAGTTCCTCTCTCCCTGTACCTAGTGGTGTACGCAACAGACTTTCACCTGTTCTCATAGCAAGGATTCTTCCTGCAATGGTTGCTCTCCAGAGGCTTGTAGCGGAAGGGGGTGGTGGGGGGGGGGGGGGGGGGGGGTGGGGTATTCCACATCAAACATGGCTGACCAGGAATTCCTCATGCTCTTAACATCAGCCGTTGGGCAACACAGTGGTTAGCACCGTTGCCTCACAGCGCCAGGGACCTGGGTTCAATTTGCGCCTTGGATCACTCTGTGGAATGTGCACATTCTCCCCGTGTCTGCGTGGGTTTCCTCCGGATGCTCCGGTTTCCTCCCACACTCCAAAGATGTGCAGGCTAGGCGGACTGGGCCGTGCTGAACTGTCCCTTAGTGTCAGGGATTCCCAGGGTAAACACTTCAATGAAGTCACTGTGAAAATCCCCTAGTCGCCACACTCCAGCGTCTGTTTGGGTTACACTGAAGGGGAATTTAACACGGCCAATGCCCCTAACCAGCACGTCTTTTGGACTGTGGGAGGAAACCGGAGCACCCGGAGGAAACCCATGCAGATGGGGGTGGGGGGAAACTTGCAGACTCCGCACAGACAGTGATCCGAGGCCGGGAATCGAACCCGGGTCCCTGGCGCTGTGAGGCAGCAATGCTAACCACAGTGCTGCTTCATTTGGTCCCACCCGACTGCACCCCGGTGACTGGAGAGAAGACTGGGCTTTTCCTGCGGTACTGTGGCTGGAACCGCCCTGGTAGCCTTGGCTACTAATGCGGGAACTACCCGTGGGAAGTGAATGCTGTTCAGCTGCTTTTGTGGGAAGCCTTCACCCTGGCAAAAAAAACATGTCCACCTTGTATAAAACCCAACTAGTGTCAGGGGGATGATGTGTGGGATTGTGGGGACAGGACCTGGGTGGGATTGTTGTTGGTGCAGGTTCGATGGGCTGAATGGCATCTCTGCACTGTCGGTAGGCTACGAAATTTGGGCCAAGTTCCCCTCCCGCCACCACTTCTGGCTGGCTGTGGGGACTGCCACTTCTTTGTTCCAGGCCTGGCTTCTTGGCAATGAGTCTCCTGGAGTGAAAGGCTTCCCCGCTCACCTTGTGCAGTGTTGCGTAGCGAACACGAGGACTGTTCCCTCGTCTCCCCAACTCCATGTCGTGTTGATATTTCAGAGCGCAGAGGTGCCTGGGACAAGGGTGAGACCGGCCAGGTGGGGGCAGCATCGCCCATAATCTGAAGCTGTCAGCCTCCAGTTTACCAGATCAAACCAATCGTGCCACACCAGTTGATGCCTCTTATAAGAACAAAGAGAATTACAGCACAGGAACAGGCCCTTTGGCTCGCCGAGCCTGCACTGATCATGCCCTAACTAGACAAAACCTTCTGCCCTGACTCGGTCCGTATCCCTCGACTCGCATGGTGGTCTGCCTCCCTGGGGCCGGGATCCAGGATGTCGCTAGTCGCGTCCCGGAAATCCTGAGGTGGGAGGGAGAGGAGCCTGAGGTAGCGGTACATATTGGTACCGCTGATGTGGGTAGGTAGGGAGAAGGGGTCATGAAAAGGGAGTACAGGGAATTAGGGAGGCAGCTGAGAAAGAGGAAAGCAAAGGTAGTAATCTCAGGATTACTGCCTGTGCCACGGGAAGGTGAGGGCAGGAATGGAGTGAGGTGGAAGATGAATGTGTGGCTGAGGGACTGGTGCAGGGGGCAGGGATTCAGGTTCCTGGACCATTGGGACCTCTTTCGGGGCAGGGGTGATCTGTATACAAAAAACGGGTGGAACTTGAATCACAGGGGGACCAATATCCTGGCCGGTAGGTTGGCTAAGGCTACTGGGGAGAATTTAAACTAGATAGGTTGGGGGGAGGGGAGCTAGAAGAGTTGACTAGGATCAAGGAACTAATTGATGGGGGGGAGGATGCAGGGGTAAGGGGAATTACAAAATTAATGGTAGAGGAGAGGGTGCAAGTGAATGAAGGCGGTAATTTAGATAAGGGAGTAGAGGGAGAGGGTGTTCGCGACTCATCAAAGCGGGTCCAGATAAAAGCTGGAATAAGGACACTTTGTCTGAATGCACGAAGCATTCGGAACAAGGTAAATGAGTTGATGGTGCAAATCAGCACAAGTGGGTACGATCTAGTGGCCATTACAGAAACGTGGCTGAAAGGTGACCAGGACTGGGAGATGAATATCCAGGGGTACCAGGCGTTTAGGAAGAATAGAGAGGAAGGAAAAGGTGGTGGGGTCGCGCTATTAATAAGAGATAATATCAGGGTAGTACTGAGGGATGACATAGGCTCTGAGGAACAAAACGTGGAATCATTATGGGTAGAGATGAGGAATAGTAGAGGGAGAAAGACACTAGTAGGTGTGGTATATAGGCCCCCAAATAATAATGTTGAGGTAGGGAGGGCTATAAACCAGCAGATAAGGGATGCGTGTAAAAACGGAACGGCAATAATCATGGGGGACTTCAACATGCACATTGACTGGCAGACTCAAGTCGGTAAGGGTGGAATGGAGGAAGAGTTCTTAGAATGCTGTCGGGATAGTTTCCTTGAACAGCATGTTACGGAACCGACGAGGGAACGAGCTATTTTGGATCTGGTATTGTGTAACGAGGTAGGTAGAATTAAGGATCTTATTGTGAAGGACCCTCTTGGGTCTAGTGACCACAATATGGTCGAATTTCTGATTCAGATGGAAGAGGAGAAAGTTTGGTCCCAAACCAGTGTCCTCTGTTTGAACAGAGGGAAATATGATAGGATGAGGGATGAATTGGCTAAGGTAGACTGGGAGAGCAGGCTGGCAGGTAGGATAGCTGAGGAACAGTGGAGGATTTTTAAGGAGATCCTTTTCAGTTCTCAGCAAAAATATATTCCAGCAAAAAACAAGGATTGTAAGAAAAGGGAGAACCAGCCGTGGATAACGAAGGAAATAAAGGAGAGTATTAAAATAAAAACAGCTGCGTACAGAGTGGCCAAAAATAGTGGAGAAACAAGTGATTGGGAAAAATTTAAGAAACAACAAAGAGAGACTAAGAAAGCGATAAAGAAAGGAAGGATAGACTATGAAGCTAGGCTAGCAATTAATATAAAAAATGATAGTAAAAGTTTTTATAAATATATAAAAAGGAATAGAGTGGCTAGAGTGAATGTTGGACCCTTGGAGGACGAGAGGGGGGAGTTAATAGTGGGAAATGAGGATATGGCTGAGTCTTTAAATAAGTTTTTTGTGTCGGTCTTCACGGTGGAGGACATAAATAGTTTGCCAAATATTAACGATAGAGGGTTGGCAGCAGGAGAAATACTTAATACAATTAATGTTACCAGAGAGGCAGTGCTGGGTAGACTAATGGGACTGAAGGTGGACAAGTCCCCGGGTCCGGATGGAATGCATCCCAGGGTATTGAAAGAAATGTCAGAGGTAATAGTGGATGCGTTAGTGATTATTTATCAAAACTTGTTGCATTCTGGGGTAGTGCCGGTTGATTGGAAAACGGCTAATGTTACGCCGCTGTTTAAAAAAGGAAGGAGACAAAAGGCGGGTAACTATAGGCCGGTCAGCTTAACGTCTGTAGTAGGGAAAATGCTGGAATCCATTATTAAAGAGGAGATAGCAGGGCATCTGGATAGAAATGGTTCAATCAATCAGACGCAGCATGGATTCATGAGGGGAAAGTCGTGCTTGACGAACATGTTAGATTTTTATGAAGATGTGACTAGGGCGGTTGATGGAGGAGAACCGGTGGATGTGGTGTTTTTGGATGTCCAAAAGGCATTTGATAAGGTGCCCCATAAAAGGCTGCTGAAGAAGATTAGGGCACACGGAGTTGGGGGTAGGGTGTTAAAGTGGATTGGGGAATGGCTATCCGACAGGAAGCAAAGAGTCGGAATAAATGGGTGTTTTTTCGGTTGGAGGAAGGTAACTAGTGGCGTGCCGCAGGGATCGGTACTCGGGCCGCAACTGTTTACCATTTATATAGATGATCTGGAGGAGGGGACGGAGTGTAGGGTAACGAAGTTTGCAGACCACACAAAGATAAGTGGAAAAGTGAATCGTGTGGAGGACGGAGAAGATCTGCAGAGAGATTTGGACAGGCTGAGTGAGTGGGCGAGGATATGGCAAATGGAGTATAACGTTGATAAATGCGAGGTTATACACTTTGGAGGAAATAATAACAAATGGGATTACTATCTCAATGGAAACAAATTGAAACATGCTACCGTGCAAAGGGACCTGGGGGTCCTTGTGCATGAGATGCAAAAGCCCAGTCTGCAGGTACAACAGGTGATCAAGAAGGCAAATGGGATGTTGGCCTATATCGCGAGGAGGATAGAATATAAAAGCAGGGATGTCTTGATGCACCTGTACAGGGCATTGGTGAGGCCGCAGCTGGAATACTGTGTGCAGTATTGGTCCCCTTATATGAGGAAGGATATATTGGCATTGGAGGGAGTGCAGAGAAGGTTCACCAGGTTGATACCGGAGATGAGGGGTTTGGATTATGAGGAGAGGCTGAGGAGATTGGGTTTGTACTCGTTGGAGTTTAGAAGGATGAGGGGGGATCTTATGGAGACTTATAAGATAATGCGGGGGCTGGATAGGGTGGAGGCGGAGAGATTCTTTCCACTTAGTAAGGAAGTTAAAACTAGAGGACACAGCCTCAAAATAAAGGGGGGTCGGTTTAAGACAGAGTTGAGGAGGAACTTTTTCTCCCAGAGGGTGGTGAATCTCTGGAATTCTCTGCCCACTGAGGTGGTGGAGGCTACCTCGCTGAATATGTTTAAAGCGCGGATGGATGGATTCCTGATCGGTAAGGGAATTGGGGGTTATGGGGATCAGGCGGGTAAGTGGTACTGATCCACGTCAGATCAGCCATGATCTTATTGAATGGCGGGGCAGGCTCGAGGGGCTAGATGGCCTACTCCTGCTCCTATTTCTTATGTTCTTATGTTCTTACTCCCTCCCTATTCATGGACCCATCCAGATGCCTCTTAAATGTTGCTAATGTACCCGCTTCTATCACCTCCTCTGGCAGCGTGTTCACCACTCTCTGCGTGAAAAACTTCCCCCCGCACATCTCCCTTAAACTTTCCCCCCTCTCACCTTGAACCTGTGCCCCCCGCCTTGTAATTGAGGCTTCCACCCTGGGGGAAAAGCCTTTGACTATCCACCCTGTCTGTGCCTCTCATCATTTTGTAGACCAGGTCTCCCCCTCAGCCTCCGTCTTTCCAGTGAAAACAATCCCAGTTTATCTAACCTCTCCTCATAGCCAACACCCTCGAGACCAGGCCAACATCCTGGTGAACCTTCTCTGCACTCTCTCCAAAGCTTCCTCCTGGTAGTGTGGGGACTAGAACTGCGCGCAATACTCCAAATGCGGCCTAACCAAGGTGTTATATAGCTGCAACATGATTTCCCAACTCCTGTACTCAATGCCCCAGCTGATGAAGGCAAGCATGCCATGTGCCTTCTTAACCACCTTGGCCTCCTGTGTTCCCTCTTTTAGGGAACTGTGGACCTGCACGCCCAGATCCCTCTATGTTAATGTTCCAAAGGGTTCTGCCATTTACAGTACAATTCACACTTATATTTGATCACCCAAAATGCATCACCTCGAGTTGGCACGGTGTGCATTGTCCCGTGCGCCCCAGCAGTTTGTGGACTATCTTCATCCACGTGGGGGCAGCACGCTGGTTAGCAGTGCTACCTCATAGCGCCAGGGATCCAGGTTCGATTCCCACCCTGGCATGTCACTGTGCGGAGTCTGCACGTTCTCCCCGTGTCTGCGTGGGTTTCCTGCGGATGCTCCGGTTTCCTCCCACAGTCCGAAATGGGTGCTGGTTAGGTGGATTTAGCAAGCTAAAATTGACCATCAGTGTCAGGGCAAATGTGTGGTGTTAAGGGGGGAGGGCCTGGATGGGATTGTTGTCAGTGCAGGCTCGATGGGCTGAATGGCCACCTCCTGCACTACAGGGATTCTATGATTCTGATATTCTGATCCCCCCCCCCCCATAATCCCTCGATCCTTTTAGCCCCAAGAGCGATATTTAATTTCTTCTTGAAATCACGCAACGTTTTGGCCTCAACCACTTTCTGTGGGACTGAATTCCCCCGCTCTCTGGGTGAAGAAATTTCTCCTCACCTCAGTCCTAAAAGGTTTACCCCTTATCCTCAAACTATGACCCCCTCGTTCTGGACTCCCCCCACCATCGGGAACATTCTTTCTGAATCTATCCTGTCTAACCCTGTTAGAATTCTATAAGTTTCTATGAGATCCCCTCTCACTCTTCTAAACTCCAGTGAATGCAATCCTCATCGACTTAGTCTCTCCTCATATGACAGACCTGCCATCCCAGGAATCAGCCTGGTAAACCTTCGCTGTACTCCCTCTATAGCAAGGACATCCTTCCTCAGATAAGGACACCAAAACTGCACACAGTTTGAGGGCGGCACAGTGGTTAGCACTGCTTCCTCAGTGCCAGGGACCCGGGTTAAATTCCCGGCTGGGGTCAGTGTGTGTGGAGTCTGCACGTTCTCCCCGTGTCTGGGTTTCCTCCAACAGTCCAAGGATGTGTGGATTAGGTGGATTGGCCATACTGAATTGCCCCTTAGTGTCAGGGGGATCAGCAGGGTATATACGGGGAAAGGGAATAGGGCCTTGGTGGAACTGTCGGTGCAGGGCCGATGGGCCGAATGGTTATTTGATTCGATTTATTGTCACTTTATTCGGATACAGTGCGAAGTATTGTTTCTTGCGCGCTATACAGACAAAGCATACCGTTCATAGAGTACACGGGAGAAGGAAAGGAGAGAGTGCAGAATGTAGTGTTACAGTCATAGCTAGGGTGCAGAGAAACATCAACTTAATGCGAGGTAGGTCCATTCAAAAGTCTGACAGCAGCAGGGAAGAAGCTGTTCTTGAGTCGGTTGGTACGTGACCTCAGACTTTTGTATCTTTTTACCGACGGAAGAAGGTGGAAGAGAGAATGTCCGGGGTGTGTGGGGGTCCTTGATTATGCTGGCTGCTTTTCCCGAGGCAGCGGGAAGTGTAGACAGAGTCAATGGATGGGAGGCTGGTTTGCGTGATGGATTGGGCTACATTCACAACCTTTTGTAGTTTCTTGTGGTCTTGGGCAGAGCAGGAGCCAGACCAAGCTGTGATACATCCAGAAAGGATGCTTTCTATGGTGCATCTGTAAACGTTGGTAAGAGTCGTGGCGGACATGCTGAATTTCCTTAGTCTCCTGAGAAAGTAGAGACGTTCCTAAGATTACTCCTTTGCAGGTGAGCTCAGTGAGTGGGATTTGCAACCCTGTTCAGTTTGATTTCGACCTTCCCCCATCCCAAAGCATTTTGTCTACTTCAGAGGGTGATTTGCTTCTGACCTCTCTCTCTCTCCTCCCTTCTCCCCCGCAGGGACCTCTTGGCAAAGCATTTGGCAACCAATCTCGAGTCGAGGACTGTCTGCGTACAGGAAGTAGCTGTTTGCAGAGGTCAGGCTTCAACACAAGCAATTTAGTGATTTACATAGCCCATAGACACCATAGGGCGGCACAGTGGCACCGTGGTTAGTGCTGCTCCCTCTCAATGCCAGGGACCCGGGTTCGATTCCCAGCTTGGGTCACTGCGTGGAGTTTGCACATTCTCCCCGTGTCTGCGTGGGGTTTCCTCCGGGTGCTCCGGTTTCCTCCCACGGTCCAAAAGACGTGCTGGTTAAGTGCATTGGCCATACTAAATCCTCCTTCAGTGTTACCCAAACAGGCGCCAGAGTGTGGCAACTAGGGGATTTTCACGGTAACTTCATTGCGGTGTTAATGTTAGCCCACCTGTGACACTGAGAAATAAACTTAAAACCATCTAGGACAAAGCAGCCCCGCTTAATCGACACCCCATCCACTCCCTCCACCACTGACACACAGTGGCAGCCTTGTGTACTATCTACTGCAGCAACTCGCCAAGACTACTTCGACAACACCTTCCAAATCCATGACCACTTCCATCTAGAAGGACAAGGGCAGCAGACACATGGGGAACACCACCGCCTCCAAGTTCCCCTCCAAGCCTCTCACCATCCTGATTTGGAAATATATCGGCCGTTCCTTCGCACTCGCTGGGTCAAAATCCTGGAATTCCCTCCCTGAGGGAATTGTGGGTCAACCCACAACATGTGGACTGCAGCGATTCAAGATGGCGGCTCACCACCTTCTCAAGGGGCAACTAGGGATAGGCAGTAAATGCTGGCCTAGCCAGCGACACCCATGTCCCGTGAATGGATTGTCAAACCTAGTGCCCGATCGCTAGATAAGTGACTTTATATTTTACCAGTTGGCCACAGTTGATATGGCTGCATATCTCTGCAGATGCCAGCTGCCTACGGTGTTGGCCAAGTGTTCTAGACCGTGTGGATTAGATCACCAGTCCCATCCTGCCTGTGCCCTGGTTTCCAGCAAGGGTCTAGCTGGTTAGCAATGGGGCAGGTACTGAGCTCAAGGAGTGGCGCAATGGTATTGTCACTGGACTTGATCCAGAGACCCAGGGTAATATCTGGGGACCCGGGTTCGAATCCTGCCATGGAAGATGGTGGAATTTGAATTCAATAAAAACAATCTGAAATTAAGAATCCACTGATCATGAAATATAGAATCCCTCCAGTGCACAAGGAGGCCATTTGGCCCATCGAGTCTGCACTGATAACAATCCCACCTAAGCCCAAACCCCGTAACCCCACATATTTACCCTCCTAATCCCCCTGACGCTAAGGGGCAATTTAGCACGGCCAATCAACCTAACCCACATATCTTTGTGGGAGGAAACCAGAGCTCCCGGAGGAAACCCACGCAGACACGGGGAGAATGTGCAAACTCCACACGGACAGTGACCCGAGGCCGGAATTGAACCCGGGTCCCTGGCACTGAGAGGCAGCAGCGCTAACCCACTGTGCCACCCATTGTCAATTGTTGGAAAAACCCATCTGGTTCCCTTTAGGGAAGGAAATCTGCCGTCCTTACCCCGGTCTGGCCTACATGTGGCTCCAGAGCCACAGCAATGTGGTTGACTCTCAACTGCCCTCCAAGGGGCAACTAGGGATGGGCAATAAATGCTGGACCCGGCCAGCGACGCCCGTGTCCCAGGAATGAATAAAATAAAAATGCCCCCAACCACTTGGGTGTCGATGACCTTCCACAAATTCGCTGATGGGGCCAGCGTCATAGCCCTAGTTGGTGGTGGTGGGGTGTGTGGGCATCTTTGCGAGGCACACTCTGTACTTGCCACGCTATCAATAAAGAGCTGCTGCTTATAAAGCCTTTTGAGTTACATTCCTGTGTGCTTTAAGGGGTGATGGGCAGACGTGTGTTGTTCGGATGCAAGTGTTGTAGGGAAAAATCCCTTGCACCAGTGCATTCAAGGGAGTCGAGTCGCAAGGCAAGGTTCAAAGAGTTTTTCTTTATTGTACAATTACTGGGAACCCAGGGAGACCCCCGTAGCCCGCTTAGAAACAGTGCTTGGCCACGTTGATCTCCATAGTTATACATTTGCTCTGGAGATTTATAGGAATCCAAATTCGAGCGGGAACATTTGCTCATACATTTTTACAATACTTATAAAGTGGCCTGTCTGGTCAGGAAGTTCCCTGAGAGACTTGTCAATTTGCATCTGTATGGTGTGTGTCCGTGTTAATGGGACTGCCTGTTCTTGCCCCGGTGTTTTAATGTGTCTCCCATTATCCTCTCGATGTGTCCCCTTATCTAAATCGACCTCTACTGTTTTGTGTCTGTATTCTATGCTTGCGAGATTAGGTGTTAATGTCATTTTGTCCTACTGTGTGTAGGGGGGTTTAATCTAATCTTTTATTCTTTTTATCCTAGTTTATTAAGTTTCTCTGCCTGCCTTGGCCATTTTATTCCTGTAATATTTTATTGACAGTCGGGTTATGCCATATAACCCACTCCAGGTCTTGACTCGCAGATATCCCGATCTTCTGGCCAAAGGCCGGTTTAAAATGCAGCTTCGTGCTGTTGCTGGGCAGAATAAGGATCTTTTGTCGGCTTTGAAATTAAAGGTCTCTCAGCTGTGCAGAGGGGAATTTAAACGAATATCCATCCGGGTGTTCCCCTCTGCATTGTGGGCACGTTATGAATGGTGCCAATCAGTCCAATAAATGAATATGTTTAATGAGGTGAATATTGATGAGATAATAAAAATATGGCTTTTGGAAAATGGCCTACTTCAGTCCCTCCTCTCGTCCAGGGGGTCCCATTCATGGCTGACCCCCCATGGACGATCTTCAGAGGTACAGTGACTTGTACAGATGTCGTCCTTGCCGTTGTTCCTCTTCCTCTGTGGCGTGGTTAAATTCTTGCATCTGAATACTGGCAGTGGGTAGCATTCTTGATGTAATATTTGCACATATCACTTTAATACAGGTTAGGCCCAGGCAGAGTGTGAACAGGATGGCTACTATTACAATTAATCCCTTCATAATGTATGCTCCCCAAACTGTGTTAAACAGCCACCCTAACCACCCATCAGTCCCTGTAAATCCCTGTTTAAAGCTATCCAATTGCTTTTGTATCCCGGACATGGCTGCTGTTATGTTTAATGTCTCGTCGTGTACATAGGTGATGCATTTTCCTTTGATGATGGTGCATACCCCTCCTTGTCTGGCTAGCTGATAGTCTGCTGCATATCTCGTTTGCTGTGTGTATAGTCTGAGTTCTGCGAGTTCTTGGTCAATTGCACCCAGTGCTTGTAGGGTGTTGTTTCCTAAGATGGTCAGTCCACAGATGAAGAAATTCCTATTACTGGCACTGATCACCCCTGCGGCGCCCCCTAGGGATATTGTCCCCAGAAATCCATACCCCAAAGAAGATCCGAATGTGACAGGGGCCTGCCAGTCGGCGCAGAATTCTGCGCTGATGGCCCTGGTCACTATGCGTTTCTGGACATGCCCTTCGCTTGGGCACGGAACCGTGAGAGGTCCGATTGTCCCTACGGAAAAGAACCTTGGAGGCCTGTCTGTGGCCGTCATGTATACATTTTTGAATAAAAACACATAACCTTCTTTAACCCAATAACATGCATTACCCCGGGGTCGTTTGACCACATGGTCCCATGTTGTGGCACCTTCCCTCCCCCGGGACTGTCCACTTGATTGTACCCCTTGGTGAGAATCAAAAGGGTATGTCCCCGAGGCTGAGCTTACGTGGGTGCCGTTGCACTTGCCACACATAAGCTGCCTACCCGCGGTGACTGCAATGCATTTTTGTTGCTTGCAAGTCACAAGTGAAGTGTTCATCCCGGACCCGGCACTCCTGGGGAGCACAATGTGCCTCAGAGCACGAATCATTTTTAGGGACAAAGGCATGCACGCACCCCCATCCCTCTCCCTTAAAACATTGTGGGTAGTTCCCATGTGTCTCCTCCCGTTGGGGTCCCATCCCCCCTAGAATTCCCGGCTCAGTGAGCTCTACACACCTTCCTTGTATCCCTTGTTTAAAGTACCCAACATGTACCTTGCAGGGTGCCCCCGATGTGTCAATAGTGAATAACTCTTGTGGGAGCCACCCTGGTGTTGCGATGAATAGGGAGTTTACTGATCGCGCTGAAGGGTAACAAGCGGTCCTATTCCCATAGATCTGGATGTGTGTTTTCAGGAATAGGTTTTCTTCCATGATTGGTGGTTCTGCTCCCCTAACCCCCATGTGTTGGAGCGTATTTACAATGGTCATGGTTATTATCAAATATGTCCCTGTTCCCATATCGGTTTTTTTTCAACAGTATTTTTACAGTTATAGCATATACAGAAAATAAACAGGCAATCAAATTAAAAGTAGTTTGTTCCGACGTCTTGACAGTAGATCTGGTCCTGGTTCCTGGGGAATTTGAACGAACGAAAACGGTATCTTTAGTTCATTTGTCTCAATACAGCTTTAATTGGGTCCAATGTTTCCAGACCCCCTGTCCCCTTATATCGATACAGGCACAGGTATCTCCGCTAATAATGACCTCGTAAGGTCTGTGCCATCTTGGGGCAAATCCTGGTTTTGCAGGAAGCACTTTTGTTAATACCCGGCTCCCGGCTTTTGGGACCTCTGGTAATATTTCTGAGTCCTCCTCTGTATCGACCTGTGCCTGATTAAAAATTACCGACCGGCGCATCCCCTTCAATTGGGTGCTAAGGTCTCGGATGTATTGACGGATCTTATCCTTTATCGGACCCACATCTGTCCAGCCTGTAATAATGTTTTCGGGTATGTGCATTGCTCGCCCGGTCATCAGCTCGTCTGGAGTCAAGCCGGTAGTTCGATTTGTGGTCGCCCTAAGCCTCATCAGAACTGCAGGTAGGACTTCTGTCCAATTTCTACCTGAGGATTGCATTGCTTTTGCCATGGTTATTTTTAGAGTCCGATTCATCCCCTCCACCATCCCGGAACTTTGTGGGTGATAGGGGATGTGAAATTTCTGTTTTATTCCTAATAGTTGGCAAATGTTTTTCATAACCTTTCCTGTGAAATGTGTTCCCTGGTCCGAATCAACTTGAATTGGCATCCCCCATCGGGGAATGACTTCTGCTGCCAATATCCTGGCTACCGTTAGGGCTGTACAATTGGTTGTGGGGAATGCTTCTACCCACCTGGTGAATTGATCTACTATTACCAGGCAGAATGTTTTCCCGTGAGAGGGGGGCAATGGTCCTCTGAAGTCCATTTGTATCTGTTCCCAGGGTCCCTTTGGTCTGGGTTGGTGTCCCATCTTTACCTTTATGGGCTTCCCGGGGTTGTGCTGTGCACATATAGTGCATCTGCGGCAGTATGTGGCCACATCCCGTCCCAATCCTTTCCACCACCACTCTCTCCCCAGGCTCTGTATCATTGCATCCCTGCCTGTATGGGGAAGTCCGTGGTGTAGTTCCAGTAATGTGTTCTGGATACATCCTGGTGCCAATACCCGGTTATCTTTTCTCCACACCCCGTCAGTCCCTTTAACTGCGCCCAGCTCCTCCCATCTATCTCGTTCTTGTTGGGGAATGTCCCCATGTAATTTCTGTATGTCAATTTCTTCCGGTTCTCCCACTATCGTTGCAAGGGGCAGGCTTTTAATGTCGCTGTTTTCTAGTGCTTGCTGTGCCGCTGTGTCTGCGGCTTGATTCCCTTTGAAATGAATTCACCCCGGGGTGTCCCTTCCGGGTTCCCGCTGGTGGGCTTTTATTTTAATTACTGCAGCCTCTGTAGGCTGTTCACTAGCTGCTAGCAGCGCCCTTATCTGCTGTTGGTGTTTAATGGGGGTACCTCCTGTAGTAATGAACCCCCTTCTCCCCCATGCGGACATGTAATCATGGATCACACCAAACGCGTATTGGCTGTCTGTATACACATTGACTGCTTTCCCTGCTGCTAATCTTAAGGCTTGGGTGAGGGCAACTAATTCTGCTACCTGAGCGGACTGACCCCCGTCGATCCGTCCTGATTCTAGGGTTTCCAGGTTCTGGTCTACTACTGCCCACCCTGTCCTTGGTGATCCGGATATATATTTGCGGGACCCATCCACATAGAAGGTCTTATCTGTTGTTGGAAGGGGTTCGTCTCTAATCTTTCCTTCCTTGCTATCTTCGTCAATTTCTCCACAGCTGTGCGCTTCCCCAATGTCTAAAATCCCTTCCGTGGGGTTTTCTCCCGTGTCCCTAATGATGGTGACTGACTTGTTAGGTGGTAGGAGTGTGGCCTCTGGCCGTCCTGGCCATTCCCAAGTGTGACGAGTAGTGACTGGTGATAGTTCTGCCCTTGTTGATATTGCCAACACTGACCCACGAGCAAATGTCCGTCCCCATAGGGCAACTTAGAGGATCTTCAGTTTGCCACTCCTGGGTGGCCATGGTAAAGTTCACCATGGGATGGTGACCCTGGCTCAGGATGACACTCTTGAACCCCATAGGGGTGTGCCATCTTCCACAGTCAGCTGCTCTCTGCCATTCCAATATGGGTGCAATTCAGGCTGTAACGGCCTTTTGGATTCCCCCATCAGCACTCGCTGCTTCAATTCATTCAGGAATAGGTAATTTTGCCTCCACAGCCGAATATTATTGGCAGCCACTGGGAGAGTTTTGAAAAAGTTCATGATTACCATCTCTTCCATTGTGGGTACGACAAGTGTCTGTTAATCGTGGCCAACTCAAGGCATCGGCGTCAGTGACTCAGCCTCCTGGATAATGGTAGGCAGACAGTAATAAAGCCCACAGCTGGATATGGGCCAATGTTATGGTGCCCCGCCATGCAGGTACTTCTGGAATTTCTTTCCCCGAACTGTCACCATTGACGAGGTGTCACAGTGGTTAGCGCTGCTGCCTCATAACGCCAGAGAGCTGGGTTCAGTTCCTGGCTTGGGTCAATGTCTGTGCGGAGTCTGCACATTCTCACCGTATCTGCATGGGTTTCATCTGGTTTCTCCGGTTTTCTCCCGCAGTCTGAAAGACGTTGCTGGTTAGGTGCGTTGGCCATGCTCAATTCTCCCTCAGTGGACCCGGACAGGCACCTGTGTGTGGCGACTAGGCGATTTTCACATTAACTTCATTGCAGTGTTAATGTAAGCCTACATTTGATACTTTATAAATGTTAAACTTCCTCTGAGTATGAATGGTTGAATATCGCTGGGAATCCTCATCTCGCTGTCAGTATAAGTGCACGTGAATAAGTTCATACATGGAAACAAGAATCCTCCTGCCAGCTTTGAAGCTAAGTCCTCAATCAGAGGGATTGGGTATTTATCCAGCTGTGAGAAACAGTTTACCGTTTGTTTAAAATTTCCCAGTGCAAAGTATTTGTATTCACTCTTGGGACTTGGGTGTCGCTGGCCGGCCAGCATTTATTGCCCATCCCTAGTTGCCCATGTTCACAGGGCAATTAAGTGTCAACCACTTTGAGTTGCATTTAGTCCTGACCACATAAGGACGACAGATTTCCTTCCCTGGGACATTGGTGAACCAGACGTGTTTTTCCGAAAATCGACACTGGTTTTATGGTCACCAGCTGATTCTGAATTCCAGATATATTTATTCAAATCCCACCATCTGCTGTGACGGGATTCGAACCCAGGTGCCCAGAACTTTAGCTGAGTTTCTGTATTAATAGTGTAGTGATAAAACCACCAGTCCATCACATCCACACCCAGAGTGTACACACCCTGATTTCCGGTAACCTAGACACACCATATTATATACGTGTGCAGGGCTCCCGATTGGACAGCATGAACTGTCTCAATCAGGGAGCTCATATTCCAATAACTCCACCTGATGGTTATCGCTAAAGTCATGAAGTATGTCTCTCTCTCTGTCTCTCTGTGCATCCCTCTCTCAGTATCCCCCTGTCTCTCTCTCTCTCTGCCTGTTTCTCTGTGTCTCTTACTGTCTCTCTGCATCGCTCTCATTCACCTTCTCTCTGCACTCTTCCTCCGTGTCTCCTCGCCCCTCTCAGTCTCCCTCTCCTTCTCTGTCCCCCTTTTCTTAATTCTCTGTCTTTCTCTCTCTCTACCTCGCTCTGCCTTTTGCTCTTGCTGTGTCCATTGTACTCATTCAGTCTCACTGTTTCAAATGCGCTGACGCTCTCTGTCTCTGTCTCTGTTTCTCTCTGCCTCCCTTTCTGTCTTCCTTTCCGTCTTAGTCTCCCTCTCTCATTGCATCCTCCCATCTGTCTCCCTCTGTCTCCCTTTCTCATTCCCTGTCCATCTCCCTCCCCATTACCCCCAATCTCTATCCCTGTTTTTCTCACTCTTTGAGAGTCCCTATCTGTCTCTGTCCTTTCTTTCTGTCTCTCTCTCTCTCTCTTTCTCTCTCACTCTCTCTGTTTCTTTCACTGTATCTGTTAGAAACTCTTTCAAAATCTGTCACGCTCCATGTATTTATGCCCTTCCCTCTCTCTGTCAATCTCCGTCTCTCTATCATTCTCACTTTTGCTCTCACTGCCCTCTCTCTCTCTTTATCTGTCACTCTCTCTGTCTCTGTGAGGCTGTTTGTTATTTATAGTTTGAAAGTCCAATAGGAAGATTGAGGGGTCTTGTAGTTGTGGTTTCCTCTCAGGATCTAATGAGTTGAAGAATTGAAGTAAGGGGATATTTCAGCAGATTTATTAGCTGCTGCCTGAAGTGAGTCTGTGTCACAGCATAAATGGCAGTGTTTGTACAACAACTTGTGAGTTGCAGGATGAAGCCCAATTTCTGAACATTGTAATCTAACCATACCGACTGATAGCCCAAATAATACATCCGACGCCATATTGAATAAACCATTAATGTCGACCATAAGAGGATGAAATTGGCTGAGATAACAAACAGTAAAATGATGGATTTCCTGCGACTCTCCATCTCTGGGTCTCTGGGATTCTCCCCACTGCTGTGAGTCCGGAGTCTCCTGCGGGCTCTGCTGCTCAGGAAAATGTGTCTGACGGTGAAAAGGTTGAGCAGCAGAATCAGGACGAACGGGACACACGGGGTTAGAATGTTGTGGAGGAACTCGATTGTTACCCAGACCGGAGAGAACAGAATAACTGCTGTGGCCTCACAAAACCAGGGGATGTTCCCCAGCCGATATCTACTTAATAACATAAAATACCAGAAAATGTGCTTTAAACAGCTCAGCACCGTCACTGTTCCCAGAACCACAGCCGCCGATTTCTCACGGCAATATTTACTCTTCAGCTTGGGGCAGCAAATGGCCACAAATCGATCAAAGGTGAAAGTGACGGTGAACCAGACAGAACAGTCAGTGGCTGCATAAAGCAGGACGGCGTGGATGTTACACACGGGGAGCGACAGCAGGAAATAAAACTGTTTCCAATAAAGAATGGGAATGTGTCTGAATATCAGGTCGAGGATAACGACCAGCAGATCCCCCGCTGACATGGCCACCAGGTAACGAGTCACACATTTGGACAGACCACAGTTTCTGCTCGTCAGTGTCACAATTGTGATTATGTTCACTGTCAGGAAGGGAAATAAAGAATAAAATTAGACAGGATTCAGGGAAAGAAGTTACCATTTGGACTGAGGATGGGTTGAAATAAGAAAGAATGTACACACATAAAATCACTGAAATCTGTTTTTAAAAATCCAGCACGTCTTTTGCAGTGTGAGAGGAAAGTGGAGCATCCGGAGGAAACCCACACAGACACGGGGAGAAAGTCCAAACTCCACACAGACAGTGACCCAAGCCTGGAATTGAACCCAGGTCCCTGACGCTGTGAATCAGCAGTGCGAACCACTGTGTCACCGTGCTGCTGCATGGTAGCAACACAGTGGTATACATTTGGGAGAGAGCTTTCCGGAGAGTCCACAACATTGACCCTCACACAGCTACAAGGATGAGGGAGTAAACCCTGACAGAAATTCCAGACTGGAATCCTGTAGATGGTAATCTGTCGTCTCTCAGACAGTTTACTGACAACCCCTGCAACACAGCTGGTACCAAAGAGGGCTGGTTTGACCCTTGCCTCTGGACAATACTAACAATTGGCAGAGGGAGATCCTGATGCCTTGACAGCACAGAATCTCTATTATATTTACACAGAACTGTACCCTGGAGAGGAGATCACAGCATTGTGGCCACTGTGAGCACAACACATGAAAATATAGTAATCTCACACTCGATTGGCACAGATCACAACTTCCAGTGTTTGTTTTTGATGCGCGATGAATTCACTCGGGAGGCTAGGACGTACCCGGGAATAAAGGTTTTTATTCACAACAAGAATAGAGCATACTGCTTAACAATACTATCCCAGACGAAGAGCTACTAGGAAGTAGCAGTGACCTTTATACTCCTGTAAGAAGGCGGAGCCAAACGGAGTGTACCACAGAACAATGCTAACAGGTGGAACACCCCAACCCTAACCCCAACAGTAACAACAGTAACATATGTACAAGTACCCATAGTGGTAACCATCTATGGTTCACCACATTCACCCCTCCTTTAAAAACAAAGGCCAGTGGGGTAAGGAGACAATACGAACTGTCCATATGTTCACAAGTTCAGCTGTATCGGAGGTCCGCACCGTCTCTGCAACCTCCGCAGTACCGGCTCCAGTGTCGGTTCTGGTGACCGTGGTGACGACCCTCTCTCCGAGGTGGTGTCCAGTGACTCCTCCAGTTCCTCACACGCCTGTGGACCTCGAGGTGGCGACAATCTCCTGGACTCAGGCAAGCTGTACACGGGAGTAAGGGGATTAAGTTGAGGTCCCGATGCTGCCCGCGCCTTGTCAGGAGGGGAGGGAATGGGCAAAGGAATCCTAACCAGGGTGAGGGAGTGACGGGGGTTTCCAGGTCCCCTGCAGGCGCCAGATCTCTGATAGAGACCGTGTCCTCTCGCCCGTCAGGATATGCCACATAGGCATATTGAGGGTTGGCGTGGAGGAGGTGGACCTGTTCAACCAAAGGGTCGGACTTGCGGGCCCTAACATGCCGCCGCAGGAGGACAGGTCCTGAGTACGTCAACCAAGACGGCAGTGAGGTCCCAGAGGAAGACTTCCGAGGGAAGGTAAACATCCGCTCATGTGGGGTAGCGTTGGTTGCCGTACACAGGAGGGACCGGATTGAATGGAGCGCATCAGAAAGTACCTCTTGCCAACGGGAGACTGGAAGACCCCTGGACCTTAACGCCAGTAAAACAGCCTTCCAGACTGTAGCGTTTTCTCTCTCGACCCGTCCATTACCCCTGGGGTTATAACTCGTAGTCCTACTTGAGGCAATTCCTTTAGAGAGCAGGTATTGCCTCAAGTCGTCGCTCATAAATGACGAACCCCTATCACTGTGGATATAACTGGGGTAGCCGAACAGAGTAAAAAGACTCCGCAGGGCTTTGATGACCGTGGCAGAGGACATGTCAGAACAGGGGATGGCAAAGGGGAATCGGGAGTATTCGTCAACCACGTTGAGGAAATACACATTCCGATCTGTCGAAGGAAGGCGGCCCTTGAAGTCGACACTCAGTCGTTCAAAAGGGCGAGTGGCCTTAATGAGGTGTGCCCTGTCAGGCCGATAGAAGTGCGGCTTGCACTCTGCACATACCTGGCAACTTCGAGTTATCGACCTGACATCCTCTCTGGAGGAGGGCAGATTCCGAGCCTTTACAAAATGGAAGAGCCGAGTGATCCCCGGATGGCAGAGATCATTGTGGAGGGCCTGTAACCGGTCCTCCTGCACACTGGCACATGTTCCACATGACAGGGCATCTGAGGGCTCATTGAGCTTCCCCGGATGGTACATGATATCATAGTTGTAGGTGGAGAGTTCGATTCTCCACCTCAAGATTTTATCATTCTTAATTTTACCCCTTAACGTGTTGTTGAGCATGAAGGCCACGGACCGCTGGTCCGGGAGCAGGGTAAACCGTTTGCCAGCCAAATAATGGCGCCAATGCCGTACGGCCTCCACAATGGCCTGAGCCGCTTTCTCCACAGAGGAGTGCCGAATTTCAGGGCCTTGGAGGGTGCGAGAGAAAAAGGCGACAGGCCTGCCCACCTGGTTAAGTGTGGCGGCCAGGGCGAAATCAGATGCATCACTCTCCACCTGAAAGGGGATGGACTCATCGACAGTGTGCATCGTGGCTTTCGCGATGTCGGCTTTTATCCCTTCAAAGGCTAGGCGAGCCTCTGCTGTTAGGGGAAAAGAAGTAGATTTTATGAGCGGACGAGCTTTGTCCGCGTAATTGGGAACCCACTGTGCATAGTACGAGAAGAAGCCTAAGCATCTTCTCAGTGCTTTGATGCGAGTGGGTCGGGGAAGTTCAAGGAGGGGACGCATACGGTCTGGATCGGGGCCGATGACCCCGTTTTCCACCATGTATCTGAGGATTGCTAGGCAGTGCTTGCTGAATACGCACTTCTCCTTGTTATAGGTCAGGTTCAGGAGAGCCGCAGTGCATCAAAACATCTGAAGGTTGGTGTCGTGGTCCTGCTGGTCATGGCCGCAGATAGTGACGTTGTCCAGGTACGGGAAGGTAGCCCATAGCCCGTTTTGGTCCACCATTCGGTCCATCTCACGCTGGAAGACCGAGACCTCATTAGTGACGCCAAACAGGACCCTTAAGTAGTGGTAGAGACGACCATCCGCCTCAAAGGCCGTATACTTTCGGTCCTCTGGGCGAATGGGGAGCTGGTGATAGGCTGACTTCAAGTCAATGGTGGAGAACACCCGGTACTGCGCAATCTGGTTGACCATGTCAGATATGCGCGGGAGAGGGTACGCGTCCAGCTGCGTGTACCTATTGATGGTCTGACTATAGTCTATGACCATCCGGGGCTTGTCTCCAGTCTTGACCACCACGACTTGTGCTCTCCATGGGCTAGTGCTCGGTTGAATGATCCCTTCCCTGAGGAGCCGCTGAACCTCAGATCGAATAAAGATCCGATCCTCAGTGCTGTAACGCCTGCTCTTAGTTGCGATGGGCTTGCAGCCTGGCACGAGATTTTCAAATAAAGACGGCGGGGTGATTCTGAGTGTCGAGAGACTGCACGTGGAGCGCGCCGAGCAATTTGGAGGCTGCTGTTCACCCACTGAAAGTGGAGGGAGTGGCCCATCGTACTGCACGGTCACACTCCTCGGATGGACCATAAGGTCTAGTCCCAGGAGTATCGGAGCGCAAAGGTGCGGTAACATGAGGAGCCTGAAGTTCTCATAAACTGTGCCCCGCACCGTTAGGTTTACCACGCAGCTCCCAAGGATGGTAACAGATCGGGACCTCGACGCCATGGAAATTGTCTGTCTGACAGTCTGTACTCGGAGACCGCACCGTTTCACAGTGTCTGGATGAATGAAACTCTCCGTGCTCCCGCTGTCAAACAGACAATGTATCAGGCGTCCGTTTACCTCTATGTCCATCATGGACTTGTCGAGTCTGTGAGGCTTGGCCTGGTCCAGGATGATTGACGCCACCGTTGAATCTTGAGTGCACGTGCAGGCAGCTGAGATGGTCGATGATGATGACCCCTGCTAGTCGTCTGCAGTCGGGGTCGACCAAAATGGCTGCACCCATGGATCGCACGTGGTCGATGGCGTTGAAAGTGGCGGCACTCGCAGGTCACACGTGTCTTGCGTCGTCATCCTCAGGAATGGCGGCGCTAGTGAATCGCATGTGGTTGAAGACCTCGATGAAGCCGGAGACGAGGAGACAGATCCTGGAGAGTCACACGCAGCACTGCTTGGCTTCGAAGGTGGTTTCGCTCGGCACACTTTAGCATAGTGCCCTTTCTTCCCACACGCGGAGCAAAATACCGTTCTGGCCAGACATCGCTGACGAGGGTGCTTTGCCAATCCACAGAAATAGCACTGCGGGCCACCTGGAGCTGCTGCCGCCGTCAGGTCCGATGTTGAAAGCACGATCGCGCAGTTCCTGGGAGCCGCTGGGTAGAGTTGAGTCGGTGGCTGTATATGCCACAATGTTCCCACGTGGTCGGTGGGATAAGTTTCAAGACTTCTGGAGGCCGTTTCCATCGCATCAGCCAATTCCACCGTCTTAGCTAGGTCTAAGTTACCTTGCTGTAGCAGCCGCAGGCGAATATAGGATGAGCTGATTCCCGCCACGAACGCATCTCGGATCAGATCGTTAGTATATTGAGTAGCCGACACTGGCTTGCAATTGCAGGCTCTGGCTGCTGCTGAAGTTCGCGCAGGTACTGTCCCGTCGTTTCGCCAGGCTGCCGCCGTCGAGTGGCTCGTAGGTGCCGAGCATGAATCTCGTTTGGCGGTTTGTTGTACAGCTTCTTAAGGAGTTCGATGGCCCCTTTGTAGTCTTGGGCATCACGGACTGTTGCATGCACAGTGTCGCTTACCCTTGCGTGGAGGACCCGCAATCTATCGGCGTCTTTTTGGATTGCTGTTGAGGCGTCAATATAATCCTGGAAACACTTCAACCAATGGTCGAAAGTGTTCGACGCTCCAGCGGCACGCGGATCTAAGGTAAGCCGATCGGGTTTTAACATTTGCTCCATGGTTTTTTTTTCTCTTCAACCAAAATTTGTTGCTAATCAAATTGATGCACGATTAATTCACTCGGGAGGCTGGATCGTACCCGGGAAATAAAGGCTTTTATTAGCAACAAGAATGGAGCAGACTGCTTAACAATACAATCCCAGACTAAAGGGTCACTCGGCAGTGCAGTGACCTTTATACTCCTATAGGTAGGCGGAGCCAACCAGGGTGAACCACAGAACAATACCAACAGGTGGAACACCCAACCCTAACCCCAACAGTAACAAGAGTAACATATGTACAAGTACCCATAGTGATAACCATCTATGGTTCAGTACCCATAGTGGTAACCATCTATGGTTCACCACAGGCAGCGAGAACCCTCCCTACGCCACTGTGCATGCAGAGAGGCAGCGCGACCCCCCTCCCTACCCCACTGGGCATGCAGAGAGGCAGCGAGACCCCCTCCCTACCCCACTGTCCATGCAGAGAGGCAGCGAGACCCCCCTTCCTACCAACACCAATCACGTGCAGAGTGGCAGCGGGGACCACCCCACCCCACAGACAGCGGGCAGAGTGGTAATGGGACCCTCTCCCACCCAGCAACTACGTTCAGTCTCGGCCCCGCTCCCTTCAGGCTCCGCCCCTGTAGACCCCACCACCTCATGCCCCACTCCCTGGTACTGCCCGGTGGGCATTGCCCAAGGGGCACCTACCTTTGCCCTCGACCTTGCCCGGTGTCCTCAATGGCCTTCAGTTCTCCCGGCGAGGTCATCATGACTCGTCCTCATACATGTGGCCAGCTGTTTTCCTCACCGGACCCAACCTCTCCCGGTGAGGCTGCAAAGGCAAGTGTGGCGCACAATTCCATCCCAGGCTCACTAATTTCATTTAAATTTGTTTTAAAATAAATTGAAATAATTAATTCAGCCTCTTGCCGGAAATGGGCAGGAGACTGAATCCGCTGTTTATCCATTGCCGGTGAAGGTTGGAAGAGGTGAGAAATGGGACGTGGACCTGAGTTCCAGACTGTCACGCGGTTTTACTTGATCACCCAACCATCAATGGACAGGGAGTAGCTGTTATCCTGCCGCCCCCCCCCCCCTACCGTGTGTGTGTTGCGTGTGTCTATATTGTCTGTACCATTATGCATGTGTGTGTGTGTGCGTGTTTGTGTGTGAGCAACAGAGTACCTGACGAGTGTTCCTAAGTGTGCGTTATTCTGGAATGTTACAGCAATTTTGGTTCTTGAATTTGTGTGTGAGTGGGAGTGTCTCAATCTGATTGCTTCTATCAACAAATGTGTGTATTAATGTATGTGCGTTTGGGTGTGTCTGTGTTCCTGTTGCTCTCGGAGAGCTTGTGGTGGTACAGGGGATAGCGTTGCTGCCTCACAGCACCAGAGGTCCTGGTTCAATTGCAGGCTTGGCCACTGTCTGTGCAGATTCTTCATGTTCTCCCCATGTCTGCGTGGGTTTCCTCCGGGTGCTCCAGTTTCCTCCCACTATCTGAAAGTTGTGCTGCTTGGGTTATTGGCCGTGCTAAATTCAACCTCAGTCTCCCTGAACAGGCGCTGGACTGTGGTGACTCGGCGATTTTTACAGTAACTTCATTGCAATGTTAATGTTCACATACTTGTGACACTGATGAATAAATTTCAAATTTAATGAACTATGTTCTCTCTCTGTGAGATCCTGCTGTGCAGATATGACCAATAAAATTGATTCTGCGGCCTGGTGATTGGGTGGGTGAACTGGTGTTATATGCAGAGGGTGAAAAGGATTCTGTCTCAATATTTAACGCACGAAGGAATAGTGTTTGAAGTCACATGTCTATGGAAAGTCACAGCACTCAGAAGACATCCCAGCCCATTGACCCTGAGACAATTGTCAGTGGCTGAAAGAATTAATAACCGGATACAGAGATTCAACAAGAGCAGCAAACCCAGTACAGGAAATGACAAGAAAATCAATACAGTTAAACAGCCTTTCTAGAATTAGGAACTGGACACAGGGGACGGGAATTTCCAGCCTCACTCTTCCCCAAGCTGCAAAATCCTACCCGTGTTCAACAGACCTACCCATTCTCCGCCCCTCGCCTGCTCCAATTCCTGCGGCGGTCGGACCGGTCCAATTCCAGCCAGGGACTTACCCGGAACACCAACAATCGCCAGGAGGGGATAGTAAAAGTGTTGAATCACGTACAGTAGATATTCAATCCGAACAGCTGATGTTATCCACCAATAATCTGCAGAAAACAGAGAAATCCAATGGAATAAACTCCTGTCCTTGGTTGGAACATTCCGGTTCATTGTTCCCAGATTCTGATCCATTGTTGGAAGATTCCAATCCATTGCTCCCTGATTCTGATCTCTCCTCTCCCTTCCTCTCTCTCCACAGCCGCTGATCTCTGTTGGTGTCGGAGTTGCCGCTCCCGCTGACTCAATGGGACAACACATTGAACGGAATCCCTTATTAATAGAAGAGGGGAATCCCTCCAGGCACACTAATCGGATCCATGGAGACTCACATCAATTCCAGTCACTAAACAAAAAGCTTCACTTAACGCCCTTCAATCCAACACTTTTTATCCCCAACGTAGAACAGTTATAGCCTCGATGGGGTGTTGAGGGTCAGGGAGGTATGGAAAGTTGGAAATAATGTAGGGTCAATATTAATTCGATAGAGCAGAGATCACTCTGCTCGCATTAATTTCGAGACGACGAGAATACAAAAGCAGGGGTGTACTGCTGAGGGTTCATAAGACTCTGGTCTGACCGCGTTCAGAATATTGTCAGCAATTTTGGTCCCCGTATCTAAGGAAGGATGTGCTGGCCTTGGAGAGGGTCCAGAGCAGGTTCACAAGAATGATCCGGGGAATGAAAGACTTGACGCATGAGGAGCGTCTGAGGACTGGGGGTCCATACTCGATGCAGTTTGGAAGTATGAGGAAGGGGATAACATTGAAACTTACAGAATAATGAAAGGCCTGGATCGAGTGCACTTGGGGAAGATGTTTCCATTAGTCGGGGAGACTTGGACCCGAGGGCACAGACGCAGAGGAAAGGGATGGCCCTTTAGAAATGTGATGTGGAGATGGCGGTGTTGGACTGGGGTGTGCGCAGTGAGAAGTCTCACAACACCAGTTTCCCACTCACCTGATGAAGGAGCAGCATTCCGAAAGCTCGTGATTCGAAATAAACCTGTGGGACTTTAACCTGCTGTTGTGAGACTTCTTACTTCAGAACTGAGACGAGGAGGAATTTCTTCAGCCAGAGGGTGGTGAATCTGTGGAATTCATTGCCACACAAGGCTGTGGAGGCCAGATCATTGAATGCAGTTAAGAAAGAGATAAATAGGTTCTTGACTGGCACAGCGATCAAGGGTTACGGGGAGAAAGCAGGAGAATGGGTTTGAGAAACTTATCAGCCAGAATTGAATGGTGGAGCCGGCTCGACGGGCCCAATGGCCTCATTCTGCTCTTATATCTCATTGCCTTCTGGGTATCATGGTCGTGGTTTTTAGATGAAGTTAACGTCAATCAGGGTTGATATAGTCTGCTTAATCCAGGTTGTAGCAGATCTTATGTACAGCTCATGGACAGAACAATCTTCGTATAGGAATTCACACGGATCAATCTCTCAGCATTACGTACAGTACAGTCTGAGCTCGAGTCATCATATAGAACTATCTCTGTGTTATGTACAGTACAATCTGAGGCATCAAATAGAACTATCTCTCAGTGTTATGTACAGTACAATCTGAGGCTTCAGATAGAACTATCTCTCAGTGTTATGTACAGTACAATTTGTGCCTTCAGAAGAACTTTCTCTCAGTGTTATGTACAGCACAATCTGAGGCTTCAGATAGAGCTATCCCTCCGTGTTACGTACAGTACAATCTGAGGCTTCAGATAGAACTATCCCTCAGTGTTATGTGCAGTACAATCTGAGGCTTCAGATGGAACTATCTCTCAGTGTTACGTACAGTACAATCTGACGCTTCAGATAGAACTATCCCTCAGTGTTACGTTCAGTACAATCTTTGGCTTCAGATAGAACTATCTCTCAGTGTTATGTGCAGTACAACCTGAGGTTTCAGATAGAACTATCTCTCAGTGTTACGTACAGTACAATCTGAGGCCTCAGTACTATCTCTCAGTGTTATGTACAGTACAACCTGAGCCTTCAGAAGACCTTTCTCTCAGTGTTATGTACAATACAATCTTTGGCTTCAGATAGAACTATCTCTCAGTGTTATGTACAGTACAATCTGAGGCTTCAGATAGAACTATCTCTCAGTGTTATGTACAGCACAATCTGAGGCTTCAGAAGAACTTTCTCTCAGTGCTATGTACAGTACAATCTTTGGCTTCAGGTAGAACTATCTCTCTGTGTTATGTACAGTACAATCTGAGGCTTCAGAATAACTTTCTCTCAGTGCTATGTACAGTACAATCTGAGGCTGCAGATAGAACTATCTCTCAGTGTTATGTACAGTACAATCGGAGGCTTCAGATAGAACTATCTCTCAGTGTTATGTACAGTACAATCTGAGGCCTCAGAAGAACTTTCTCTAAGCGTTATGTACAGTACAATCTGAGAGTTCAGAAGAACGTTCTCTCAGTGCTCTGTGCAGTACAATCTGAGGCTTCAGATCTGAAGTAGGCCATTTTCCAAAAGCCATATTTTTATTATCTCATCAATATTCACCTCATTAAACATATTCATTTATTGGACTGATTGGCACCATTCATAACATGCCCACAATGCAGAGGGGAACACCCGAATGGACATTCGTTTAAATCCCCCTCTGCACAGCTGAGAGACCTTTAATTTCAAAGCCGACAAAAGATCCTTATTCTGCCCAGCAACAGCACGAAGCTGCATTTTAAACCGGCCCTTGGCCAGAAGATCGGGATATCTGCGAGTCAAGACCTGGAGTGGGTTATATGGCATAACCGGACTGTCAATAAAATATTACAGGAATAAAATGGCCAAGGCAGGCAGAGAAACTTAATAAACTAGGATAAAAAGAATAAAAGATTAGATTAAATCCACCTACACACAGGAGGACAAAATGACATTTACACCTAATCTCGCAAGCATAGAATACAGACACAAAACAGTAGAGATCGATTTAGATAAGGGGACACGTCGAGAGGATAATGGGAAACACATTAAAACACCGGGGCAAGAACAGGCAGTCCCATTAACACGGACACACACCATACAGATGCAAATTGACAAGTCTCTCAGGGAACTTCCTGACCAGACAGGCCACTTTATAAGTATTGTAAAAATGTATGAGCAAATGTTCCCGCTCGAATTTGGATTCCTATAAATATCCAGAGCAAATGTATAACTATTGAGATCAACGTGGCCAAGCACTGTTTCTAAGCTGGCTACGGGTGTCTCCCTGGGTTCCCAGTAATTGTACAATAAAGAAAAACGCTTTGAACATTGCCTTGCGACTCGACTTCCTTGAATGCACTGGTGCAAGGGATTTTTTCCGACAACAAATGGCGTAGTCGGCAGGATTTGATATCTGACTTCTGACTGGTGGCCACGGTCTGGAATTTGGTAAAAATCCAGAGCAGTCAAGGGCGAGTACAAGTCTCCGTTCAAAGTGAGGTACCTTTCAGGGTTAGGGTTTGTCTGTTTTAAATATTGTTGTCTTGTAGAACTGTATAATCTTGCCTCAGTTTTTAAAATTGAAACAGAATTCTGCACTGAAGAGGTATAGGTCAGAACGACCGTTTGGAAGAAGGTAAGTAACTTTACCAGAGGTAAAGATAACAGGTTTTGGGCTATTTGATAACGGGAATAAGGAATTAAGACTAATATAAAGATAAGAACCGCATGCAGAACTAATTGGTGTAACTAACCCAGGATTGTAAATGAAACCGCTGTCTGTGCCAAGGCAATAGGACAAGGGAGTGCTTGACTCAAGGTGCCCTACCCTAAACTGGACGTTAAGAGGAGAAATCTCCCACGCTAAGGTTGGGTTATGAAGTGGGCGCCAAGAGGCACAGGCACTCAGGGTGCAAGGCACGGACAGTGTAAATCGGGTAACAACACAGACTCTGAAGGGACGAACAACCTCAGAGTCGATACAGTTACTAATTATAACAGGGGCTTTGATAACAGATACATTTGTGTAAGTGTTGAGGAAGAGGGGACCCGATCCATCCTGACCAAGAGACACAACGACGGAGAATCCATTAGGGACCCGGGCGGAGTTTGATAACCTTGTTCGTCTGTAGGGAACACCACAGTCCATAGCAGGGTACCAGGGAGCTGAGACTCCCTTTTTGGGGTAACGGATCAACCTTGCTAGTGGAGGTGGTGGCCAAGCGGGAGGCGTTGTACTTAAAGGGACTGGGGACAGGGGCCGACAAACCCACTAAAAGACCAGCACACATCCCAATAAGACAACACAAAATAGACCAAGCGTGACGTGTCAGGAATAGTTGGGGGAGCACAGGGGAAGAGACCCACTGGGACCCCACTACGAGACCCTACAGCAATACAGACGGTGCTGGAGCCGTATCAGTGACAGGAGATAAGAGAGAGAGAGTTGGGGCACTTTTACTGTTGGAACCAGCATACGAGGGTTGCAGGACTGCAAGACAGAAATATGGCAGACCACGTTATTGAGGGAGAAACTGCAGTAGCTCTCATTTTGAAGTATCTGTTAGCCAGAGAAGCGATTGTTGCAAAGATGAAACGGAACGGGTGGAACGCATCACAAACTTTAGAAGATCAGAGAAAGTGGGTAGACGGAGTTAAACGGGACAAAACAAAAGTAATGGGAGTAATGTTAGTGACCCAGTTAGCTGGACTAATTGAGAAGGTAAATGCCTCCATGGAGGAGAGACACAAAGAGACAGAACAAATTAAGGTATTGCAGGAGAGAGTGAGGGAATTTGAACACAGAAGCCACACTGCGGAGATAACGCAGAGATCAGAGAAAACGGACCCTCGGCGCTCATACGAGTCAGTGCAGAAACATACAACCGCTCCAGTATCAGAAGGAGACATAAAAAATTATAATCTAGCGCCAGTAACCAGAGGAGGGACGTTAGCACAACCGAAAGCAACCTATAAGCCTTTTACACCAGGGGAAGGGCAGCAGATTATGGCATCCCTGGGGAAGTTAAAACCCAGAAGCGCAAACCTGGGATTTTGGGGCGAATTGGATTCACTCTGGGGAGGACACCAGTTACATTTAAGGGACATACACCAGCTGGTCAGGGCAGCCTGTCCAGCGGATAAATGGAGGTTGGTGGCAGGAGGGCCAGCGGCCCAAGCAGCACAGGACTATAATGAAGGAAGGTGGAAACATGCCGTTGCTACAACGGCTGAGATAGATGACCAGCGGGCACCCTTTACATTATTTAAGACCGAAATCCAACGGGTCTTAGGGATCTTCCCCACTAATTGGAGCAGGATCACAAATACTAAACAAGGACAGGGGGAAAGTGCATCGGAATTTGGAGAGAGATTATTCCAGGTATAGAGGGAATGTTCAGGACAGGACAATGTGGATAGGAGAGACAGGGCTTTTATCCAGGCATTCAAGGACGGGCTATCAGAGGTACACCAAGAAATCCTTAAGATGGGGGTGATAGCATCCCAAGACTATGACGAGCTAGTCGAGTGGGCTAGCGGGATAAAAGAAGGGAAGGTTGCCCAGGCAAAGCCCAGACGAGAGAGAACTGGAACCCCCCATAACGGAGATAAGGGGAGAACCGGGCTCAGCTGCTACACATGTGGCCAGCCAGGGCATACGGCTAGATTCTGCAGGGGAGCACCATTCAAAGGGAAACCCGAGAATGGCGGGCCCCGCTGTGACCACTGCCACAGGGCAGGGCACACCGAGGCAACATGTTGGGGGAAACATGGGAGACCCCGAGAGAACTATAGACCAACCCCGGGGGCACCACATTCCCGGAATCCACTCGGGTGACTGGAAGAGACCCCAAACCAGGGAGATGGGAGACAAGAGAGGATTAGTGTAGCCACGCCCACAGAAGATAGTGAATCCCGACAGAAGCCGGTGTCCGTCCACCCCACTCATCGACCAACACTGGTCGAAATCTCACAACCCGTAGCTCCCATCCAAAACAGGAAAGAGGGGGAGAGAATATATGTCGAAGCCTTGGTAGGGGGGAAGGGAATGCCACATGTTAGTCGGTACGGGGGCAGCCATATCAATTACAAACCTACCCCTGCCACTGACCAACAAAAGAATACACATAACCGGGGTAGGGGGAGAGAGAATACCCGCCTATCTGATCGAAACCACACTAGTAGAAATCAGCCACAAGTATATTCCAATGCAATTTTACATTTGTCAGAATAATGAGGGCACAATCATGGGGAACGATTTAATGAGGGAATACCAGGTGCTGTTAGATTGTGGGAAAGGGAAACTAATTTGGCCACAACCTGACGGTCGGAAGACCGGAATAGGGACATTAGCTAGCCACCTGGGGACGGTTGGGGTAGCCACCATCGTGGCCCGAGATTGGGATCAGGAAAAAGAAGGGTTCGGAGCCATCTGCGCTTCCATTCCCGAAGCCTGGGCTCGGACGAAATTAGATACCGGACTAACCGACACAGAACCGATAAAAGTCCCAGGACCGGAACACAAGCCCCACCGGCAATACCCTATCAAGAGAGAAGCGCAAGGGGCAGTGGTAGAAATAGTCAAGGGTTTAATAGAAAAGGGAATCCTCAGGGAAACCACCAGTACGCCCACATGGCCAGTTATAAAACCTGACGGGAGCTACAGGCTCACCATCGATTACACAGGTTTGAACAAGGTAACACCTAAATTGCACCCCATTGTGGCAAACCCCTCGACTATTTTAAACGGATTGGCACAAGACCACAAAATTTTCACGGTGCTAGATAGAGCAAATGGGTTCTGGTCCCTTCCACTGGACACAGAATCCCAAAACAAATTCGCCTTCACTGTGGGAGAGAAACAGTATACATGGACTCGCCTCCCACAGGGATTTCATAACAGTCCTGCCATATTTCACAGAACAATGAGCGATATCCTGAGTAGGGTGAAATTGCATGAGGACAATACGGTCCTCCAGTATGTGGACGATGTGTTAATAGCGTCCAAAACAGAAGAAGGGCACAAGGCAGCCCTGTATGCAGTACTAGAAGGATTGGCAAAAGCCGGGCTGAAAGTCAGCCCACATAAGGCACAAATTGCAAAACCCCAGGTCCTGTACTTAGGACACCTAATTTCCCAGGGAATTAAAGAAATGCCCGCAGATCGCAAAACCACCATTAAAGAAATGCCGCGACCAGTTACAGTAAGAGGGGTCCGAAAAGTTTTAGGACTATTCAATTACAGTAGGAGTTTTATCCCTGACTTTGCAAGAATCGCGGAGCCAATTCAGAGACTAGTGAAGGGAGGAAAGCCAGCCTTGGAAAGTATAGAGTGGGGACAAGAGCAAGAGACAGCATATGCAGAGTTGAAAGCTCGGTTAGTTTCAGCCCCAGGGCTGGGACTGCCAGATGGAAGCAAGAAGTTCCACATCTTCTGTGACAACCAGGGCGGCTTCTATTCTGCCGTAGTGGCACAGACTCATGGAGATAGAAAGAGACCCGTAGGGTATTATTCAACGGCTGAGGGACCAGTAGTCACCGGGATGCCCAGGTGCATAGCCGCCCTAGATTGTGCAGCATGGGCTGTGAGGATAAGTGAGCCCATTGTCATGACAGGAGATATTGTGCTACACACAAAACATACATTGGTAGAGATGCTAAACACGGGCAAACTCAAAACAGTCTCAAATATAAGGAGGGCCAGGTGGGAGGCCACACTCCTACCACCTAACAAGTCAGTCACCATCATTAGGGACACGGGAGAAAATCCCGCGGAAGGGATTTTAGATATTGGGGAAGCGCACAGCTGTGGAGAAATTGACGAAGATAGCAAGGAAGGAAAGATTAGAGACGAACCCCTTCCAACAGCAAATAGGACCTTCTATGTGGATGGGTCCCGCAAATATGTATCCGGATCACCAAGGACAGGGTGGGCAGTAGTAGATCAGAACCTGGAAACCCTAGAATCAGGAGGATCGACGGGGGTCAGTCCGCTCAGGTAGCAGAATTAGTTGCCCTCACCCAAGCCTTACGATTAGCAGCAGGGAAAGCAGTCAATGTGTATACAGACAGCCAATACGCGTTTGGTGTGATCCATGATTACATGCCCGCATGGGGGAGAAGGGGGTTCATTACTACAGGAGGTACCCCCATTAAACACCAACAGCAGATAAAGGCGCTGCTAGCAGCTAGTGAACAGCCTACAGAGGCCGCAGTAATTAAAATAAAAGCCCACCAGCGGGAACCCGGAAGGGACACCCCGGGGTGGATTCATTTCAAAGGGAATCAAGCCGCAGACACAGCGGCACAGCAAGCACTAGAAAACAGCGACATTAAAAGCCTGCCCCTTGCAGCGATAGTGGGAGAACCGGAAGAAATTGACATACAGAAATTACATGGGGACATTCCCCAACAAGAACAAGATAGATGGGAGGAGCTGGGCCCAGTTAAAGGGACTGACGGGGTGTGGAGAAAAGATGACCGGGAATTGGTACCAGGATGTATCCAGAACACATTACTGGACCTACACCACGGACTTCCCCATACAGGCAGGGATGCAATGATACAGAGCCTGGGGAGAGAGTGGTGGTGGAAAGGATTGGGACGGGATGTGGCCGCATACTGCCGCAGATGCACTATATGTGCACAGCACAACCCCGGGAAGCCCATAAAGGTAAAGGTGGGACACCAACCCAGACCAAAGGGACCCTGGGAACAGATACAAATGGACTTCATAGGACCATTGCCCCCCTCTCACGGGAAAACATACTGCCTGGTAATAGTAGATCAATTCACCAGGTGGGTAGAAGCGTTCCCCACAACCAATTGTACAGCCCTAACGGTAGCCAGGATATTGGCAGCAGAAGTCATTCCCCGATGGGGGATGCCAATTCAAGTTGATTCGGACCAGGGAACACATTTCACAGGAAAGGTTATGAAAAACATTTGCCAACTATTAGGAATAAAACAGAAATTTCACATCCCCTATCACCCACAAAGTTCCGGGATGGTGGAGAGGATGAATCGGACTCTAAAAATAACCATGGCAAAAGCGATGCAATCCTCAGGTAGAAATTGGACAGAAGTCCTACCTGCAGTTCTGATGAGGCTTCGGGCGACCACAAATCGAACAACCGGCTTGACTCCATACGAGCTGATGACCGGGCGAACAATGCACTTACCCGAAAACATTGTTACAGGCTGGACAGATGTGGGTCCGATAAAGGATAAGATCCGTCAATACATCCGAGACCTTAGCACCCAATTGAAGGGGATGCGCCGGTCGGTAATTTTTAATCAGGCACAAGTCGATACAGAGGAGGACTCAGAAATATTACCAGAGGTCCCAAAAGCCGGGAGCCGGGTATTAACAAAAGTGCTTCCTGCAAAACCAGGATTTGCCCCAAGACGGCACGGACCTTACGAGGTCATTATTAGTGGAGATATCTGTGCCTGTATAGATATAAGGGGACAGGGGGTCTGGAAACATTGGACCCAATTAAAGCTGTATGAAGACAAATAAACTAAAGATACCGTTTTCGTTCGTTCAAATTCCCCAGGAACCAGGACCAGATCTACTATCAAGACGTCGGAACAAACTACTTTTAATTTGATTGCCTGTTTATTTTCTGTATATACTATAACTGTAAAAATACTGTTGTAAAAAAAAAACAATATGGGAATAGGGACATATTTGATGATAACCATGACCATTGTAAATACGCTCCAACACATGGGGGTTAGGGGAGCAGAACCACCAATCATGGAAGAAAACCTATTCCTGAAAACACACATCCAGATCTATGGGAATAGGATCGCTTGTTACCCTTCAGCGCGATCAGTAAACTCCCTATTCATCGCAACATCAGGGTGGCTCCCACAAGAGTTATTCACTACTGACACATCGGGGGCACCCTGCAAGAACATGTTGGGTACTTTAAACAAGGGATACAAGGAAGGTGTGTCGAGCTCACTGAGCCGGGAATTCTAGGGGGGATGGGACCCCAACGGGAGGAGACACATGGGAACTACCCACAATGTTTTAAGGGAGAGGAATGGGGGTGTGTGCATGCCTTTGTCCCTAAAAATGATTCATGCGCTGAGGCACATTGTGCTCTCCAGGAGTGCCGGGTCCGGGAAGGACACTTCACTTGTGACTGCAAGCAACAAAAATGCATTGCAGTCACCGCGGGTAGGCAGCTTATGTGTGGCAAGTGCAACGACACCCACGTCAGCTCAGCCTCGGGGACATACCCTTTTGATTCTCACCAAGGGGTACAATCAAGTGGACAGTCCCGGGGGAGGGAAGGTTCCACAACATAGGACCATGTGGTCAAACGACCCCGGGGTAATGCATGTTATCGGGTTAAAGAAGGTTATGTGTTTTTATTCAAAAATGTATACATGACGGCCACAGACAGACCTCCAAGGTTCTTTTCCGTAGGGACAATCAGACCTCTCACGGTTCCGTGCCCAAGCGAAGGGCATGTCCAGAAACGCATAGTGACCAGGGCCATCAGCGCAGAACTCTGCGCCGACTGGCAGGCCCCTGTCACATTAGGATCTTCTTTGGGGTATGGATTTCTGGGGACAATATCCCTAGGGGGCGCCGCAGGGGTGATCAGTGCCAGTAATAGGAATTTCTTCATATGTGGACTGACCATCTTAGGAAACAACACCCTACAAGCACTGGGTGCAATTGACCAAGAACTCGCAGAACTCAGACTATACACACAGCAAACGAGATATGCAGTAGACTACCAGCTAGCCAGACAAGGAGGGGTATGCACCATCATCAAAGGAAAATGCATCACATATGTTCACGACGAGACATTAAACATAACAGCAGCCATGTCCGGGATACAAAAGCAATTGGATAGCTTTAAACAGGGATTTACAGGGACTGATGGGTGGTTAGGGTGGCTGTCGAACACAGTTTGGGGAGCATACATTATGAAGGGATTAATATTAGTAGTAGCCATCCTGTTCACACTCTGCCTGGGCCTAACCTGTATTAAAGTGATATGTGCAAATATTGCATCAAGAATGCTACCCACTGCCAGTGTCCAGATGCAAGAATTTAACCACACCACAGAGGAAGAGGAACAACGGCAAGGACGACACCTGTACAAGGCACTATACCTCTGAAAATCGTCCATGGGGGGTCAGCCATGAATGGGACCCCCTGGACGAGAGGAGGGACTGAAGTAGGCCATTTTCCAAAAGCCATATTTTTATTATCTCATCAATATTCACCTCATTAAACATATTCATTTATTGGACTGATTGGCACCATTCATAACGTGCCCACAATGCAGAGGGGAACACCCGAATGGACATTCGTTTAAATCCCCCTCTGCACAGCTGAGAGACCTTTAATTTCAAAGCCGACAATAGATCCTTAGTCTGCCCAGCAACAGCACGAAGCTGCATTTTAAACCGGCCCTTGGCCAGAAGATCGGGATATCTGCGAGTCAAGACCTGGAGTGGGTTATATGGCATAACCGGACTGTCAATAAAATATTACAGGAATAAAATGGCCAAGGCAGGCAGAGAAACTTAATAAACTAGGATAAAAAGAATAAAAGATTAGGTTAAATCCCCCTACACACAGCAGGACAAAATGACATTAACACCTAATCTCGCAAGCATAGAATACAGACACAAAACAGTAGGGGTCGATTTAGATAAGGGGACACATCGAGAGGATAATGGGAAACACATTAAAACACCGGGGCAAGAACAGGCAGTCCCATTAACACGGACACACACCATACAGATGCAAATTGACAAGTCTCTCAGGGAACTTCCTGACCAGACAGGCCACTTTATAAGTATTGTAAAAATGTATGAGCAAATGTTCCCGCTCGAATTTGGATTCCTATAAATATCCAGAGCAAATGTATAACTATTGAGATCAACGTGGCCAAGCACTGTTTCTAAGCTGGCTACGGGGGTCTCCCTGGGTTCCCAGTAATTGTACAATCAAGAAAAACGCTTTGAACATTGCCTTGCGACTCGACTTCCTTGAATGCATTGGTACAAGGGATTTTTCCCTACAACAAGGCAAAAAATGGTTCGGCAAAGACAAGAAGGGCCAAAAGGCCTGTTTCTGAGCTGTAATTTTCTATGGTTCTATGAACCTACACGTTAACCTTAAGAGAATCTTGAACAAGGATTCCCTAGTCCCTTTGTGCTTCTGATTGCCTAAGCATTTCCCCAATTAGAAAATAGTCTATGCCTCCATTTCTCCTTCCAATGTTTATAATCTCACACTTTTCCACGTTATATTCCATCTGCCACTTCTTTGCCCACTCTCCTAGCCTATCCAAGTCCTTGTGCAGTCCCCCTGCTTCCTCAATACTATCTCTCCCTCTGCATATCTTTCCATCATCTGCAAACTTGGCAACAGTGGCTTCATTTCGTTCTTCCAAATCGTTAATGTGTATTGTGAAAAGTTGTGGTCCCAGCACCGACCCTTGAGGCACCCCACTAGTCACTGGCTGCCATCCTGAAAAAGACCCGTTTATCCCCAATCTCTGCCTTCTGCCAGTCAACCAATCCTCTATCCATGTCAGGTTCTTACCCTTAACACCACGGGCACTTAACTTATTTAAAAGTCTCCTATGTGGCACCTTGTCAAAGGCCTTTTGGAAATCCAAATAAATCAGGTCCACTGGTTCTCCTTTATCTAACTTCCTTGTTACCTCCTCAAAGAACTCTAACAGATTTGTCAGACATGAGCTCCCCTTGACAAAGCCGTGCTGACTCAGTCCTACTTTATCATGCACTTCCAAGTACTCTGCGATCTCATCTTTAATAATGGACTCTAAAATCTTGCCAATGAACGAAGTCACTCTAACCGGCCTATAATTTCCCGTCTGCTGCCTCCCTCCCTTCTTAAACAGCGGCGTTACATCAGCTAATTTCCAGTCCTCTGGTACCCTCCCTAGCTGTTCTGCCTGGAGACAATACACATCTCTTTAACCTGTGTTTAATGTTCCCTCCACCCACATTATCTGTACCTTTAAGACCTGGCTGGCTGTAGAGATTCGCATTCTAATTAGTATTCTGTAACTTGATGTTGTGTCTCTGTGCACTGTTGGAGAACAGATTTTCACTCCATCTGATGAAGGGGCTGCGCTCCGAAAGCTTATGGTATTTGCTACCAAATAAACCTGTTGGACTTTAACCTGGTGTTGTGAGACTTCTTCCTGTGCTTACCCCAGTCCAACGTCGGCATCTCCACATCATGACTACCCTCCCTGCCTCCAGTGATTCTTTTGCTTTTATGCTGTCCTTTACTTTCCTCGTCAGCCATGGAAGCTTCGTCCTCTCTTTAGCAGGTTTCCTCCTCCTTGGGATGAATTTCTGTTGTGCCTCCCGAATAACCACCCCCCGCCCCAAAACTCCCGTAATTGCCGTTCCACTGTCTCCCCTGCTCGGCTCCCTTTCCAATCAACTCTGGCCAGCTCCTCCCTCATGTCTTTGCAGTTACCTTTATTTGTGATATTCTTGCATCTGATTCCAGTTTCTCCCTCTCAAGCTGCAGGGTAAATTCTATCATATTGTGGTCACTGCTCTCTCAGGGTCACTTCACCTTAAGTTCCCTAATCAAATCTGCCTCATTACACATCAGCAACTCCAGAATTCCCAGTTCCCCAGTAGGCTCTGTCACAAGCTGCTCCAAAAAAGCATCTCTTAGACATTCCACAAATTCCTTTTCTTGGGACCCACGACCTACCGGATTTTCCCAGGCCACCTGCAGATTGAAGTCCCCCATAATTATTGCCTTTTTATGTGCCTGTTCTATCTCCAGATTTATTTTCTGCCCCTCATCCTGACGACTGCTTGGAGGCCTGTACATAACTCCCATCAGGGTCTTTTTACCATTGTTTCACCTCAACTCTACCCACAGAGTTTCTCTGCCTTCTGATCCTGTATCGCTTCTTGCTATTGATTTAACGCCATTCCTTACGAACAATACAACTCCACCTCCTTTGCCCATCTGCCTGTCCTTCCAATAAGACACCTATCCTTGGATATTTAGATCCCAGCGCTGATCCCCTTGCAGCCACGTCTCTGTGATGCCCACAATAACGTACCGGCCAATTTCAATGTGCACAACAAGCTCATTTAACTTGATCCATGCATTGCGTGCATTGAGGTACAACACACTCAGTCCCGCATTGACCACCTCCCTTCTCATTCCTGTCACCTTTGTTTTGCTCTGCCTGTGGTTAGATTCCTGCCACCTTCGAAACTCTCTGTTCTATTATGTGGGAGGCCAGGGAGGCCTGGTATCAACAGCTCCTCCGCTCATGGAGGGGACAGGGAACTCGACATTGGTTACTGACGACCGGCGGGAAGACAATCAAACGTTGGTGGGTTCATCGAGGCCTCACTCACCAGAGAGGATCTTAAAACTGCCTCCAGTCCCCAGGCATCAACCCCCAAGGGGTTGTCACTCCCCCAGAACAGGTCTAAGTGAGATGGCCATAAGGATCAGGAATGAGTTATGGGCTGGGGTGGCGGTGTGGGGGGGGGGGGGGGGGGGGGGGTGGGGGTGAGGGTGGGGGCGGGGGGGGGGAGTGGGGGGGAGGTGTTACCTACAGGGGAGAGTGTTATATATGTTGGGGCTTTCTTTAAGTGAACGGGCCATGTGATCTCAGGTGCGGGGTGAGCTGTTGGGATCCTCCCAGATTGGGCAGTCAATATTTGGGGTCTTGTGTGAACAGACGGAATAAAGAGTTGTGTCCCTGACACCTGACTGTGGAGTCGATATTGAAGAGAATCCTCAGAACCACAGGACATAAACAAACGGTCTCGATCCCAGTGCTGCACAACTCTCCCAGTAGCTTCAATCCTCTATGTCCCCATCTCCCACTCTCCTCAAGGTGCTGACTGTCTGTCCCGGTGTCCCAGTGTCCCACTCTCACACTCTCTTCAAGGTGCTGACTGTCTGTCCCAGTGTCCCCCTCTCCCACTCTCCTCAAGGTGCTGACTGTCTGTCCCGGTGTCCCAGTGTCCCCCTCTCCCACTCTCCTCAAGGTGCTGACTGTCTGTCCTGGTGTCCCAGTGTCCCCCTCTCACACTCTCCTCAAGGTGCTGCTGACTCTGTTTAGGTGTCCCCGTGTCCCCCTCTCACACTCTCCTCAAGATGCTGCTGACCCTGTTCAGGTGTCCCGGTATCCTTCTCCAACACACTCCTCAACTCACCCTTGCCCCCTTACAACCTCACAACAGAAAATGCTTAGAAAGATTGATGTGAAGCTTCTTGATCAGGTTCTTCTGTACATAACACTGAGAGATAATCCTATCTGAAGCCTCAGATTGTACTGTACGTAACACTGAGGGATAGTTCTATCTGAAGCCTCAGATTGTACTGTACATAACACTGAGAGATAGTTCTATCTGAAGCCAAAGATTGTACTGTACGTAACACAGAGATAGTTCTATCTGAGGCCTCAGATTGTACTGTACGTAACACAGAGATAGTTCTATCTGAGGCCTCAGATTGTACTGTACGTAACACAAAGATTGTTCTATCTGACGCCTCAGATTGTGCTGTACATAACACTGAGAGATAGTTCTATCTGAAGCCTCAGATTGTACTGTACATAACACTGAGAGATAGTTCTATCTGAAGCCTCAGATTGTACTGTACATAACACTGAGAGATAGTTCTATCTGAAGCCTCAGATTGTACTGTACAGAACACAGGGATAGTTCTATCGGAAGCCTCAGATGGTACTGTACATAACACTGAGAGATAGTTCTATCGGTTGATGAAGGAAGGGCCGTGGATGTCGTCTATATGGATGTCGTCTATATGGATTTCAGTAAGGCATTTGACAAAGTCCCACATGGCAGTTTGGTTAAGAAGGTTAAGGCTCATGGGATACAAGGAGAAGTGGCTAGATGGGTGGAGAACTGGCTTGGCCATAGGAGACAGAGGGTTGTGGTCGAAGGGTCTTTTTCCGGCTGGAGGTCTGTGACCAGTGGTGTTCCGCAGGGCTCTGTACTGGAGACTCTGCTATTTGTGATATATATAAATGATTTGGAAGAAGGTGTAACTGGTGTAATCAGCAAGTTTGCGGATGACACGAAGATGGCTGGACTTGCGGATAGCGAAGAGCATTGTCGGGCAATACAGCAGGATATAGATAGGCTGGAAAATTGGGCGGAGAGGTGGCAGATGGAGTTTAATCCGGATAAATGCGAAGTGATCCATTTTGGAAGAAATAATGTCGGGAGGATTATACAATAAATGGCAGAGTCATCAGGAGTATAGAAACACAGAGGCACCAAGGTGTGCAAGTCCACAAATCCTTGAAGGTGGCAAAACAGGTGGAGAAGGTGGTGAAGAAGGCATATGGTATGCTTGCCTTTATAGGACGGGGTATAGAGTATTATAGCTGGAGTGTGATGGTGCAGCTGTATAGAACGCTGGTTAGGCCACATTTGGAGTACTGCGTCCAGTTCTGGTCGCCGCACTACCAGAAGGACGTGGAGGCGTTAGAGAGAGTGCAGAGAAGGTTTACCAGGATGTTGCCTGGTATGGAGGGTCTTAGCTATGAGGAGAGATTAGGTAAACTGGGGTTGTTCTCCCTGGAAAGACGGAGAATGAGGGGAGATCTAATAGAGGTGTACAAGAATGTGAAGGGGATAGATAGGGTGAACAGTGGGAAGTATTTTCCCAGGTCGGAGGAGACGATCACGAGGGGTCACGGGCTCAAGGTGAGAGGGGCGAAGTATAACTCAGATATCAGAGGGACGTTTTTTACACAGAGGGTGGGGGGCCTGGAATGCGCTGCCAAGTAGAGTGGTGGAGGCAGGCACGCTGACATCGTTTAAGACTTACCTGGATAGTCACATGAGCAGCCTGGGAAAGGAGGGATACAAACGATTGGTCTAGTTGGACCAAGGAGCGGCACAGGCTTGGAGGGCCGAGGGGCCTGTTTCCTGTGCTGTACTGTTCTTTGTTCTTTGTTCTTTGAAGCCTCAGATTGCACTGTCCATAACACTGAGAGATAGTTCTATCTGATGACTCGAGCTAAGACTGTACTGTACGTAATGCTGAGAGATTGATCCGTGTGAAGTCCTATACTAAGATTGTTCTGTCCATGAGCTGTACATAAGATCTGCTACAACCTGGATTAAGCAGACTATATCAACCCTGATTGACGTTTACTTCATCTAAGAACCACGACCATGATACCCAGAAGACAATAAGATATAAGAGCAGAATAAGGCCATTCGGCCCGTCGAGCCGGCTCCACCAATCAATTCTGGCTGATAAGTTTCTCAAACCCATTCTCCTGCTTTCTCCCCGTAACCCTTGATCGCTGTACCAGTCAAGAACCTATTTATCTCTTTATTAAATACATTCAATGATCTGCCCTCCACAGCCTTGTGTGGCAATGAATTCCACAGATTCACCACCCTCTGGCTGAAGAAATTCCTCCTCGTCTCAGTTCTGAAGTAAGAAGTCTCACAACAGCAGGTTAAAGTCCCACAGGTTTATTTCGAATCACGAGCTTTCGGAATGCTGCTCCTTCATCAGGTGAGTGGGAAACTGGTGTTGTGAGGCTTCTCACTGCGCACACCCCAGTCCAACACCGCCATCTCCACATCACATTTCTAAAGGGCCGTCCCTTTCCTCTGAGTCTGTGCCCTCGGGTCCAAGTCTCCCCGACTAATGGAAACATCTTCCCCAAGTGCACTCGATCCAGGCCTTTCATTATTCTGTAAGTTTCACTGTTATCCCCTTCCTCATACTTCCAAACTGCATCGAGTGTGGACCCCCAGTCCTCAGACGCTCCTCATGCGTCAAGTCTTTCATTCCCCGGATCATTCTTGTGAACCTGCTCTGGACCCTCTCCAAGGCCAGCACATCCTTCCTTAGATACGGGGACCAAAATTGCTGACAATATTCTGAATGTGGTCAGACCAGAGTCTTATAAACCCTCAGCAGTACACCCCTGCTTTTGTATTCTCGTCGTCTTGAAATTAACGCGAGCAGAGCGACCTCTGCTATATCGAATTAATATTGACCCTACATTATTTCCAACTTTCCATACCTCCCTGACCCTGAACACCCCATCGAGGCTGTAACTGTTCTCCGTTGGGGATAAAAAGTGTTGGATTGAAGGGCGTTAAGTGAAGCTGTTTGTTTAGTGACTGGAATTGATGTGAGTCTCCATGGATCCGATTAGTGTGCCTGGAGGGATTCCCCTCTTCTATTAATAAGGGATTCCGTTCAATGTGTTGTCCCATTGAGTCAGCGGGAGCGGCACCTCCGACACCAACAGAGATCAGCGGCTGTGGAGAGAGAGGGAGGGAGATGAGAGATCAGAATCAGGGAGCAATGGATTGGAATCTTCCAACAATGGATCAGAATCTGGGAACAATGAACCGGAATGTTCCAACCAAGGACAGGAGTTTATTCCATTGGATTTCTCTGTTTACAGCAGATTATTTTTGGATAACTTCAGCTGCTCGGATTGAATATCTACTGTACGTGTTTCAACACTTTTACTATCCCCTCCTGGCGATTGTTGGTGTTCCGGGTAAGTCTCTGGCTGGAATTGTACCAGCCCGACCGCCGCAGGAATCGGAGCAGGCAAGGGGCGGAGAATGGGAAGGTCTGTTGAACACGGGTGGGATTTTGCAGCTTTAGGAAGAGTGAGACTGGAAAGTTCCGTCCCCTGTGTCTCGTTCCTAATTCTAGAAAGGCTGTTTAACTGTATTGATTTTCTTGTCATTTCCTGTCCTGGGTTTGCTGCTCTTGTTGAATCTCTGTATCCGGTGATTAATTCTTTCAGCCACTGGCATTTGTCTCAGGGTCTAAGGGCTGGGATGTCTTCTGAGTGCTGTGACTTTCCATAGACATGTGACCTCAAACACTATTCCACCGTGCGCAAAAGATTGAGACAGAATCCTTTTCACCCTCTGCATATAACACCAGTTCACCCACCCAATCACCAGGCCGCAGAATCAATTTTATTGGTCATATCTGCACAGCAGGATCTCACAGAGAGAAAACATGTTTCATTAAATTTGAAATTTATTCATCAGTGTCACAAGTATGCGAACATTAACATTGCAATGAAGTTACTATAAAAATCCCCGAGTCACCACACTCCAGCGCCTGTTCAGGTACACTGAGGGAGAATTTAGCACGGCCAATGCACCTAACCAGCACAACTTTCAGATAGTGGGAGGAAACTGGAGCACCCGGAGGACACCCACGCAGACATGGGGAGAGCATGCAGAAGCTGCACTGACAGTGGCCAAGCCTGCAATTGAACCAGGACCTCTGGTGCTGAGAGGCAACAACGCTATCCCCTGTGCCACCACAAGCTCTCCGAGAGCAACAGGAACACAAACACACAGACACACCCAAGCGGACATACATTAATACACTCATTTGTTGATAGAAGCAATCAGATTTTAGACACTCCCACTCACACACAAATTCATGAACCAAAATTGGTGTAACACTCCAGAATAACGCACACTTAGGAACACTCGTCAGGTACTCTGGTGCTCACACACAAACACGCACACACACACATGCATACTGGTACAGACAATATAGACACACGCAACGCACACACGGTAGGGGGCGGGGGCAGGATAACAGCTACTCCCTGTCCATTGATGGTTGGGTGATCAAGTAAAACCGCGTGACAGCCAAGAACTCAGGTCCACGTCGCATTTCCCACCTCTTGCAACCTTCATTTCTTTATTTCTTTATTTTTCAGTTAAATTTGTGTTAAAAATCGGAGGATTCTTTTTGCAAAACAGGAAGTCGGCCCAGGAAAAGCCTGGGAAGGTTTAAAAAGGGCTTAGCTTGGAGGTTTCAGCTTCATTGTTCCACAGGAGCAGGCTGAGAGGAAGGGAGTGTGTTCCTGCATGTGATTTATTTATTTATTTTTCAGTTAAATTTGTGTTAAAAATCGGAGGGTTTTTTTGGCAAAACAGGAAGTAGGCCCAGGAAAAGCCTGGGAACGTTTTTGGAGGGTTTAAAAGCAGGCCGCACCTTTGAGCGGGCAGCGTCAGGAGCGGGTAGTGGAGTGAGTGGGAAGCAGAGTGAGAGCTGACGGGCTTTGGCTCATCGGGCTTCAGCGTAAACAGGCAGAGATGGGGTGGGTTTAGACAGTTTTTTTTTTCTGTGTCATTGGAAGAAAGGGGGAATTATGATTGTGAGGCCAGTTTGTTGTTCTCAGTGTCTGATGTGGGAGGTCCTGGAGTCAGCTAGCCTACCGGACGTCCATATCTGCGCCAGGTGCGTCGAGCTGCAGCTCTTAAGGGACCGCGTTGGGGAACTGGAACTGCAGCTCGATGACCTTCGTCTGGTTAGGGAGAATGAGGAGGTGATAGATAGGAGTGCCAGGCAGGTAGTCACACCGGGGCCACAGGAGACAAACAAGTGGGTCACGGTTAGGAAGGGGAAGGGGAAAGGTCAGGTACTAGAGAGTACCCCAGTGGCTGTGCCCTTAAAAATAAGTACTCCTGTTCAAGTACTGTTGGGGGAAGCAGCCTACCTGGGGGAAGCAACAGTGGCCGTGCATCCGGCGCAGAGTCCGGCCCGGCAGCTCAGAAGGGGAGGGAAAGGGAGGATGAGCAAACTGACCACAGCACCAAGGTACAGGGAGCCATCCAAGTGGGGGCAGAAACAAAAAATGTCGTACAAATTGGGGATAGTACACTTTTGGATGCTGTTGGGGAGGGGGGGGGGGACTTAGCAGGGGTAAGCCATGGTGTACAGGTCAGTGGCTCAGAGTCTGTCCTTGTGGCTCAGAAGGGAAGGGGGGGAGAGGAGTAGAGGATTAGTCATTTGGGGACTCCATAGTTAAAGGGACGGATAGGAGATTCTGCGGGAATGAGAGAGACTCGCGGTTGGTGTGTTGCATCCCAGGAGCCAGAGTCCGCGATGTCTCAGATCGTGTTTTCGATATCCTTAATGGGGAGGGGGACCAGCCCCAAGTTGTGGTTCACATAGGTACTCAAGACATAGGTAGGAAAAGGGATGGGGATGTAAGGCAGAAATTCAGGGAGTTAGGGTGGAAGCTTAGGGCGAGAACAAACAAAGTTGTTATCTCTGGTTTGTTACCCGTGCCACGTGATAGTGAGGAGAGGAATAGGGAGAGAGAGCAGTTGAACACGTGGTTACAGGGATGGTGCAGGAGGGAGGGATTTAGATACCTGGACAATTGGGGCTCTTTCTGGGGTAGGTGGGACCTCTACAAACAGGATGGTCTGCACTTGAACCAGAGGGGTACCAATATCTTGGGGGGGAAATTTGCTCATGCTCTTCGGGAGGGTTTAAACTAATTCAGCAGGGGGGTGGGTACCTGAATTGTAGCTCCGGTGGACAGGAGGTTGAGAGTAGTGAGGTCATGGATGAGGTTTCAGAGTCGCAGGAGTGTACTGGCAGGCAGGAAGGCGGTTTGAAGTGTGTATACTTCAACGCAAGGAGCATCCGGAATAAGGTGGGTGAGCTTGCAGCATGGGTTGGTACCTGGGATTTCGATGTTGTGGCCATCTTGGAGACATGGATAGAGCAGGGACAGGAATGGTTGTTGCAGGTTCCGGGGTTTAGATATTTCAGTAAGTGCAGGGAAGGTGGTAAAAGAGGGGGAGGTGTGGCATTGTTCGTCAAGGACAGTATTACGATGGCAGAAAGGCCATTTGATGAGGACTCGTCGACTGAGGTAGTTTGGGCTGAGGTTAGAAACAGGAAAGGAGAGGTCACGCTGTTGGGAGTTTTTTATAGACCTCCGAAAAGTTCCAGAGATGTAGAGGAAAAGATTGCAAAGATGATTCTGGATAGGAGCGAAAGTAACAGGGGAGTTGTACTGGGGGACTTTAACTTTACAAATATTGACTGGAAAAGCTATAGTTCGAGTACTTTAGAGGGGTCGGTTTTTGTCCAGTGTGTGCAGGAAGGCTTCCTGACGCAGTATGTAGATAGACCAACAAGAGGCGAGGCCACATTGGATTTGGTACTGGGTAATGAACCAGGCCAGGTGTTAGATTTGGAGGTAGGTGTGCACTTTGGTGACAGTGACCACAATTCGATTACGTTTACTTTAGCAATGGAAAAGGACAGGTATATACCAAAGGGCAAGAGGTATAGCTGGGGGAATGGAAATTATGATGCGATTAGGTGAGATTTAGCTGGCATAGGTTGGGGAAGGAAACTGCAGGGGATGGGCACAATTGTAATGTGGAACTTGTTCAAGGAACAGCTACTACGCGTCCTTGATAAATATGTACCTGTCAGGCAGGGAGGAAGCAGACGTGTGAGGGAACCGTGGTTTACTAAGGAGGTTGAATCTCTTGTGAAGAAGAAGAAGGAGACTTATGTTAAGATGAGACGTGAAGGCTCAGTTAGGGCACTTGAGAGTTACAAGTTAGCCAGGAAGGACCTAAAGAAAGAGTTAAGAAGAGCCAGAAGGGGACATGAGAAGTCTTTGGCAGGTAGGATCAAGGAAAACCCTAAAGCTTTCCGTAGGTATGTCAGGAGTATGATAATGACTAGGGTAAGATTAGGGCCAGTCAAGGACAGTAGTGGGAAGTTGTGCGTGGAGTCTGAAGAGATCGGAGAGGCACAAAATGAATATTTTTCATCGGTATTCACAATGGAGAGGGATAGTGTTGTCGAGGGGAGTACTGAGATGCAGGCTGTTGGACTGGATGGGATTGATGATCATAAGGAGGAGGTGTTAGCAATTCTGGAAAGGGTAAAAATAGATAAGTCCCCTGGGCCGGATGGGATTTATCCTCGGATTCTCTGGGAGGCTCGAGAGGAGATTGCAGAGCCTTTGGCTTTGATCTTTGTGTCCTCATTGTCTACAGGAACAGTGCCAGAAGACTGGAGGATAGCAAATGTTGTCCCCTTGTTCAAGAAGGGGAGTAGGGACAACCCTGGTAATTATAGACCGGTGAGCCTTACTTCTGTTGTGGTCAAAGTATTGGAAAGGATTATCAGAGATAGGATTTATAATCACCTAGAAAGGAATAATTTGATTAGGGATAGTCAGCACGGTTTTGTGAAGGGTAGGTCGTGCCTCACAAACCTTATTGAGTCCTTTGAGAAGGTGACCAAAGAGGTGGATGAGGGTAAAGCGGTTGATGTGGTGTATATGGATTTCAGCAAAGCGTTTGATAAGGTTCCCCACGGTAAGCTTTTGCAGAAAATACGGACACGTGGGATTGAGGGTGATTTAGTGGTTTGGATCAGGAATTGGCTAGCTGTAAGAACACAAAGGGTGGTGGTTGATGGGAAATATTCATCCTGGAATTCAGATACTAGTGGTGTACCGCAAGGATCTGTTTTGGGGCCACTGCTGTTTGTCATTTTTATTAATGACTTGGATGAGGGCGTGGAAGGATGGATTAGTAAATTTGCGGATGACACTAAAGTCGGTGGAGTTGTAGACAGTGCGGAGGGAAGTGGCAGGTTGCAGAGAGACATAGATATGCTGCAGAGCTGGGCTGAGAGGTGGCAAATGGAGTTTAATGCGGAAAAGTGTGAGGTGATTCACTTTGGAAGGAGTAACAGGAATACAGAGTACTGGGCTAATGGTAAGATACTTGGTAGTGTGGATGAACAGAGGGATCTGGGTGTCCATGTGCATAGATCCCTGAAAGTTGGCACCCAGGTTGATAGGGTTGTTAAGAAGGCGTACGGTGTGTTAGCTTTTATTGGTAGAGGGATTGAGTTTCGGAGCCAGGAGGTCATGCTGCAAATGTACAAACTCTGGTGCGGCCGCATTTGGAGTAATGCATACAGTTCTGGTCGCCATATTATAGGAAAGATGTGGAAGTGTTGGAAAGGGTGCAGAGGAGATTTACCAGGATGTTCCCTTGTATGGTGGGAAAATCGTATGAGGAAAGGCTGAGGGGCTTGAGGTTGTTTTCGTTAGAGAGAAGCAGGTTAAGAGGTGACTTAATAGAGGCATACAAGATGATCAGAGGATTAGATAGGGTGGACAGTGAGAGCCTTTTTCCTCGGATGGTGTTGGCTAGCATGAGGGGACATAGCTTTAAATTGAGGGGTGATAGATATAGGACAGATGTCAGAGGTGGGTTCTTTACTCAGAGAGTAGTAAGGCGTGGAACGCCCTGCCTGCAGCAGTGGTGGACTCGTCAACGTTGAGAGCGTTCAAGTGGTTATTGGATAAACATATGGATGATATTGGAATAGTGTAGATTAGAGGGGCTTTAGATTGGTACCACTGGTCGGTGCAACATCGAGGGCCAAAGGGCCTGGACAGCGCTGTAATGTTCTATGTTCTATGTTCACCGGCAATGGATAAACAGCGGATTCAGTCTCCTGCCCATCTCCGGCAAGAGGCTGAATAAATTATTTCAATTTATTTTAAAACAAATTTAAATGAAATTTGCGAGCCTGGGACGGAATTGTGCGCCACACTTGCCTTTGCAGCCTCACCGGGAGAGGTTGTGTCCGGTGAGGAAAACAGCTGGCTACATGTATGAGGACGAGTCATGATGACCTCGCCGGTAGAACCGAAGGCCATTGAGGACACCGGGCAAGGTCGAGGGCAAAGGTAGGTGCCCCTTGGGCAGTGCCCACCGGGCAGTACCAGGGAGTGGGGCATGAGGTGGTGGGGTCTACAGGGGCGGAGCCTGAAGGTAGCAGGGCCGACTCTGAACGTAGTTGCTGGGTGGGAGAGGGTCTCATTACCACTCTGCCCGCAGTCTGTGGGGTGGGGTGGTCCCCACTGCCACTCTGCACGTGATTGGTGTTGGTAGGAAGGGGGGCATCACTGCCTCTCTGCATGAAAAGTGGGGTAGGGAGGGGGTCTCGCTGCCTCTCTGCATGCACAGTGGGGTAGGGAGGGGGTCTCGCTGCATCTCCGCATGCACAGTGGGGTAGGGAGGGGGGTCTCGCTGCCTCTCTGCATGGACAGTGGGGGAGGGTGGGGGTCTCGCTGCCTCTCTGCATGCACAGTGGGGGAGGGAGGGGGGGTCTCGCTGCCTCTCTGCATGCACAGTGGGTTAGGGAGACGTGCCCTGCTGACACTCTGCATGCAATTGGTGTGGGGGAATGTGGGGTGATTGGTCCAGGTGGTGGGGAGGGGCCTGGGTCTATACCTGGTCGGGTGCTGCTCAGAAAGAGCTGAGGCCCCCCGGACTACCTGGGGGCAGCTGTTGTGTTGAAGTGAGCTGCAGCAGCAGAGAGCTGACAGGTGTCTCTCTCACACCAGGCAGCTCACTGCTGGCTGCAATTGCGCATTTGCAACCACATAGGTTTGGGAGGTGGTCGGTATCCCAGCCAGCGCTGTGAGAGCTGCAAGTGATGGGGCCACTGCTGTCGGTGGTCTAACAGCCATCGAATTTTAACAGCACGAAATGAGGCCATTCGGCCATTATGTCTGAACTGGTCATCAAATACCTATCCAATCGAATCCCATTTTCCAGCACTCGATCCACAGCCTTGTCATAGAGTTTACAGAATGGAAACAGGCCCTTCGGCCCATCTTGTGCATGCTGCCTTTTTTAAAAAACCGTTAAAACTAATCCCAATTGCCCACATTTGGCCCATATCCCTCTATACCCATCGTACCCATGTAACTGTCTCAACGCTTTAAAAAACATAAAATTGTACCCGCCTCTACTACTGCCTCTGGCAGCTCGTTCCAGACACTCACCACCCTCTGTGTGAAAAAATTGCCCCTCTGGACCCTTTTGTATCTTTCCCCTCTCACCTTAAACCTGTGCCGTCTAGTTTTAGACTCCCCTATCTTTGGGAAAAGATCATCGATCATAGAAACCCTACAGTACAGAAAGAGGCCATTCGGCCCATTGAGTCTGCACCGACCCCAATCCCACCCAGGCCCTACCCCCATATCCCTACATATTTTACCCACTAATACCGCCTTCCTCCTCCTTTCCTTAGCCCTCTGAGTTACAGGGCCGGACTCCACCCCGGAGACACGGCCACTGCTGCTTCCCCCACGAACCCTCGTGATGTGGACCCTGAAACATGAAGCTCTCGACTATTTTAACTTCATCCCATTGATGTAGATCGGGGCATGTACTCCACTATGCTTCCAAAAGTCGATTTGCTTTGTTGACATTGAGGAAGAGATTATTGTTGTCGCCCCAGTTCACCAGATTCTCTGTCTCTTCCTCCGACCCTGCAGGTGTCATCAGCAAACTTGGAAATCGAGTTGGAGGGGAATTTGGCCACACAGTCACCAGTGTATAAGGAGTATAGTAAGGGGCTGAGGACGCAGCCTTACGGGGCACCGCTGTTCAGGATGATTGTGAAGGAGATGTTGTTGATTGTCCTTAATTTTGCTGTCTATGGATTCGGAAGTTGAGGATCCAATTGCAGAGGCAGGAGCCAAGCCCAGGGCCACGGACTTTGGACATGAGTTTCGTAGGACTAATGATGTTGCAGGCTGAGCTGTAGTTGATAAACACGAGTCTGTGTTCCAGGGTTCACTGTCGGGCCAGTGAGATGGTGTCTGTGGACCTGTTGTGGCAATCTGGGAAGCCGGAACTGATTCATGCCATGACTAACCTTTTGATGCATTTCATAATATTGGATATCAGAGTCACCGGACGATAGGCATTAAGGAAACCTGCTTGGACTTGCCTTTGGTACTGGCCTTTGTTTGAGTTTTACCTGGTGCATAGATTGGCAACCTTCCTGCCGAGAGAGGACTCATGCAGCTGCACTGGTCCAGTAGACCATAGTGGGACAGCAGTAATCGCACTGAGTATTATGGACGATAGCGATTCGCTGAACCTTGAAGCTTTCTCCCACTCTTGAAAGCAAACACTGGAATATAATAGAGATTCTGTGCTGTCATGGCATCAGGATCTTCCTCTGCCAATTGTTAGTATTGTCCAGAGTCAAGGGTCAAACCAGCCCTCTTTGGTACCAGCTCTGTTGCAAGGGTTGTCAGTAAACTGTCTGAGAGATGACAGGTTACCATCTACAGGACTCCAGTCTGGAATTTCTGTCAGGGTTTACTCCCTCATCCTTGTCGCTGAATGAGGGTCAATGTTGTGGACTCTCCGGAAAGCTCTCTCCCAAATGTATACCACTGTGTTGCTACCATGGACCAGCACGGTGACACAGTGGTTAGCACTGCTGATTCACAGCGTCAGGGACCTGGGTTCAATTCCAGGCTTGGGTCACTGTCTGTGTGGAGTTTGGACCTTCTCCCCATGTCTGCGTGGGTTTTCTCCGGATGCTCCACTTTCCTCTCAAACTGCAAAAGACGTGCTGGATTTTTAAAAACAGATTTCAGTGATTTTATGTGTGTACATTCTTTTTTATTTCAACCCATCCTCAGTCTCAATGGTAACTTCTTTCCCTGAATCCTGTCTAATTTTATTCTTTATTCCCCTTCCTGACAGTGAACGTAATCACAATTGTGACACTGATGAGCAGAAACTGTGGTCTCTCCAAATGTGTGACTCGTTACCTGGTGGCCATGTCAGCGGGGGATCTGCTGGTCGTTATCCTCGACCTGATATTCAGACACATTCCCATTCTTTATTGGGAACAGTTTTATTTCCTGCGCTGGGTCCCCGTGTGTAACATCCACGCCGTCCTGCTTTATGCAGCCACTGACTGTTCTGTCTGGTTCACCGTCACTTTCACCTTTGATCGATTTGTGGCCATTTGCTGCCCCAAGCTGAAGAGTAAATATTGCAGTGAGAAATCGGCGGCTGTGGTTCTGGGAACAGTGACGGTGCTGAGCTGTTTAAAGAACATTTTCTGGTATTTTATGTTGTTAAATGAATATCAGCTGTGGAACTACCCCTGGTTTTGCGATATCACAGCGGATGCTCTGGAATCTCTGGTCTGGGTCACATTCGAGTTCCTCCACAACATTCTAACCCCGTGTATCCCGTTCGTCCTGATTCTGCTGCTGAACGTTTTCACCGTCAGACACATTTTCGTGAGCAGCAGAGCCCGCAGGAGACTCCGGGCTCACAGCAGTGGGGAGAATCCCAGAGACCCAGAGATGGAGAGTCGCAGGAAATCCATCATTTTACTGTTTGTTATCTCAGCCAATTTCATCCTCTTATGGTCGACATTAATGGTTTATTCTATATGGCGTCGGATGGATTATTTGGGCTATGGGTCGATACGGTTAGGTAATTTTGTTCTGGAATTGGGCTTCATGCTGCAACTCACAAGTTGTTGTACAAACACTGCCATTTATGCTGTGACACAGACTCACTTCAGGCAGCAGCTAATAAATCTGCTGAAATATCCCCTTACTTCAATTCTTCAACTCATTAGACCCTGAGAGGAAACTACAACGACAAGACCCCTCAATCTTCCTATTGGACTTTCAAACTTTAAATAACAAACAGCCTCACAGAGACAGAGAGAGTGACAGATAAAGGGAGAGAGAGGGCAGTGAGAGCAAAAGTGAGAGTGATAGAGAGACGGTGATTGACAGAGAAAGGGAAGGGCATAAATACGTGGAGCATGACAGATTTTGAAAGAGTTTCTAACAGATACAGTGAAAGAAACAGAGAGAGTGAGAGAGAGAGAGAGAGAGAGACAGAGAGAAAGGACAGAGACAGATAGGGACTCTCACAGAGCGAGAAAGACAGGGACAGAGATTGGAGGAAATGGGGAGGGAGATGGACAGGGAATGAGAAAGGGAGACAGAGGGAGACAAATGGGAGGATGCAATGAGAGAGGGAGACTAAGACGGAAAGTGAAACAGAAAGGGAGGCAGGGAGAAACAGAGACAGAGACAGAGAGCGTCAGCGCATTTGAAACAGTGAGACTGAATGAATACAATGGACACAGCAAGAGCAAAAGACAGAGCGAGGTAGAGAGAGAGAAAGACAGAGAAATCAGAAAAGGGGGACAGAGAAGGAGAGCGAGACTGAGAGGGGGGAGGAGACACGGAGGAAGAGTGCAGGGAGAAGGTGAATGAGGGCGATGCAGAGAGACAGTAAGAGACAAAGAAACAGGCAGAGAGAGAGAGATACAGAGAGGGATGCACAGAAAGACAGAAAGAGACAGAGAGAGAGACATACTTAATGACTTTAACGATAACCATCAGGTGGAGTTATTGGAATATGAGCTCCCTGATTGAGACAGTTCATGCTGTCCAATCCGGGAGTCCTGCAGACGTATATAATATGGTGTGTCTGGGTTACCGGAACTCAGGGTGTGTACACTCTGGGTGTGGATGTGATGGACTGGTGGTTTTATCACTAGACTATTAATATAGAACCTCAGCTCCTGTTCTTGGCACCTGGGTTCGAATCCCGTCACAGCAGATGGTGGAATTTGAATAAATATATCTGGAATTCAGAATCAGCTGGTGACCATAAAAGCATTGTCGTTTTTCGGAAAAACACATCTGGTTCACCAATGTCCCAGGGAAGGAAATCTGTCGTCCTTATGTGGTCAGGACTAAATGCGACTTCAAGTGGTTGACACTTAATTGCCCACTGAACATGAGCAACTAGGGATGGGCAATAAATGCTGGGTGGCCAGTGACACCCAAGTCCCAAGAGTGAATACAAATACTTTGTACTGGGAAATTTTAAACAAACGGTAAACTGTTTCTCATAGCTGGATAAATACCCAATCCCTCTGATTGAGGACTTAGCTTCAAAGCTGGCAGGAGGATTCTTGTTTCCAATTATGAACTTATTCACGTGCACTTATACTGACAGATGAGGTTTCCCAGCGATATTCAACCATTCATACTTAGAGGAAGTTTAACATTTATAAAGTGTCAAATGTAGGCTTACATTAACACTGCAATGAAGTTCATGTGAAAATCGCCTAGTCGCCACACACTGGTGCCTGTCCGGGTACACTGAGGAAGAATTGAGCATGGCCAACGCATCTAACCAGCAACGTCTTTCAGACTGCGGGAGAAAACCGGAGAAACCAGATGAAACCCATGCAGATACAGTGAGAATGTGCAGGCTCCGCACAGACATTGACCCAAGCCAGGAACTGAACCCAGGTCTCTGGTGTTATGAGGCAGCAGCGCTAACCACTGTGACACCCCGTCAATGGTGACAGTTCGGGGAAAGAAATTCCAGAAGTACCTGCATGGCGGTGCAGCCCATAACATTGGCCCATATCCAGCTGTGGGCTTTATTACTGTCCGCCTACCATTATCCAGGAGGCTGAGTCACTGACGCCAATGCCTTGAGTTGGCTACGATTAACAGACACTTGTCGTACCCACAATGGAAGAGATGGTAATCATGAACTTTTTCAAAACTCTCCCAGTGGCTGCCAATAATATTCGGCTGTGGAGGCAAAATTATCCATTCCTGAATGAATTGAAGCAGCGAGTGCTGATGGGGGAATCCAAAAGGCCATTACAGCCTGAATTGCACCCATATTGGAATGGCAGAGAGCAGCTGACTGTGGAAGATGGCACACGCCTATGGGGTTTAAGAGTGTCATCCTGAGCCAGTGTCACCATCCCATGGTGAACTTTACCATGGCCACCCAGGAGTGGCAAACTGAAGATCCTCTAAGTTGCCCTGTTGGTGGCCAGGTGTGGGGACGGATATTTGCTCGTGGGTCAGTGTTGGCAATATCAACAAGGGCAGAACTATCACCAGTCACTACTCTTCACACTTGGGAATGGCCAGGACGGCCATAGACGTGGCTGCACATGGACAGTGATGGTCCGTTCATGGGGTCTATGTTCCTGGTAATGATAGATGCTGATTCAAAATGTATGGCCGTACACAGGGTGAGTTACTCAAACACAAGGACAAGAGTGGAGAAACTTCACATCTCTTTCTTGACACCCGGGATCCCGGAAATGTGAGTTTCTGAAAATGGACCGCCCTTCATCAGCCAGGAATTTGTGCATTAGATGAAGTTGAACAGAAATTAACACGTTAGGACAGTGTCATATTACCCATCATCCAACGGCCTGGCAGAAAGTGCGGCCCAAATAGTAAAAGCAGGTTCAAAAAAACATCCCACAGCCTCCTTGCACGCCAAACCATCCAGATTCATCTTCAATTACAGGACAACACCCCCCAAACCACCCCCCTCCCCCCCCCACCCCCGCCCACCCACGACCCCCCCCCCCCACCCCCCCCCTCCCCCCAACCACCCATTCAACTACCAGAACAGCCCCAGCAGAGTTGGTCATGAGAAGATGACTCCGCCCAGGGTTGAGTCTGATATTCCCAAGGGTGGGAGATTCGCAAGGCATCAAGACACCCAGTGTTGATCCCACCAGCCGGGACAGGCACCAAAAGGCAGGTGATAGGTTATTGGTAAAGAATCATGGCAATGGATCCGCGTGGTTATGAGGCACGGTTGAGTCTGGAACAGGGCCAGTTTCCTATCGAGTCCGCTTGGGAGATACCATCCTATGGGAATGCTTCAATCATCTGCAAGCCATGAAGCCCCAAGCCGTGCAGGAAAAATCAATTCCCAGCACACCTGGAACTTTGGAAAGAATTCCAGGCACTCCGGCTCCTGTTCTCCATCTCTGCCAGTGGGAACCTCGGAGTCTGAAATGGACACAGTGGGTTTCGCCTCTCGATCACATTGTCACCGGATAAAGGGAACTCGGGCCACAAGGCTCATGGTGGAAGAGGTGAGCTCCGGTCTGCTGAACCCCACTCACTTCCGAGGCTGAGCAGCAGGAACCGGACCCAGCATTGAAACTCCAAAAAAGGCTTCCAAGGTGGTCAGCCCTCGGCGGTTACTCGGACCTAGAGGGAGAGGGGGTGCAGTGACTTCAATCAGGTTCATGAGTTGGACACGGGCAAATATAAACTACCGAACTGAGGCCTGTGAAATGTGCCCACTCAGGGAGCTCCACAGAGTGCAAGCTGCAGAGAGTGAAGCACTGAGAGTTGGGGTAAGTGTGGGAGTTTAGGGAAGTGGGTGGAGAGGTATTGCTGTGTCTTGTGTCTCTTACTGCCCGGTCCCTTATGACCAGGTCCAGTGTGGGTAGGTGTCGACCAGACATTACAGTTCAGAAAGTGACATGGGACCAACGGAAGCAGCGGTAAGGTGAGTCAGGCCTTGGAAGGAACACTCAGGGAACACTCCCTCCACTTCCTCATCCAGGTCATTTATGAAAATGACAAACAGCAAGGGTCCCAGAACAGATCCCTGGGGCACTCCACTGGTCACTGACCTCCATGCAGAGAAAGACCCCTCCACAGCCACTCTCTGCCTTCTGCAGGCAAGCCAGTTCTGGATCCACAAGGCAACAGCCCCTTGGATCCCATGCCCTCTCACTTTCTCAAGAAGTCTTGCATGGGGGACCTTATCGAACGCCTTGCTGAAGTCCATATAGACCACATCCACCGCTCTTCCTTCGTCAATGTGCTTGGTCACATTTTCAAAGAACTCAACCAGGCTCGTAAGGCACGACCTGCCCCTGACAAAGCCGTGCTGACTACTTTTGATCATACTAAACTTCTCTAGATGATCATAAATCCTGTCTCTCAGGATCCTCTCCATCAACTTACCAACCACTGAGGTTAGACTCACCGGTCGGTAATTTCCCGGGCTGTCCCTGTTCCCTTTCTTGAATATAGGGACCACATCCGCAATCCTCCAATCCTCCGGAACCTCTCCCGTCTCCATCGACGATGCAAAGATCATCGCCAAAGGCTCCGCAATCTCCTCCCTCGCCTCCCACAGTAACCTGGGGTACATCCCATCCGGTCCCGGCGACTTACCAACCTTGATGCCATACTTACCAACCTTGATGCCATACTTACCAACCTTGATGCGGGAACTACCCGTGGGAAGTGAATGCTGTTCAGCTGCTTTTGTGGGAAGCCTTCACCCTGGCAAAAAAAACATGTCCACCTTGTATAAAACCCAACTAGTGTCAGGGGGATTATGTGTGGGATTGTGGGGACAGGACCTGGGTGGGATTGTTGTTGGTGCAGGTTCGATGGGCTGAATGGCCTCTCTGCACTGTAGGTAGGCTACGAAATTTGGGCCAAGTTCCCCTCCCGCCACCACCTCTGGCTGGCTGTAGGGACTGCCACTTCTTTGTCCCAGGCCTGGCTTCTTGGCAATGAGTCTCCTGGAGTGAAAGGCTTCCCCGCTCACCTTGTGCAGTGTTGCGTAGCGAACACGAGGACTGTTCCCTCGTCTCCCCAACTCCATGTCGTATTGATATTTCAGAGCGCAGAGGTGCCTGGGACAAGGGTGAGACCGGCTAGGTGGGGGCAGCATCGCCCATAATCTGAAGCTGTCAGCCTCCAGTTAACCAGATCAAACCAATCGTGCCACACCAGTTGATGCCTCTTATAAGAACAAAGAGAATTACAGCACAGGAACAGGCCCTTTGGCTCGCCGAGCCTGCACTGATCATGCCCTAACTAAACAAAACCTCCTGCCCTTACTCAGTCCCTATCCCTCTATTCCCTCCCTATTCATGGACCCATCCAGATGCCTCTTAAATGTTGCTAATGTACCCGCTTCCACCACCTCCTCTGGCAGCGCGTTCCAGGCACCCACCACTCTCTGCGTGAAAAACTTCCCCCCGCACATCTCCCTTAAACTTTCCCCCCTTGAACCTGTGCCTTGTAATTGAGGCTTCCACCCTGGGGGAAATTGAGGCTTCCACCCTGGGGGAAAAGCCTCTGACTATCCACCCTGTCTGTGCCTCTCATCATTTTGTAGACCAGGTCTCCCCTCAGCCTCCGTCTTTCCAGTGAAAACAATCCCAGTTTATCCAACCTCTCCTCATAGCCGACACCCTCGAGACCAGGCCAACATCCTGGTGAACCTTCTCTGCACTCTCTCTCCAAAGTTTCCACATCCTCCTGGTCGTGTGGGGACCAGAACTGCACGCAATACTCCAAATGCGGCCTAAGCAAGGTGTTATATAGCTGCAGCATGATTTCCCAACTCCTGTACTCAATGCCCCGGCCGATGAAGGCAAGCATGCCATGTGCCTTCTTAACCACCTTGGCCTCCTGTGTTCCCTCTTTTAGGGAACTGTGGACCTGCACGCCCAGATCCCTCTATGTTAATGTTCCAAAAGGTTCTGCCATTTACAGTACAATTCACACTTAAATTTGATCATCCAAAATGCATCACCTCGAGTTGGCACGGTGTGCATTGTCCCGTGCGCCCCAGCAGTTTGTGGACTATCTTCATCCACGTGGGGGCAGCACGCTGGTTAGCAGTGCTACCTCATAGCGCCAGGGATCCAGGTTCGATTCCCACCCTGGCATGTCACTGTGCGGAGTCTGCACGTTCTCCCCGTGTCTGCGTGGGTTTCCTCCGGCTGCTCTGGTTTCCTCCCACAGTCCTAAAGACGTGCTGGTTAGGTGCTAAATTCTTCCTCCGTGTAACCCGAGCAGGTGCCAGAGTGTGGTGACTCGGGGATTTTCACAGTAACTTCATTGCAGTGTTAATGTAAGCCTACTTGAGACACTAATAAACTTGCACAGTGGGATCTTTTGGCCGCGCTCGCCCCAAAACCAGAAAATCCGGCCTGAGATCACTGGCCCTTTATATGGTTCCCCGCCCCCCCCCCCCCCACCCCTGCCTACTACAGTTCCCGTGTTGGACCGGACGGGAAAACCTGGCCCACAATCCTTTGGATTCAGAGAGATATACAGCACGGGAACAGGCACTTGAGTCCATGTCGACCAAGTTTTCTAAACTGAGCTGGTCCCGTTTGCCCGCGTTTGGCCCATATCCCTGTAAACCTTTCCCTATCTGTGTACCTGTCCAAATATCTTGTAAATGTTGCTGTTGTACCCGCCTCTACCACCCCCTCTGGCAACTCATTCCATATACGCAGCACCTGGGTGTTCTGGCTTCCTCCCACAGTCCGAGAGACTCTATGAAACAATTGCCCCCCTCGGGTCCCTTTTAAATCTTCCTCCTCTCACCTTAAACCTCTCCCCTCTAGTTTTGGACTCGCCGAACCCTGGGGAAAAGACCTTTGTCTGTTCAGCTTATCTGTGCCCCTCATGATTTTACAAACCTCTCTAAGGTCACCCCTCATCCTTCTACGCTCCAGGGGGAAAAAGTCTCAGCGCCTTCTGATAATTCAAATGTAACAGTCCCAGCAGCATTCTTGTAAATCTTTTTTGCACCGTTCCCAGTTTTAATAATATCCTATAGCAGAGTGACCAGAATTGTGCGTAGTGCTCCAAACTGGCCGTACTAATGTCTTGTACGGTTGTAACACAACGTCCGAGCTCCTGTACTCGATGCCCTGACCAATAAAGGCAAGCGTGCCAAATGCCACCTTCACCACCGTCTACCTGTGATGCCACTTTGATGGAACTATGTACCCGCCACCCCCCGGGTCTCTGTCTGGCAGCACACCTCAGGACCCGACCATTAACTATGCAAGTCGTGCCCTGGTTTGTCTTGGCAAAATGCAGCGTTCTGTACATTATCCTGGCCAGGCTTACCATCCACTGATTTTTCCAGTGTTGGAAAACGGCCTCTGACTCTCGCATCCCATGGAATAAGATCGCAAGGCGGACGCACGGGGGTGGTCGGATTTTGTCGGGGGACTTGCTGCTTGGGGCCACAACTTGAAAGGACCTGGGAAAGGGGGTTTCTTGGTCAGTGATATCTAATCCCTCGCCCTTTCAGATCTACATTTTAATTCATTCATGGGTTACGGGCGTCACTGGCTGGGCCAGCATTTGTTGCCCTTGGAGGGCAGTTGAGAGTCAACCACATTGGCCGTGGCTCTGGAGTCACATGTAGGCCAGACCGGGGTAAGGACGGCAGATTTCCTTCCCTAAAGGGAACCAGATGGGTTTTTCCCACAATGGGTCATCAGTAGATTCTTAATTCCAGATATTTTTTTATTCAATTCAAATTCCATCTGCCGTGGCGGGATTCGAACTCGGGTCCCCCAGGACATTAGCTGAGTTTCTAGATTAATAGTCTAGCGATAATACCACTAGGCCATCGCCTCCCCCCCCCCCCCCCAAGTTCTGAAGGGAGCTCCTTTCAGCTGTGGCTTGCCTGCTCATTGAGCAGCCAAAGTCTTCTCCCATTCACTCAATTGTTGATGGGGAAACTGGATCTAAAATCTGTCCAATTTCCCCATCCCATCAAATTCTGATTGACTCCATCCTCTGGTTCCAGGGGAGATAGTCATAGAGTTTTACAGCACAGAAATAGACTCTTCGGCCCATTGAGTCTGTGCCGGCTATCAAGCACCTATCCTAATCCCACTTTCCAGCACTTGGTCCGTAGCCTTGTACACTCTGGCATTTCAAGTGCTTATCTAAATGCTTCTTAAATGTTGAGGGTTCCTGCCTCCACCACGCTTTCAGGCAGCGATTTCCAGCACCCACTGGGTGAAAAGGTTTATCCTCAAATCCCCTCTAAATCTCCTGCCATGCATCTAGCTGCGGAGCGAGCGGATGCTTCAGCTGTGAAGTTAGCAAGTGCACCTCTTGCCCATCAAGGGGCGACACCGTGGTTAGCACTGCTGCCTCACAGGGACCCGGCTTCGATTCCAGCCTTGGGTCACTGTCTGTGTGGCATCTGCACGTTCTCCCCTGCGTCCGTGTGGGATTCCTCCGGGTGCTCTGGTTTCCTCCCACAGTCCAAAGATGTGTTGGTTAGGGTGGATCGGCCATGCTAAATTTTCCCCTTGGGGTCCAAAGATGTGTCGGTTAGGGGGGATTAGCAGGGTAAGTACGTGGAGCCACAGGGACAGCCTGCGTGAGACTGTTGTTGGTGCAGGCTTGATGGGCTGAATGGCCTCCTGCTGCACTGCAGGGATTCTAGGATGGAGTGAAGGAAGAAAGAAAACTGCTCCAAGCCAGTTAGCCCGTCATCTGGAAGATGCTGGACTCTAATGCGATGGGAAGTCTTAACAACGCTCTGATAAATTGACAGCATGGTTTTACCAAAAGGAAATCCTGTTTGGCCGGTTGAGCTTTGTGAGGGTGTAACTAGTGTAACTAGTGAGGGTGTAACTAGTGTAACTAACTAGTGAGGGTGTAACTAGTGTAACTAACTAGTGAGGGTGTAACTAGTGTAAGTAACTCGTGAGGGTGTAACTAACTAGTGAGGGTGTAACTAGTGTAAGTAACTAGTGAGGGTGTAACTAGTAGGGTGGAGAAATGAGCCAACAGATATAGTCTTTATCCAGAGTTTCCAAAAATGCATCAAAAGTTAACGTACAAGATAGAGGGTTCATGGAGTTGGGGGAGATATGTTAGCATGGCTGGAGGATTGGTTAATGGGGGGGGCAAAGACAGTAAAATGGGGCCTTTACGGGTTTACGAGGCTGTGTCCGAGGCAGAGTCCCGTGCTGGGGTCTGTACTATTAATCATGTCGACAGAGTAATGTATTCAAGGTTGCTGAAACGAAGCTAGGTCAATGTTCAGCTTGTGAGGAGGACAGAGACTGCACAGAGGTTAATTGAGTGGACAAAACTTGCCGGTAGGAACATATGAATTAGGCGCAGAAGTAGGCAAATTCAACCCTTCGAGCCTGCTCCGCCATTCAATCAGATCATGGCTGATCGCTCCCTGGTCTCAAATCCACCTCCCCACCCGTTCCCCCATATCCCTCTTCCCCCTTTTTTTCTTATCAGAAATATCTCCTTGAAATCATTCGACAATTCAGACTCCCCCGCGTTACGGGGCAGCGAGTACCACCAATTCAACCCCCCTCTGCGAGAAGTAGTTCCTCCTCATCTCCGTTTTAAACCTACTGCCTCTTGACCTATACCCTGTGACCTCTTGTTCTAGACTGCCCCACAAGGGAAGAGACATTTGGTCTATTTGGGTTACAGGTTAATTGAGTAGGCAAGCAAGTTACTGATGGGAGTATGATGTGGGAAGTGTGAGGGTAGGACGAATAGGAAAGCAAAATATTTTAAAAGGTGTTTTAAAAATTGTAAATGTTGACGTTCAGAGGGACTCGAAAGTTAACGTGGGCACAGCAAGCCATATCTGGGTTGGTAAATGATGCGTTGACCTTTAATGCGAGGGGATTGGAGTAAGGGGGTAAGGATGTCCTCCGTTGTACCAGGTTTTGCTGCATGCTTAGCTGTGACACCATGGTCACAGGCACGGTGGGTTAGAACGGCAACCCGTACTGACCTTTGACTCCATCGGGCAGGCCCAGCGTGGCATGAGTTTACTCTTAACTGGCCGAAAGTAAATGCCTAAAGGAGGACCAAGCTCATGATTTTGCAGAATGGTAGCAACATGCTCAGCACCAGGCTAAAGCAAGGCTCCATCCGGTTAAACCGAATCTGCCCCCTCACCATTAACTGTGGTGCACGTTATGCCACACCCCTACTCTGATAGCAGCAAGAGAAGGTGAAGCTGAGCCCTGGTACAGTATTTCTAACTGCTGTAACCTAACCTGTTCAGGAACCTGAAGCTCCTGAACTGCTGTGCCCAGTTTGGGAAAGTTGGGAGGTAATAGTTCCTCTCTCCCTGTACCTAGTGGTGTACGCAACAGACTTTCACCTGTTCCCATATCAAGGATTCTTCCTGCAATGGTTGCTCTCCAGAGGCTTGTAGCGGAAGGGGGTGGTGGGGGGGGGGGGAGGGGGGGGGGTACTGCACATCAAACATGGCTGACCAGGAATTCCTCATGCTCTTAACATCAGCCGTTGGGCAACACAGTGGTTAGCACCGTTGCCTCACAGCGCCAGGGACCTGGGTTCAATTTGCGCCTTGGATCACTCTGTGGAATTTGCACATTCTCCCCGTGTCTGCGTGGGTTTCCTCCGGATGCTCCGGTTTCCTCCCACACTCCAAAGATGTGCAGGCTAGGCGGACTGGGCCGTGCTGAACTGTCCCTTAGTGTCAGGGATTCCCAGGGTAAACACTTCAATGAAGTCACTGTGAAAATCCCCCAGTCGCCACACTCCAGCGTCTGTTTGGGTTACACTGAAGGGGAATTTAACACGGCCAATGCCCCTAACCAGCACGTCTTTTGGACTGTGGGAGGAAACCGGAGCACCCGGAGGAAACTAATGCAGATGGGGGTGGGGGGAAACTTGCAGACTCCGCACAGACAGTGATCCGAGGCCGGGAATCGAACCCGGGTCCCTGGCGCTGTGAGGCAGCAATGCTAGCCACAGTGCTGCTTCATTTGGTCCCACCCGACTGCACCCCGGTGACTGGAGAGAAGACTGGGCTTTTCCTGCGGTACTGTGGCTGGAACCGCCCTGGTAGCCTTGGCTACTAATGCGGGAACTACCCGTGGGAAGTGAATGCTGTTCAGCTGCTTTTGTGGGAAGCCTTCACCCTGGCAAAAAAAACATGTCCACCTTGTATAAAACCCAACTAGTGTCAGGGGGATTATGTGTGGGATTGTGGGGACAGGACCTGGGTGGGATTGTTGTTGGTGCAGGTTCGATGGGCTGAATGGCCTCTCTGCACTGTCGGTAGGCTACGAAATTTGGGCCAAGTTCCCCTCCCGCCACCACCTCTGGCTGGCTGTGGGGACTGCCACTTCTTTGTTCCAGGCCTGGCTTCTTGGCAATGAGTCTCCTGGAGTGAAAGGCTTCCCCGCTCACCTTGTGCAGTGTTGCGTAGCGAACACGAGGACTGTTCCCTCGTCTCCCCAACTCCATGTCGTGTTGATATTTCAGAGCGCAGAGGTGCCTGGGACAAGGGTGAGACCGGCCAGGTGGGGGCAGCATCGCCCATAATCTGAAGCTGTCAGCCTCCAGTTTACCAGATCAAACCAATCGTGCCACACCAGTTGATGCCTCTTATAAGAACAAAGAGAATTACAGCACAGGAACAGGCCCTTTGGCTCGCCGAGCCTGCACTGATCATGCCCTAACTAGACAAAACCTTCTGCCCTGACTCGGTCCGTATCCCTCTACTCGCATGGTGGTCTGCCTCCCTGGGGCCGGGATCCAGGATGTCGCTAGTCGCGTCCCGGAAATCCTGAGGTGGGAGGGAGAGGAGCCTGAGGTAGCGGTACATATTGGTACCGCTGATGTGGGTAGGTAGGGAGAAGGGGTCATGAAAAGGGAGTACAGGGAATTAGGGAGACAGCTGAGAAAGAGGAAAGCAAAGGTAGTAATCTCAGGATTACTGCCTGTGCCACGGGAAGGTGAGGGCAGGAATGGAGTGAGGTGGAAGATGAATGTGTGGCTGAGGGACTGGTGCAGGGGGCAGGGATTCAGGTTCCTGGACCATTGGGACCTCTTTAGGGGCAGGGGTGATCTGTATACAAAAAACGGGTGGAACTTGAATCACAGGGGGACCAATATCCTGGCCGGTAGGTTGGCTAAGGCTACTGGGGAGAATTTAAACTAGATAGGTTGGGGGGAGGGGAGCTAGAAGAGTTGACTAGGATCAAGGAACTAATTGATGGGGGGGAGGATGCAGGGGTAAGGGGAATTACAAAATTAATGGTAGAGGAGAGGGTGCAAGTGAATGAAGGCGGTAATTTAGATAAGGGAGTAGAGGGAGAGGGTGTTCGCGACTCATCAAAGCGGGTCCAGATAAAAGCTGGAATAAGGACACTTTGTCTGAATGCACGAAGCATTCGGAACAAGGTAAATGAGTTGATGGTGCAAATCAGCACAAGTGGGTACGATCTAGTGGCCATTACAGAAACGTGGCTGAAAGGTGACCAGGACTGGGAGATGAATATCCAGGGGTACCAGGCGTTTAGGAAGAATAGAGAGGAAGGAAAAGGTGGTGGGGTCGCGCTATTAATAAGAGATAATATCAGGGTAGTACTGAGGGATGACATAGGCTCTGAGGAACAAAACGTGGAATCATTACGGGTAGAGATGAGGAATAGTAAAGGGAGAAAGACACTAGTAGGTGTGGTATATAGGCCCCCAAATAATAATGTTGAGGTAGGGAGGGCTATAAACCAGCAGATAAGGGATGCGTGTAAAAACGGAACGGCAATAATCATGGGGGACTTCAACATGCACATTGACTGGCAGACTCAAGTCGGTAAGGGTGGAATGGAGGAAGAGTTCTTAGAATGCTGTCGGGATAGTTTCCTTGAACAGCATGTTACGGAACCGACGAGGGAACGAGCTATTTTGGATCTGGTATTGTGTAACGAGGTAGGTAGAATTAAGGATCTTATTGTGAAGGACCCTCTTGGGTCTAGTGACCACAATATGGTCGAATTTCTGATTCAGATGGAAGAGGAGAAAGTTTGGTCCCAAACCAGTGTCCTCTGTTTGAACAGAGGGAAATATGATAGGATGAGGGATGAATTGGCTAAGGTAGACTGGGAGAGCAGGCTGGCAGGTAGGATAGCTGAGGAACAGTGGAGGATTTTTAAGGAGATCCTTTTCAGTTCTCAGCAAAAATATATTCCAGCAAAAAACAAGGATTGTAAGAAAAGGGAGAACCAGCCGTGGATAACGAAGGAAATAAAGGAGAGTATTAAAATAAAAACAGCTGCGTACAGAGTGGCCAAAAATAGTGGAGAAACAAGTGATTGGGAAAAATTTAAGAAACAACAAAGAGAGACTAAGAAAGCGATAAAGAAAGGAAGGATAGACTATGAAGCTAGGCTAGCAATTAATATAAAAAATGATAGTAAAAGTTTTTATAAATGTATAAAAAGGAATAGAGTGGCTAGAGTGAATGTTGGACCCTTGGAGGACGAGAGGGGGGAGTTAATAGTGGGAAATGAGGATATGGCTGAGTCTTTAAATAAGTTTTTTGTGTCGGTCTTCACGGTGGAGGACACAAATAGTTTGCCAAATATTAACAATAGAGGGTTGGCAGCAGGAGAAATACTTAATGCAATTAATGTTACCAGAGAGGCAGTGCTGGGTAGACTAATGGGACTGAAGGTGGACAAGTCCCCGGGTCCGGATGGAATGCATCCCAGGGTATTGAAAGAAATGTCAGAGGTAATAGTGGATGCGTTAGTGATTATTTATCAAAACTTGTTGCATTCTGGGGTAGTGCCGGTTGATTGGAAAACGGTTAATGTTACGCCGCTGTTTAAAAAAGGAAGGAGACAAAAGGCGGGTAACTATAGTCCGGTCAGCTTAACGTCTGTAGTAGGGAAAATGCTGGAATCCATTATTAAAGAGGAGATAGCAGGGCATCTGGATAGAAATGGTTCAATCAATCAGACGCAGCATGGATTCATGAGGGGAAAGTCATGCTTGACGAACATGTTAGATTTTTATGAAGATGTGACTAGGGCGGTTGATGGAGGAGAACCGGTGGATGCGGTGTTTTTGGATTTCCAAAAGGCATTTGATAAGGTGCCCCATAAAAGGCTGCTGAAGAAGATTAGGGCACACGGAGTTGGGGGTAGTGTGTTAAAGTGGATTGGGGACTGGCTATCCGACAGGAAGCAAAGAGTCGGAATAAATGGGTGTTTTTTCGGTTGGAGGAAGGTAACTAGTGGCGTGCCGCAGGGATCGGTACTCGGGCCACAACTGTTTACCATTTATATAGATGATCTGGAGGAGGGGACGGAGTGTAGGGTAACGAAGTTTGCAGACGACACAAAGATAAGTGGAAAAGTGAATCGTGTGGAGGACGGAGAAGATCTGCAGAGAGATTTGGACAGGCTGAGTGAGTGGGCGAGGATATGGCAAATGGAGTATAACGTTGATAAATGCGAGGTTATACACTTTGGAGGAAATAATAACAAATGGGATTACTATCTCAATGGAAACAAATTGAAACATGCTACCGTGCAAAGGGACCTGGGGGTCCTTGTGCATGAGACGCAAAAGCCCAGTCTGCAGGTACAACAGGTGATCAAGAAGGCAAATGGGATGTTGGCCTATATCGCGAGGAGGATAGAATATAAAAGCAGGGATGTCTTGATGCACCTGTACAGGGCATTGGTGAGGCCGCAGCTGGAATACTGTGTGCAGTATTGGTCCCCTTATATGAGGAAGGATATATTGGCATTGGAGGGAGTGCAGAGAAGGTTCACCAGGTTGATACCGGAGATGAGGGGTTTGGATTATGAGGAGAGGCTGAGGAGATTGGGTTTGTACTCGTTGGAGTTTAGAAGGATGAGGGGGGATCTTATGGAGACTTATAAGATAATGCGGGGGCTGGATAGGGTGGAGGCGGAGAGATTCTTTCCACTTAGTAAGGAAGTTAAAACTAGAGGACACAGCCTCAAAATAAAGGGGGGTCGGTTTAAGACAGAGTTGAGGAGGAACTTTTTCTCCCAGAGGGTGGTGAATCTCTGGAATTCTCTGCCCACTGAGGTGGTGGAGGCTACCTCGCTGAATATGTTTAAAGCGCGGATGGATGGATTCCTGATCGGTAAGGGAATTGGGGGTTATGGGGATCAGGCGGGTAAGTGGTACTGATCCACGTCAGATCAGCCATGATCTTATTGAATGGCGGGGCAGGCTCGAGGGGCTAGATGGCCTACTCCTGCTCCTATTTCTTATGTTCTTATGTTCTTACTCCCTCCCTATTCATGGACCCATCCAGATGCCTCTTAAATGTTGCTAATGTACCCGCTTCTATCACCTCCTCTGGCAGCGTGTTCACCACTCTCTGCGTGAAAAACTTCCCCCCGCACATCTCCCTTAAACTTTCCCCCCTCTCACCTTGAACCTGTGCCCCCCCCCCCTTGTAATTGAGGCTTCCACCCTGGGGGAAAAGCCTTTGACTATCCACTCTGTCTGTGCCTCTCATCATTTTGTAGACCAGGTCTCCCCCTCAGCCTCCGTCTTTCCAGTGAAAACAATCCCAGTTTATCCAACCTCTCCTCATAGCCAACACCCTCGAGACCAGGCCAACATCCTGGTGAACCTTCTCTGCACTCTCTCCAAAGCTTCCTCCTGGTAGTGTGGGGACTAGAACTGCGCGCAATACTCCAAATGCGGCCTAACCAAGGTGTTATATAGCTGCAACATGATTTCCCAACTCCTGTACTCAATGCCCCAGCTGATGAAGGCAAGCATGCCATGTGCCTTCTTAACCACCTTGGCCTCCTGTGTTCCCTCTTTTAGGGAACTGTGGACCTGCACGCCCAGATCCCTCTATGTTAATGTTCCAAAGGGTTCTGCCATTTACAGTACAATTCACACTTATATTTGATCACCCAAAATGCATCACCTCGAGTTGGCACGGTGTGCATTGTCCCGTGCGCCCCAGCAGTTTGTGGACTATCTTCATCCACGTGGGGGCAGCACGCTGGTTAGCAGTGCTACCTCATAGCGCCAGGGATCCAGGTTCGATTCCCACCCTGGCATGTCACTGTGCGGAGTCTGCACGTTCTCCCCGTGTCTGCGTGGGTTTCCTGCGGATGCTCCGGTTTCCTCCCACAGTCCGAAATGGGTGCTGGTTAGGTGGATTTAGCAAGCTAAAATTGACCATCAGTGTCAGGGCAAATGTGTGGTGTTAAGGGGAGAGGGCCTGGATGGGATTGTTGTCAGTGCAGGCTCGATGGGCTGAATGGCCACCTCCTGCACTACAGGGATTCTATGATTCTGATATTCTGATCCCCCCCCCCCATAATCCCTCGATCCTTTTAGCCCCAAGAGCGATATTTAATTTCTTCTTGAAATCACACAACGTTTTGGCCTCAACCACTTTCTGTGGGAGTGAATTCCCCCGCTCTCTGGGTGAAGAAATTTCTCCTCACCTCAGTCCTAAAAGGTTTACCCCTTATCCTCAAACTATGACCCCCTCGTTCTGGACTCCCCCCACCATCGGGAACATTCTTTCTGAATCTACCCTGTCTAACCCTGTTAGAATTCTATAAGTTTCTATGAGATCCCCTCTCACTCTTCTAAACTCCAGTGAATGCAATCCTCATCGACTTAGTCTCTCCTCATATGACAGACCTGCCATCCCAGGAATCAGCCTGGTAAACCTTCGCTGTACTCCCTCTATAGCAAGGACATCCTTCCTCAGATAAGGACACCAAAACTGCACACAGTTTGAGGGCGGCACAGTGGTTAGCACTGCTTCCTCAGTGCCAGGGACCCGGGTTAAATTCCCGGCTGGGGTCAGTGTGTGTGGAGTCTGCACGTTCTCCCCGTGTCTGGGTTTCCTCCCACAGTCCAAGGATGTGTGGATTAGGTGGATTGGCCATGCTGAATTGCCCCTTAGTGTCAGGGGGATCAGCAGGGTATATACGGGGAAAGGGAATAGGGCCTTGGTGGAACTGTCGGTGCAGGGCCGATGGGCCGAATGGTTATTTGATTCGATTTATTGTCACTTTATTCGGATACAGTGCGAAGTATTGTTTCTTGCGCGCTATACAGACAAAGCATACCGTTCATAGAGTACACGGGAGAAGGAAAGGAGAGAGTGCAGAATGTAGTGTTACAGTCATAGCTAGGGTGCAGAGAAACATCAACTTAATGCGAGGTAGGTCCATTCAAAAGTCTGACAGCAGCAGGGAAGAAGCTGTTCTTGAGTCGGTTGGTACGTGACCTCAGACTTTTGTATCTTTTTACCGACGGAAGAAGGTGGAAGAGAGAATGTCCGGGGTGTGTGGGGGTCCTTGATTATGCTGGCTGCTTATCCCGAGGCAGCGGGAAGTGTAGACAGAGTCAATGGATGGGAGGCTGGTTTGCGTGATGGATTGGGCTACATTCACAACCTTTTGTAGTTTCTTGTGGTCTTGGGCAGAGCAGGAGCCAGACCAAGCTGTGATACATCCAGAAAGGATGCTTTCTATGGTGCATCTGTAAACGTTGGTAAGAGTCGTGGCGGACATGCTGAATTTCCTTAGTCTCCTGAGAAAGTAGAGACGTTCCTAAGATTACTCCTTTGCAGGTGAGCTCAGTGAGTGGGATTTGCAACCCTGTTCAGTTTGATTTCGACCTTCCCCCATCCCAAAGCATTTTGTCTACTTCAGAGGGTGATTTGCTTCTGACCTCTCTCTCTCTCCTCCCTTCTCCCCCGCAGGGACCTCTTGGCAAAGCATTTGGCAACCAATCTCGAGTCGAGGACTGTCTGCGTACAGGAAGTAGCTGTTTGCAGAGGTCAGGCTTCAATACAAGCAATTTAGTGATTTACATAGCCCATAGACACCATAGGGCGGCACAGTGGCACCGTGGTTAGCGCTGCTCCCTCTCAATGCCAGGGACCCGGGTTCGATTCCCAGCTTGGGTCACTGCGTGGAGTTTGCACATTCTCCCCGTGTCTGCGTGGGGTTTCCTCCGGGTGCTCCGGTTTCCTCCCACGGTCCAAAAGACGTGCTGGTTAAGTGCATTGGCCATACTAAATCCTCCTTCAGTGTTACCCAAACAGGCGCCAGAGTGTGGCAACTAGGGGATTTTCACGGTAACTTCATTGCGGTGTTAATGTTAGCCTACCTGTGACACTGAGAAATAAACTTAAAACCATCTAGGACAAAGCAGCCCCGCTTAATCGACACCCCATCCACTCCCTCCACCACTGACACACAGTGGCAGCCTTGTGTACTATCTACTGCAGCAACTCGCCAAGACTACTTCGACAACACCTTCCAAATCCATGACCACTTCCATCTAGAAGGACAAGGGCAGCAGACACATGGGGAACACCACCGCCTCCAAGTTCCCCTCCAAGCCTCTCACCATCCTGATTTGGAAATATATCGGCCGTTCCTTCGCACTCGCTGGGTCAAAATCCTGGAATTCCCTCCCTGAGGGAATTGTGGGTCAACCCACAACATGTGGACTGCAGCGATTCAAGATGGCGGCTCACCACCTTCTCAAGGGGCAACTAGGGATAGGCAGTAAATGCTGGCCTAGCCAGCGACACCCATGTCCCGTGAATGGATTGTCAAACCTAGTGCCCGATCGCTAGATAAGTGACTTTATATTTTACCAGTTGGCCACAGTTGATATGGCTGCATATCTCTGCAGATGCCAGCTGCCTACGGTGTTGGCCAAGTGTTCTAGACCGTGTGGATTAGATCACCAGTCCCATCCTGCCTGTGCCCTGGTTTCCAGCAAGGGTCTAGCTGGTTAGCAATGGGGCAGGTACTGAGCTCAAGGAGTGGCGCAATGGTATTGTCACTGGACTTGATCCAGAGACCCAGGGTAATATCTGGGGACCCGGGTTCGAATCCTGCCATGGAAGATGGTGGAATTTGAATTCAATAAAAACAATCTGAAATTAAGAATCCACTGATCATGAAATATAGAATCCCTCCAGTGCACAAGGAGGCCATTTGGCCCATCGAGTCTGCACTGATAACAATCCCACCTAAGCCCAAACCCCGTAACCCCACATATTTACCCTCCTAATCCCCCTGACGCTAAGGGGCAATTTAGCACGGCCAATCAACCTAACCCACATATCTTTGTGGGAGGAAACCAGAGCTCCCGGAGGAAACCCACGCAGACACGGGGAGAATGTGCAAACTCCACACGGACAGTGACCCGAGGCCGGAATTGAACCCGGGTCCCTGGCACTGAGAGGCAGCAGCGCTAACCCACTGTGCCACCCATTGTCAATTGTTGGAAAAACCCATCTGGTTCCCTTTAGGGAAGGAAATCTGCCGTCCTTACCCCGGTCTGGCCTACATGTGGCTCCAGAGCCACAGCAATGTGGTTGACTCTCAACTGCCCTCCAAGGGGCAACTAGGGATGGGCAATAAATGCTGGACCCGGCCAGCGACGCCCGTGTCCCAGGAATGAATAAAATAAAAATGCCCCCAACCACTTGGGTGTCGATGACCTTCCACAAATTCGCTGATGGGGCCAGCGTCATAGCCCTAGTTGGTGGTGGTGGGGTGTGTGGGCATCTTTGCGAGGCACACTCTGTACTTGCCACGCTATCAATAAAGAGCTGCTGCTTATAAAGCCTTTTGAGTTACATTCCTGTGTGCTTTAAGGGGTGATGGGCAGACGTGTGTTGTTCGGATGCAAGTGTTGTAGGGAAAAATCCCTTGCACCAGTGCATTCAAGGGAGTCGAGTCGCAAGGCAAGGTTCAAAGAGTTTTTCTTTATTGTACAATTACTGGGAACCCAGGGAGACCCCCGTAGCCCGCTTAGAAACAGTGCTTGGCCACGTTGATCTCCATAGTTATACATTTGCTCTGGAGATTTATAGGAATCCAAATTCGAGCGGGAACATTTGCTCATACATTTTTACAATACTTATAAAGTGGCCTGTCTGGTCAGGAAGTTCCCTGAGAGACTTGTCAATTTGCATCTGTATGGTGTGTGTCCGTGTTAATGGGACTGCCTGTTCTTGCCCCGGTGTTTTAATGTGTCTCCCATTATCCTCTCGATGTGTCCCCTTATCTAAATCGACCTCTACTGTTTTGTGTCTGTATTCTATGCTTGCGAGATTAGGTGTTAATGTCATTTTGTCCTACTGTGTGTAGGGGGGTTTAATCTAATTTTTTATTCTTTTTATCCTAGTTTATTAAGTTTCTCTGCCTGCCTTGGCCATTTTATTCCTGTAATATTTTATTGACAGTCGGGTTATGCCATATAACCCACTCCAGGTCTTGACTCGCAGATATCCCGATCTTCTGGCCAAAGGCCGGTTTAAAATGCAGCTTCGTGCTGTTGCTGGGCAGAATAAGGATCTTTTGTCGGCTTTGAAATTAAAGGTCTCTCAGCTGTGCAGAGGGGAATTTAAACGAATATCCATCCGGGTGTTCCCCTCTGCATTGTGGGCACGTTATGAATGGTGCCAATCAGTCCAATAAATGAATATGTTTAATGAGGTGAATATTGATGAGATAATAAAAATATGGCTTTTGGAAAATGGCCTACTTCAGTCCCTCCTCTCGTCCAGGGGGTCCCATTCATGGCTGACCCCCCATGGACGATCTTCAGAGGTACAGTGACTTGTACAGATGTCGTCCTTGCCGTTGTTCCTCTTCCTCTGTGGCGTGGTTAAATTCTTGCATCTGAATACTGGCAGTGGGTAGCATTCTTGATGTAATATTTGCACATATCACTTTAATACAGGTTAGGCCCAGGCAGAGTGTGAACAGGATGGCTACTATTACAATTAATCCCTTCATAATGTATGCTCCCCAAACTGTGTTAAACAGCCACCCTAACCACCCATCAGTCCCTGTAAATCCCTGTTTAAAGCTATCCAATTGCTTTTGTATCCCGGACATGGCTGCTGTTATGTTTAATGTCTCGTCGTGTACATAGGTGATGCATTTTCCTTTGATGATGGTGCATACCCCTCCTTGTCTGGCTAGCTGATAGTCTACTGCATATCTCGTTTGCTGTGTGTATAGTCTGAGTTCTGCGAGTTCTTGGTCAATTGCACCCAGTGCTTGTAGGGTGTTGTTTCCTAAGATGGTCAGTCCACAGATGAAGAAATTCCTATTACTGGCACTGATCACCCCTGCGGCGCCCCCTAGGGATATTGTCCCCAGAAATCCATACCCCAAAGAAGATCCGAATGTGACAGGGGCCTGCCAGTCGGCGCAGAATTCTGCGCTGATGGCCCTGGTCACTATGCGTTTCTGGACATGCCCTTCGCTTGGACACGGAACCGTGAGAGGTCCGATTGTCCCTACGGAAAAGAACCTTGGAGGCCTGTCTGTGGCCGTCATGTATACATTTTTGAATAAAAACACATAACCTTCTTTAACCCAATAACATGCATTACCCCGGGGTCGTTTGACCACATGGTCCCATGTTGTGGCACCTTCCCTCCCCCGGGACTGTCCACTTGATTGTACCCCTTGGTGAGAATCAAAAGGGTATGTCCCCGAGGCTGAGCTTACGTGGGTGCCGTTGCACTTGCCACACATAAGCTGCCTACCCGCGGTGACTGCAATGCATTTTTGTTGCTTGCAAGTCACAAGTGAAGTGTTCATCCCGGACCCGGCACTCCTGGGGAGCACAATGTGCCTCAGAGCACGAATCATTTTTAGGGACAAAGGCATGCACGCACCCCCATCCCTCTCCCTTAAAACATTGTGGGTAGTTCCCATGTGTCTCCTCCCGTTGGGGTCCCATCCCCCCTAGAATTCCCGGCTCAGTGAGCTCTACACACCTTCCTTGTATCCCTTGTTTAAAGTACCCAACATGTACCTTGCAGGGTGCCCCCGATGTGTCAATAGTGAATAACTCTTGTGGGAGCCACCCTGGTGTTGCGATGAATAGGGAGTTTACTGATCGCGCTGAAGGGTAACAAGCGGTCCTATTCCCATAGATCTGGATGTGTGTTTTCAGGAATAGGTTTTCTTCCATGATTGGTGGTTCTGCTCCCCTAACCCCCATGTGTTGGAGCGTATTTACAATGGTCATGGTTATTATCAAATATGTCCCTGTTCCCATATCGGTTTTTTTTCAACAGTATTTTTACAGTTATAGCATATACAGAAAATAAACAGGCAATCAAATTAAAAGTAGTTTGTTCCGACGTCTTGACAGTAGATCTGGTCCTGGTTCCTGGGGAATTTGAACGAACGAAAACGGTATCTTTAGTTCATTTGTCTCAATACAGCTTTAATTGGGTCCAATGTTTCCAGACCCCCTGTCCCCTTATATCGATACAGGCACAGGTATCTCCGCTAATAATGACCTCGTAAGGTCTGTGCCATCTTGGGGCAAATCCTGGTTTTGCAGGAAGCACTTTTGTTAATACCCGGCTCCCGGCTTTTGGGACCTCTGGTAATATTTCTGAGTCCTCCTCTGTATCGACCTGTGCCTGATTAAAAATTACCGACCGGCGCATCCCCTTCAATTGGGTGCTAAGGTCTCGGATGTATTGACGGATCTTATCCTTTATCGGACCCACATCTGTCCAGCCTGTAATAATGTTTTCGGGTATGTGCATTGCTCGCCCGGTCATCAGCTCGTCTGGAGTCAAGCCGGTAGTTCGATTTGTGGTCGCCCTAAGCCTCATCAGAACTGCAGGTAGGACTTCTGTCCAATTTCTACCTGAGGATTGCATTGCTTTTGCCATGGTTATTTTTAGAGTCCGATTCATCCCCTCCACCATCCCGGAACTTTGTGGGTGATAGGGGATGTGAAATTTCTGTTTTATTCCTAATAGTTGGCAAATGTTTTTCATAACCTTTCCTGTGAAATGTGTTCCCTGGTCCGAATCAACTTGAATTGGCATCCCCCATCGGGGAATGACTTCTGCTGCCAATATCCTGGCTACCGTTAGGGCTGTACAATTGGTTGTGGGGAATGCTTCTACCCACCTGGTGAATTGATCTACTATTACCAGGCAGAATGTTTTCCCGTGAGAGGGGGGCAATGGTCCTCTGAAGTCCATTTGTATCTGTTCCCAGGGTCCCTTTGGTCTGGGTTGGTGTCCCATCTTTACCTTTATGGGCTTCCCGGGGTTGTGCTGTGCACATATAGTGCATCTGCGGCAGTATGTGGCCACATCCCGTCCCAATCCTTTCCACCACCACTCTCTCCCCAGGCTCTGTATCATTGCATCCCTGCCTGTATGGGGAAGTCCGTGGTGTAGTTCCAGTAATGTGTTCTGGATACATCCTGGTGCCAATACCCGGTTATCTTTTCTCCACACCCCGTCAGTCCCTTTAACTGCGCCCAGCTCCTCCCATCTATCTCGTTCTTGTTGGGGAATGTCCCCATGTAATTTCTGTATGTCAATTTCTTCCGGTTCTCCCACTATCGTTGCAAGGGGCAGGCTTTTAATGTCGCTGTTTTCTAGTGCTTGCTGTGCCGCTGTGTCTGCGGCTTGATTCCCTTTGAAATGAATCCACCCCGGGGTGTCCCTTCCGGGTTCCCGCTGGTGGGCTTTTATTTTAATTACTGCAGCCTCTGTAGGCTGTTCACTAGCTGCTAGCAGCGCCCTTATCTGCTGTTGGTGTTTAATGGGGGTACCTCCTGTAGTAATGAACCCCCTTCTCCCCCATGCGGACATGTAATCATGGATCACACCAAACGCGTATTGGCTGTCTGTATACACATTGACTGCTTTCCCTGCTGCTAATCTTAAGGCTTGGGTGAGGGCAACTAATTCTGCTACCTGAGCGGACTGACCCCCGTCGATCCGTCCTGATTCTAGGGTTTCCAGGTTCTGGTCTACTACTGCCCACCCTGTCCTTGGTGATCCGGATATATATTTGCGGGACCCATCCACATAGAAGGTCTTATCTGTTGTTGGAAGGGGTTCGTCTCTAATCTTTCCTTCCTTGCTATCTTCGTCAATTTCTCCACAGCTGTGCGCTTCCCCAATGTCTAAAATCCCTTCCGTGGGGTTTTCTCCCGTGTCCCTAATGATGGTGACTGACTTGTTAGGTGGTAGGAGTGTGGCCTCTGGCCGTCCTGGCCATTCCCAAGTGTGACGAGTAGTGACTGGTGATAGTTCTGCCCTTGTTGATATTGCCAACACTGACCCACGAGCAAATGTCCGTCCCCATAGGTCAACGTAGAGGATCTTCAGTTTGCCACTCCTGGGTGGCCATGGTAAAGTTCACCATGGGATGGTTACCCTGGCTCAGGATGACACTCTTGAACCCCATAGGCGTGTGCCATCTTCCACAGTCAGCTGCTCTCTGCCATTCCAATATGGGTGCAATTCAGGCTGTAACGGCCTTTTGGATTCTCCCATCAGCACTCGCTGCTTCAATTCATTCAGGAATGGGTAATTTTGCCTCCACAGCCGAATATTATTGGCAGCCACTGGGAGAGTTTTGAAAAAGTTCATGATTACCATCTCTTCCATTGTGGGTACGACAAGTGTCTGTTAATCGTAGCCAACTCAAGGCATTGGCGTCAGTGACTCAGCCTCCTGGATAATGGTAGGCGGACAGTAATAAAGCCCACAGCTGGATATGGGCCAATGTTATGGGCTGCCCCGCCATGCAGGTACTTCTGGAATTTCTTTCCCCGAACTGTCACCATTGACGAGGTGTCACAGTGGTTAGCGCTGCTGCCTCATAACACCAGAGACCTGGGTTCAGTTCCTGGCTTGGGTCAATGTCTGTGCGGAGTCTGCACATTCTCACCGTATCTGCATGGGTTTCATCTGGTTTCTCCGGTTTTCTCCCGCAGTCTGAAAGACGTTGCTGGTTAGGTGCGTTGGCCATGCTCAATTCTCCCTCAGTGTACCTGGACAGGCACCTGTGTGTGGCGACTAGGCGATTTTCACATTAACTTCATTGCAGTGTTAATGTAAGCCTACATTTGATACTTTATAAATGTTAAACTTCCTCTGAGTATGAATGGTTGAATATCGCTGGGAATCCTCATCTCGCTGTCAGTATAAGTGCACGTGAATAAGTTCATCCATGGAAACAAGAATCCTCCTGCCAGCTTTGAAGCTAAGTCCTCAATCAGAGGGATTGGGTATTTATCCAGCTGTGAGAAACAGTTTACCGTTTGTTTAAAATTTCCCAGTGCAAAGTATTTGTATTCACTCTTGGGACTTGGGTGTCGCTGGCCGGCCAGCATTTATTGCCCATCCCTAGTTGCCCATGTTCACAGGGCAATTAAGTGTCAACCACTTTGAGTTGCATTTAGTCCTGACCACATAAGGACGACAGATTTCCTTCCCTGGGACATTGGTGAACCAGACGTGTTTTTCCGAAAATCGACACTGGTTTTATGGTCACCAGCTGATTCTGAATTCCAGATATATTTATTCAAATCCCACCATCTGCTGTGACGGGATTCGAACCCAGGTGCCCAGAACTTTAGCTGAGTTTCTGTATTAATAGTGTAGTGATAAAACCACCAGTCCATTACATCCACACCCAGAGTGTACACACCCTGATTTCCGGTAACCTAGACACACCATATTATATACGTGTGCAGGGCTCCCGATTGGACAGCATGAACTGTCTCAATCAGGGAGCTCATATTCCAATAACTCCACCTGATGGTTATCGTTAAAGTCATTAAGTATGTCTCTCTCTCTGTCTCTCTGTGCATCCCTCTCTCAGTATCCCCCTGTCTCTCTCTCTCTCTGCCTGTTTCTCTGTGTCTCTTACTGTCTCTCTGCATCGCTCTCATTCACCTTCTCTCTGCACTCTTCCTCCGTGTCTCCTCGCCCCTCTCAGTCTCCCTCTCCTTCTCTGTCCCCCTTTTCTTAATTCTCTGTCTTTCTCTCTCTCTACCTCGCTCTGTCTTTTGCTCTTGCTGTGTCCATTGTACTCATTCAGTCTCACTGTTTCAAATGCGCTGACGCTCTCTGTCTCTGTCTCTGTTTCTCTCTGCCTCCCTTTCTGTCTCCCTTTCCGTCTTAGTCTCCCTCTCTCATTGCATCCTCCCATCTGTCTCCCTCTGTCTCCCTTTCTCATTCCCTGTCCATCTCCCTCCCCATTACCCCCAATCTCTATCCCTGTTTTTCTCACTCTTTGAGAGTCCCTATCTGTCTCTGTCCTTTCTTTCTGTCTCTCTCTCTCTCTCTCTCTCTCACTCTCTCTGTTTCTTTCACTGTATCTGTTAGAAACTCTTTCAAAATCTGTCACGCTCCATGTATTTATGCCCTTCCCTCTCTCTGTCAATCTCCGTCTCTCTATCATTCTCACTTTTGCTCTCACTGCCCTCTCTCTCTCTTTATCTGTCACTCTCTCTGTCTCTGTGAGGCTGTTTGTTATTTATAGTTTGAAAGTCCAATAGGAAGATTGAGGGGTCTTGTAGTTGTAGTTTCCTCTCAGGATCTAATGAGTTGAAGAATTGAAGTAAGGGGATATTTCAGCAGATTTATTAGCTGCTGCCTGAAGTGAGTCTGTGTCACAGCATAAATGGCAGTGTTTGTACAACAACTTGTGAGTTGCAGGATGAAGCCCAATTTCTGAACATTGTAATCTAACCATACCGACTGATAGCCCAAATAATACATCCGACGCCATATAGAATAAACCATTAATGTCGACCATAAGAGGATGAAATTGGCTGAGATAACAAACAGTAAAATGATGGATTTCCTGCGACTCTCCATCTCTGGGTCTCTGGGATTCTCCCCACTGCTGTGAGTCCGGAGTCTCCTGCGGGCTCTGCTGCTCACGAAAATGTGTCTGACGGTGAAAAGGTTGAGCAGCAGAATCAGGACGAACGGGACACACGGGGTTAGAATGTTGTGGAGGAACTCGATTGTTACCCAGACCGGAGAGAACAGAATAACTGCTGTGGCCTCACAAAACCAGGGGATGTTCCCCAGCCGATATCGATTTAATAACATAAAATACCAGAAAATGTTCTTTAAACAGCTCAGCACCGTCACTGTTCCCAGAACCACAGCCGCCGATTTCTCACGGCAATATTTACTCTTCAGCTTGGGGCAGCAAATGGCCACAAATGGATCAAAGGTGAAAGTGACGGTGAACCAGACAGAACAGTCAGTGGCTGCATAAAGCAGGACGGCGTGGATGTTACACACGGGGAGCGACAGCAGGAAATAAAACTGTTTCCAATAAAGAATGGGAATGTGTCTGAATATCAGGTCGAGGATAACGACCAGCAGATCCCCCGCTGACATGGCCACCAGGTAACGAGTCACACATTTGGACAGACCACAGTTTCTGCTCGTCAGTGTCACAATTGTGATTATGTTCACTGTCAGGAAGGGAAATAAAGAATAAAATTAGACAGGATTCAGGGAAAGGAGTTACCATTTGGACTGAGGATGGGTTGAAATAAGAAAGAATGTACACACATAAAATCACTGAAATCTGTTTTTAAAAATCCAGCACGTCTTTTGCAGTTGAGAGGAAAGTGGAGCATCCGGAGGAAACCCACACAGACACGGGGAGAAAGTCCAAACTCCACACAGACAGTGACCCAAGCCTGGAATTGAACCCAGGTCCCTGACGCTGTGAATCAGCAGTGCTAACCACTGTGTCACCGTGCTGCTCCATGGTAGCAACACAGTGGTATACATTTGGGAGAGAGCTTTCCGGAGAGTCCACAACATTGACCCTCACTCAGCTACAAGGATGAGGGAGTAAACCCTGACAGAAATTCCAGACTGGAATCCTGTAAATGGTAATCTGTCGTCTCTCAGACAGTTTACTGACAACCCCTGCAACAGAGCTGGTACCAAAGAGGGCTGGTTTGACCCTTGCCTCTGGACAATACTAACAATTGGCAGAGGGAGATCCTGATGCCTTGACAGCACAGAATCTCTATTATATTTACACAGAACTGTACCCTGGAGAGGAGATCACAGCATTGTGGCCACTGTGAGCACAACACATGAAAATATAGTAATCTCACACTCGATTGGCACAGATCACAACTTCCAGTGTTTGTTTTTGATGCGCGATGAATTCACTCGGGAGGCTAGGACGTACCCGGGAATAAAGGTTTTTATTCACAACAAGAATAGAGCATACTGCTTAACAATACTATCCCAGACGAAGAGCTACTAGGAAGTAGCAGTGACCTTTATACTCCTGTAAGAAGGCGGAGCCAAACGGAGTGTACCACAGAACAATGCTAACAGGTGGAACACCCCAACCCTAACCCCAACAGTAACAAGAGTAACATATGTACAAGTACCCATAGTGGTAACCATCTATGGTTCACCACATTCACCCCTCCTTTAAAAACAAAGGCCAGTGGGGTAAGGAGACAATACGAACTGTCCATATGTTCACAAGTTCAGCTGTATCGGAGGTCCGCACCGTCTCTGCAACCTCCGCAGTACCGGCTCCAGTGTCGGTTCTGGTGACCGTGGTGACGACCCTCTCTCCGAGGTGGTGTCCAGTGACTCTTCCAGTTCCTCACACGCCTGTGGACCTCGAGGTGGCGACAATCTCCTGGACTCAGGCAAGCTGTACACGGGAGTAAGGGGATTAAGTTGAGGTCCCGATGCTGCCCGCGCCGTGTCAGGAGGGGAGGGAATGGGCAAAGGAATCCTAACCAGGGTGAGGGAGTGACGGGGGTTTCCAGGTCCCCTGCAGGCGCCAGATCTCTGATAGAGACCGTGTCCTCTCGCCCGTCAGGATATGCCACATAGGCATATTGAGGGTTGGCGTGGAGGAGGTGGACCTGTTCAACCAAAGGGTCGGACTTGCGGGCCCTAACATGCCGCCGCAGGAGGACAGGTCCTGAGTACGTCAACCAAGACGGCAGTGAGGTCCCAGAGGAAGACTTCCGAGGGAAGGTAAACATCCGCTCATGTGGGGTAGCGTTGGTTGCCGTACACAGGAGGGACCGGATTGAATGGAGCGCATCAGAAAGTACCTCTTGCCAACGGGAGACTGGAAGACCCCTGGACCTTAACGCCAGTAAAACAACCTTCCAGACTGTAGCGTTTTCTCTCTCGACCCGTCCATTACCCCTGGGGTTATAACTCGTAGTCCTACTTGAGGCAATTCCTTTAGAGAGCAGGTATTGCCTCAAGTCGTCGCTCATAAATGACGAACCCCTATCACTGTGGATATAACTGGGGTAGCCGAACAGAGTAAAAAGACTCCGCAGGGCTTTGATGACCGTGGCAGAGGACATGTCAGAACAGGGGATGGCAAAGGGGAATCGGGAGTATTCGTCAACCACGTTGAGGAAATACACATTCCGATCTGTCGAAGGAAGGCGGCCCTTGAAGTCGACACTCAGTCGTTCAAAAGGGCGAGTGGCCTTAATGAGGTGTGCCCTGTCAGGCCGATAGAAGTGCGGCTTGCACTCTGCACATACCTGGCAACTTCGAGTTATCGACCTGACATCCTCTATGGAGTAGGGCAGATTCCGAGCCTTTACAAAATGGAAGAGCCGAGTGATCCCCGGATGGCAGAGATCATTGTGGAGGGCCTGTAACCGGTCCTCCTGCACACTGGCACATGTTCCACATGACAGGGCATCTGAGGGCTCATTGAGCTTCCCCGGATGGTACATGATATCATAGTTGTAGGTGGAGAGTTCGATTCTCCACCTCAAGATTTTATCATTCTTAATTTTACCCCTTAACGTGTTGTTGAGCATGAAGGCCACGGACCGCTGGTCCGGGAGCAGGGTAAACCGTTTGCCAGCCAAATAATGGCGCCAATGCCGTACGGCCTCCACAATGGCCTGAGCCGCTTTCTCCACAGAGGAGTGCCGAATTTCAGGGCCTTGGAGGGTGCGAGAGAAAAAGGCGACAGGCCTGCCCACCTGGTTAAGTGTGGCGGCCAGGGCGAAATCAGATGCATCACTCTCCACCTGAAAGGGGATGGACTCATCGACAGTGTGCATCGTGGCTTTCGCGATGTCGGCTTTTATCCCTTCAAAGGCTAGGCGAGCCTCTGCTGTTAGGGGAAAAGAAGTAGATTTTATGAGCGGACGAGCTTTGTCCGCGTAATTGGGAACCCACTGTGCATAGTACGAGAAGAAGCCTAAGCATCTTCTCAGTGCTTTGATGCGAGTGGGTCGGGGAAGTTCAAGGAGGGGACGCATACGGTCTGGATCGGGGCCGATGACCCCGTTTTCCACCATGTATCTGAGGATTGCTAGGCAGTGCTTGCTGAATACGCACTTCTCCTTGTTATAGGTCAGGTTCAGGAGAGCCGCAGTGCATCAAAACATCTGAAGGTTGGTGTCGTGGTCCTGCTGGTCATGGCCGCAGATAGTGACGTTGTCCAGGTACGGGAAGGTAGCCCATAGCCCGTTTTGGTCCACCATTCGGTCCATCTCACGCTGGAAGACCGAGACCTCATTAGTGACGCCAAACAGGACCCTTAAGTAGTGGTAGAGACGACCATCCGCCTCAAAGGCCGTATACTTTCGGTCCTCTGGGCGAATGGGGAGCTGGTGATAGGCTGACTTCAAGTCAATGGTGGAGAACACCCGGTACTGCGCAATCTGGTTGACCATGTCAGATATGCGCGGGAGAGGGTACGCGTCCAGCTGCGTGTACCTATTGATGGTCTGACTATAGTCTATGACCATCCGGGGCTTGTCTCCAGTCTTGACCACCACGACTTGTGCTCTCCATGGGCTAGTGCTCGGTTGAATGATCCCTTCCCTGAGGAGCCGCTGAACCTCAGATCGAATAAAGATCCGATCCTCAGTGCTGTAACGCCTGCTCTTAGTTGCGATGGGCTTGCAGCCTGGCACGAGATTTTCAAATAAAGACGGCGGGGTGATTCTGAGTGTCGAGAGACTGCACGTGGAGCGCGCCGAGCAATTTGGAGGCTGCTGTTCACCCACTGAAAGTGGAGGGAGTGGCCCATCGTACTGCACGGTCACACTCCTCGGATGGACCATAAGGTCTAGTCCCAGGAGTATCGGAGCGCAAAGGTGCGGTAACATGAGGAGCCTGAAGTTCTCATAAACTGTGCCCCGCACCGTTAGGTTTACCACGCAGCTCCCAAGGATGGTAACAGATCGGGACCTCGACGCCATGGAAATTGTCTGTCTGACAGTCTGTACTTGGAGACCGCACCGTTTCACAGTGTCTGGATGAATGAAACTCTCCGTGCTCCCGCTGTCAAACAGACAATGTATCAGGCGTCCGTTTACCTCTATGTCCATCATGGACTTGTCGAGTCTGTGAGGCTTGGCCTGGTCCAGGATGATTGACGCCACCGTTGAAGCTTGAGTGCACGTGCAGGCAGCTGAGATGGTCGATGATGATGACCCCTGCTAGTCGTCTGCAGTCGGGGTCGACCAAAATGGCTGCACCCATGGATCGCACGTGGTCGATGGCGTTGAAAGTGGCGGCACTCGCAGGTCACACGTGTCTTGCGTCGTCATCCTCAGGAATGGCGGCGCTAGTGAATCGCATGTGGTTGAAGACCTCGATGAAGCCAGAGACGAGGAGACAGATCCTGGAGAGTCACACGCAGCACTGCTTGGCTTCGAAGGTGATTTCACTCGGCACACTTTAGCATAGTGCCCTTTCTTCCCATACGCGGAGCAAAATACCGTTCTGGCCAGACATCGCTGACGAGGGTGCTTTGCCAATCCACAGAAATAGCACTGCGGGCCACCTGGAGCTGCTGCCGCCGTCAGGTCCGATGTTGAAAGCACGATCGCGCAGTTCCTGGGAGCCGCTGGGTAGAGTTGAGTCGGTGGCTGTATATGCCACAATGTTCCCACGTGGTCGGTGGGATAAGTTTCAAGACTTCTGGAGGCCGTTTCCATCGCATCAGCCAATTCCACCGTCTTAGCTAGGTCTAAGTTACCTTGCTGTAGCAGCCGCAGGCGAATATAGGATGAGCTGATTCCCGCCACGAACGCATCTCGGATCAGATCGTTAGTATATTGAGTAGCCGACACTGGCTTGCAATTGCAGGCTCTGGCTGCTGCTGAAGTTCGCGCAGGTACTGTCCCGTCGTTTCGCCAGGCTGCCGCCGTCGAGTGGCTCGTAGGTGCCGAGCATGAATCTCGTTTGGCGGTTTGTTGTACAGCTTCTTAAGGAGTTCGATGGCCCCTTTGTAGTCTTGGGCATCACGGACTGTTGCATGCACAGTGTCGCTTACCCTTGCGTGGAGGACCCGCAATCTATCGGCGTCTTTTTGGATTGCTGTTGAGGCGTCAATATAATCCTGGAAACACTTCAACCAATGGTCGAAAGTGTTCGACGCTCCAGCGGCACGCGGATCTAAGGTAAGCCGATCGGGTTTTAACATTTGCTCCATGGTTTTTTTTTCTCTTCAACCAAAATTTGTTGCTAATCAAATTGATGCACGATTAATTCACTCGGGAGGCTGGATCGTACCCGGGAAATAAAGGCTTTTATTAGCAACAAGAATGGAGCATACTGCTTAACAATACAATCCCAGACTAAAGGGTCACTCGGCAGTGCAGTGACCTTTATACTCCTATAGGTAGGCGGAGCCAACCAGGGTGAACCACAGAACAATACCAACAGGTGGAACACCCAACCCTAACCCCAACAGTAACAAGAGTAACATATGTACAAGTACCCATAGTGATAACCATCTATGGTTCAGTACCCATAGTGGTAACCATCTATGGTTCACCACAGGCAGCGAGAACCCTCCCTACGCCACTGTGCATGCAGAGAGGCAGCGCGACCCCCTCCCTACCCCACTGGGCATGCAGAGAGGCAGCGAGACCCCCTCCCTACCCCACTGTCCATGCAGAGAGGCAGCGAGACCCCCCTTCCTACCAACACCAATCACGTGCAGAGTGGCAGCGGGGACCACCCCACCCCACAGACAGCGGGCAGAGTGGTAATGGGACCCTCTCCCACCCAGCAACTACGTTCAGTCTCGGCCCCGCTCCCTTCAGGCTCCGCCCCTGTAGACCCCACCACCTCATGCCCCACTCCCTGGTACTGCCCGGTGGGCATTGCCCAAGGGGCACCTACCTTTGCCCTCGACCTTGCCCGGTGTCCTCAATGGCCTTCAGTTCTCCCGGCGAGGTCATCATGACTCGTCCTCATACATGTGGCCAGCTGTTTTCCTCACCGGACCCAACCTCTCCCGGTGAGGCTGCAAAGGCAAGTGTGGCGCACAATTCCATCCCAGGCTCACTAATTTCATTTAAATTTGTTTTAAAATAAATTGAAATAATTAATTCAGCCTCTTGCCGGAAATGGGCAGGAGACTGAATCCGCTGTTTATCCATTGCCGGTGAAGGTTGGAAGAGGTGAGAAATGGGACGTGGACCTGAGTTCCAGACTGTCACGCGGTTTTACTTGATCACCCAACCATCAATGGACAGGGAGTAGCTGTTATCCTGCCGCCCCCCCCCCCCACTACCGTGTGTGTGTTGCGTGTGTCTATATTGTCTGTACCATTATGCATGTGTGTGTGTGTGCGTGTTTGTGTGTGAGCAACAGAGTACCTGACGAGTGTTCCTAAGTGTGCGTGATTCTGGAATGTTACAGCAATTTTGGTTCTTGAATTTGTGTGTGAGTGGGAGTGTCTCAATCTGATTGCTTCTATCAACAAATGTGTGTATTAATGTATGTGCGTTTGGGTGTGTCTGTGTTCCTGTTGCTCTCGGAGAGCTTGTGGTGGTACAGGGGATAGCGTTGCTGCCTCACAGCACCAGAGGTCCTGGTTCAATTGCAGGCTTGGCCACTGTCTGTGCAGATTCTTCATGTTCTCCCCATGTCTGCGTGGGTTTCCTCCGGGTGCTCCAGTTTCCTCCCACTATCTGAAAGTTGTGCTGCTTGGGTGCATTGGCCGTGCTAAATTCAACCTCAGTCTCCCTGAACAGGCGCTGGAGTGTGGTGACTCGGCGATTTTTACAGTAACTTCATTGCAATGTTAATGTTCACATACTTGTGACACTGATGAATAAATTTCAAATTTAATGAACTATGTTCTCTCTCTGTGAGATCCTGCTGTGCAGATATGACCAATACAATTGATTCTGCGGCCTGGTGATTGGGTGGGTGAACTGGTGTTATATGCAGAGGGTGAAAAGGATTCTGTCTCAATATTTAACGCACGAAGGAATAGTGTTTGAAGTCACATGTCTATGGAAAGTCACAGCACTCAGAAGACATCCCAGCCCATTGACCCTGAGACAATTGTCAGTGGCTGAAAGAATTAATAACCGGATACAGAGATTCAACAAGAGCAGCAAACCCAGTACAGGAAATGACAAGAAAATCAATACAGTTAAACAGCCTTTCTAGAATTAGGAACTGGACACAGGGGACGGGAATTTCCAGCCTCACTCTTCCCCAAGCTGCAAAATCCCACCCGTGTTCAACAGACCTACCCATTCTCCGCCCCTCGCCTGCTCCAATTCCTGCGGCGGTCGGACCGGTCCAATTCCAGCCAGGGACTTACCCGGAACACCAACAATCGCCAGGAGGGGATAGTAAAAGTGTTGAATCACGTACAGTAGATATTCAATCCGAACAGCTGATGTTATCCACCAATAATCTGCAGAAAACAGAGAAATCCAATGGAATAAACTCCTGTCCTTGGTTGGAACATTCCGGTTCATTGTTCCCAGATTCTGATCCATTGTTGGAAGATTCCAATCCATTGCTCCCTGATTCTGATCTCTCCTCTCCCTCCCTCTCTCTCCACAGCCGCTGATCTCTGTTGGTGTCGGAGTTGCCGCTCCCGCTGACTCAATGGGACAACACATTGAACGGAATCCCTTATTAATAGAAGAGGGGAATCCCTCCAGGCACACTAATCGGATCCATGGAGACTCACATCAATTCCAGTCACTAAACAAAAAGCTTCACTTAACGCCCTTCAATCCAACACTTTTTATCCCCAACGTAGAACAGTTATAGCCTCGATGGGGTGTTGAGGGTCAGGGAGGTATGGAAAGTTGGAAATAATGTAGGGTCAATATTAATTCGATAGAGCAGAGATCACTCTGCTCGCATTAATTTCGAGACGACGAGAATACAAAAGCAGGGGTGTACTGCTGAGGGTTCATAAGACTCTGGTCTGACCGCATTCAGAATATTGTCAGCAATTTTGGTCCCCGTATCTAAGGAAGGATGTGCTGGCCTTGGAGAGGGTCCAGAGCAGGTTCACAAGAATGATCCGGGGAATGAAAGACTTGACGCATGAGGAGCGTCTGAGGACTGGGGGTCCATACTCGATGCAGTTTGGAAGTATGAGGAAGGGGATAACATTGAAACTTACAGAATAATGAAAGGCCTGGATCGAGTGCACTTGGGGAAGATGTTTCCATTAGTCGGGGAGACTTGGACCCGAGGGCACAGACGCAGAGGAAAGGGATGGCCCTTTAGAAATGTGATGTGGAGATGGCGGTGTTGGACTGGGGTGTGCGCACTGAGAAGTCTCACAACACCAGTTTCCCACTCACCTGATGAAGGAGCAGCATTCCGAAAGCTCGTGATTCGAAATAAACCTGTGGGACTTTAACCTGCTGTTGTGAGACTTCTTACTTCAGAACTGAGACGAGGAGGAATTTCTTCAGCCAGAGGGTGGTGAATCTGTGGAATTCATTGCCACACAAGGCTGTGGAGGCCAGATCATTGAATGCAGTTAAGAAAGAGATAAATAGGTTCTTGACTGGCACAGCGATCAAGGGTTACGGGGAGAAAGCAGGAGAATGGGTTTGAGAAACTTATCAGCCAGAATTGAATGGTGGAGCCGGCTCGACGGGCCCAATGGCCTCATTCTGCTCTTATATCTCATTGCCTTCTGGGTATCATGGTCGTGGTTTTTAGATGAAGTTAACGTCAATCAGGGTTGATATAGTCTGCTTAATCCAGGTTGTAGCAGACCTTATGTACAGCTCATGGACAGAACAATCTTCGTATAGGAATTCACACGGATCAATCTCTCAGCATTACGTACAGTACAGTCTGAGCTCGAGTCATCATATAGAACTATCTCTGTGTTATGTACAGTACAATCTGAGGCATCAAATAGAACTATCTCTCAGTGTTATGTACAGTACAATCTGAGGCTTCAGATAGAACTATCTCTCAGTGTTATGTACAGTACAATTTGTGCCTTCAGAAGAACTTTCTCTCAGTGTTATGTACAGCACAATCTGAGGCTTCAGATAGAGCTATCCCTCCGTGTTACGTACAGTACAATCTGAGGCTTCAGATAGAACTATCCCTCAGTGTTATGTGCAGTACAATCTGAGGCTTCAGATGGAACTATCTCTCAGTGTTACGTACAGTACAATCTGACGCTTCAGATAGAACTATCCCTCAGTGTTACGTTCAGTACAATCTTTGGCTTCAGATAGAACTATCTCTCAGTGTTATGTGCAGTACAACCTGAGGTTTCAGATAGAACTATCTCTCAGTGTTACGTACAGTACAATCTGAGGCCTCAGTACTATCTCTCAGTGTTATGTACAGTACAACCTGAGCCTTCAGAAGACCTTTCTCTCAGTGTTATGTACAATACAATCTTTGGCTTCAGATAGAACTATCTCTCAGTGTTATGTACAGTACAATCTGAGGCTTCAGATAGAACTATCTCTCAGTGTTATGTACAGCACAATCTGAGGCTTCAGAAGAACCTTCTCTCAGTGCTATGTACAGTACAATCTTTGGCTTCAGGTAGAACTATCTCTCTGTGTTATGTACAGTACAATCTGAGGCTTCAGAATAACTTTCTCTCAGTGCTATGTACAGTACAATCTGAGGCTGCAGATAGAACTATCTCTCAGTGTTATGTACAGTACAATCGGAGGCTTCAGATAGAACTATCTCTCAGTGTTATGTACAGTACAATCTGAGGCCTCAGAAGAACTTTCTCTAAGCGTTATGTACAGTACAATCTGAGAGTTCAGAAGAACTTTCTCTCAGTGCTCTGTGCAGTACAATCTGAGGCTTCAGATCTGAAGTAGGCCATTTTCCAAAAGCCATATTTTTATTATCTCATCAATATTCACCTCATTAAACATATTCATTTATTGGACTGATTGGCACCATTCATAACATGCCCACAATGCAGAGGGGAACACCCGAATGGACATTCGTTTAAATCCCCCTCTGCACAGCTGAGAGACCTTTAATTTCAAAGCCGACAAAAGATCCTTATTCTGCCCAGCAACAGCACGAAGCTGCATTTTAAACCGGCCCTTGGCCAGAAGATCGGGATATCTGCGAGTCAAGACCTGGAGTGGGTTATATGGCATAACCGGACTGTCAATAAAATATTACAGGAATAAAATGGCCAAGGCAGGCAGAGAAACTTAATAAACTAGGATAAAAAGAATAAAAGATTAGATTAAATCCACCTACACACAGGAGGACAAAATGACATTTACACCTAATCTCGCAAGCATAGAATACAGACACAAAACAGTAGAGATCGATTTAGATAAGGGGACACGTCGAGAGGATAATGGGAAACACATTAAAACACCGGGGCAAGAACAGGCAGTCCCATTAACACGGACACACACCATACAGATGCAAATTGACAAGTCTCTCAGGGAACTTCCTGACCAGACAGGCCACTTTATAAGTATTGTAAAAATGTATGAGCAAATGTTCCCGCTCGAATTTGGATTCCTATAAATATCCAGAGCAAATGTATAACTATTGAGATCAACGTGGCCAAGCACTGTTTCTAAGCTGGCTACGGGTGTCTCCCTGGGTTCCCAGTAATTGTACAATAAAGAAAAACGCTTTGAACATTGCCTTGCGACTCGACTTCCTTGAATGCACTGGTGCAAGGGATTTTTTCCGACAACAAATGGCGTAGTCGGCAGGATTTGATATCTGACTTCTGACTGGTGGCCACGGTCTGGAATTTGGTAAAAATCCAGAGCAGTCAAGGGCGAGTACAAGTCTCCGTTCAAAGTGAGGTACCTTTCAGGGTTAGGGTTTGTCTGTTTTAAATATTGTTGTCTTGTAGAACTGTATAATCTTGCCTCAGTTTTTAAAATTGAAACAGAATTCTGCACTGAAGAGGTATAGGTCAGAACGACCGCGTGGAAGAAGGTAAGTAACTTTACCAGAGGTAAAGATAACAGGTTTTGGGCTATTTGATAACGGGAATAAGGAATTAAGACTAATATAAAGATAAGAACCGCATGCAGAACTAATTGGTGTAACTAACCCAGGATTGTAAATGAAACCGCTGTCTGTGCCAAGGCAATAGGACAAGGGAGTGCTTGACTCAAGGTGCCCTACCCTAAACTGGACGTTAAGAGGAGAAATCTCCCACGCTAAGGTTGGGTTATGAAGTGGGCGCCAAGAGGCACAGGCACTCAGGGTGCAAGGCACGGACAGTGTAAATCGGGTAACAACACAGACTCTGAAGGGACGAACAACCTCAGAGTCGATACAGTTACTAATTATAACAGGGGCTTTGATAACAGATACATTTGTGTAAGTGTTGAGGAAGAGGGGACCCGATCCATCCTGACCAAGAGACACAACGACGGAGAATCCATTAGGGACCCGGGCGGAGTTTGATAACCTTGTTCGTCTGTAGGGAACACCACAGTCCATAGCAGGGTACCAGGGAGCTGAGACTCCCTTTTTGGGGTAACGGATCAACCTTGCTAGTGGAGGTGGTGGCCAAGCGGGAGGCGTTGTACTTAAAGGGACTGGGGACAGGGGCCGACAAACCCACTAAAAGACCAGCACACATCCCAATAAGACAACACAAAATAGACCAAGCGTGACGTGTCAGGAATAGTTCGGGGAGCACAGGGGAAGAGACCCACTGGGACCCCACTACGAGACCCTACAGCAATACAGACGGTGCTGGAGCAGTATCAGTGACAGGAGATAAGAGAGAGAGAGAGAGAGAGTTGGGGCACTTTTACTGTTGGAACCAGCATACGAGGGTTGCAGGACTGCAAGACAGAAATATGGCAGACCACGTTATTGAGGGAGAAACTGCAGTAGCTCTCATTTTGAAGTATCTGTTAGCCAGAGAAGCGATTGTTGCAAAGATGAAACGGAACGGGTGGAACGCATCACAAACTTTAGAAGATCAGAGAAAGTGGGTAGACGGAGTTAAACGGGACAAAACAAAAGTAATGGGAGTAATGTTAGTGACCCAGTTAGCTGGACTAATTGAGAAGGTAAATGCCTCCATGGAGGAGAGACACAAAGAGACAGAACAAATTAAGGTATTGCAGGAGAGAGTGAGGGAATTTGAACACAGAAGCCACACTGCGGAGATAACGCAGAGATCAGAGAAAACGGACCCTCGGCGCTCATACGAGTCAGTGCAGAAACATACAACCGCTCCAGTATCAGAAGGAGACATAAAAAATTATAATCTAGCGCCAGTAACCAGAGGAGGGACGTTAGCACAACCGAAAGCAACCTATAAGCCTTTTACACCAGGGGAAGGGCAGCAGATTATGGCATCCCTGGGGAAGTTAAAACCCAGAAGCGCAAACCTGGGATTTTGGGGCGAATTGGATTCACTCTGGGGAGGACACCAGTTACATTTAAGGGACATACACCAGCTGGTCAGGGCAGCCTGTCCAGCGGATAAATGGAGGTTGGTGGCAGGAGGGCCAGCGGCCCAAGCAGCACAGGACTATAATGAAGGAAGGTGGACACATGCCGTTGCTACAACGGCTGAGATAGATGACCAGCAGGCACCCTTTACATTATTTAAGACCGAAATCCAACGGGTCTTAGGGATCTTCCCCACTAATTGGAGCAGGATCACAAATACTAAACAAGGACAGGGGGAAAGTGCATCGGAATTTGGAGAGAGATTATTCCAGGTATAGAGGGAATGTTCAGGACAGGACAATGTGGATAGGAGAGACAGGGCTTTTATCCAGGCATTCAAGGACGGGCTATCAGAGGTACACCAAGAAATCCTTAAGATGGGGGTGATAGCATCCCAAGACTATGACGAGCTAGTCGAGTGGGCTAGCGGGATAAAAGAAGGGAAGGTTGCCCAGGCAAAGCCCAGACGAGAGAGAACTGGAACCCCCCATAACGGAGATAAGGGGAGAACCGGGCTCAGCTGCTACACATGTGGCCAGCCAGGGCATACGGCTAGATTCTGCAGGGGAGCACCATTCAAAGGGAAACCCGAGAATGGCGGGCCCCGCTGTGACCACTGCCACAGGGCAGGGCACACCGAGGCAACATGTTGGGGGAAACATGGGAGACCCCGAGAGAACTATAGACCAACCCCGGGGGCACCACATTCCCGGAATCCACTCGGGTGACTGGAAGAGACCCCAAACCAGGGAGATGGGAGACAAGAGAGGATTAGTGTAGCCACGCCCACAGAAGATAGTGAATCCCGACAGAAGCCGGTGTCCGTCCACCCCACTCATCGACCAACACTGGTCGAAATCTCACAACCCGTAGCTCCCATCCAAAACAGGAAAGAGGGGGAGAGAATATATGTAGAAGCCTTGGTAGGGGGGAAGGGAATGCCACATGTTAGTCGGTACGGGGGCAGCCATATCAATTACAAACCTACCCCTGCCACTGACCAACAAAAGAATACACATAACCGGGGTAGGGGGAGAGAGAATACCCGCCTATCTGATCGAAACCACACTAGTAGAAATCAGCCACAAGTATATTCCAATGCAATTTTACATTTGTCAGAATAATGAGGGCACAATCATGGGGAACGATTTAATGAGGGAATACCAGGTGCTGTTAGATTGTGGGAAAGGGAAACTAATTTGGCCACAACCTGACGGTCGGAAGACCGGAATAGGGACATTAGCTAGCCACCTGGGGACGGTTGGGGTAGCCACCATCGTGGCCCGAGATTGGGATCAGGAAAAAGAAGGGTTCGGAGCCATCTGCGCTTCCATTCCCGAAGCCTGGGCTCGGACGAAATTAGATACCGGACTAACCGACACAGAACCGATAAAAGTCCCAGGACCGGAACACAAGCCCCACCGGCAATACCCTATCAAGAGAGAAGCGCAAGGGGCAGTGGTAGAAATAGTCAAGGGTTTAATAGAAAAGGGAATCCTCAGGGAAACCACCAGTACGCCCACATGGCCAGTTATAAAACCTGACGGGAGCTACAGGCTCACCATCGATTACACAGGTTTGAACAAGGTAACACCTAAATTGCACCCCATTGTGGCAAACCCCTCGACTATTTTAAACGGATTGGCACAAGACCACAAAATTTTCACGGTGCTAGATAGAGCAAATGGGTTCTGGTCCCTTCCACTGGACACAGAATCCCAAAACAAATTCGCCTTCACTGTGGGAGAGAAACAGTATACATGGACTCGCCTCCCACAGGGATTTCATAACAGTCCTGCCATATTTCACAGAACAATGAGCGATATCCTGAGTAGGGTGAAATTGCATGAGGACAATACGGTCCTCCAGTATGTGGACGATGTGTTAATAGCGTCCAAAACAGAAGAAGGGCACAAGGCAGCCCTGTATGGAGTACTAGAAGGATTGGCAAAAGCCGGGCTGAAAGTCAGCCCACATAAGGCACAAATTGCAAAACCCCAGGTCCTGTACTTAGGACACCTAATTTCCCAGGGAATTAAAGAAATGCCCGCAGATCGCAAAACCACCATTAAAGAAATGCCGCGACCAGTTACAGTAAGAGGGGTCCGAAAAGTTTTAGGACTATTCAATTACAGTAGGAGTTTTATCCCTGACTTTGCAAGAATCGCGGAGCCAATTCAGAGACTAGTGAAGGGAGGAAAGCCAGCCTTGGAAAGTATAGAGTGGGGACAAGAGCAAGAGACAGCATATGCAGAGTTGAAAGCTCGGTTAGTTTCAGCCCCAGGGCTGGGACTGCCAGATGGAAGCAAGAAGTTCCACATCTTCTGTGACAACCAGGGCGGCTTCTATTCTGCCGTAGTGGCACAGACTCATGGAGATAGAAAGAGACCCGTAGGATATTATTCAACGGCTGAGGGACCAGTAGTCACCGGGATGCCCAGGTGCATAGCCGCCCTAGATTGTGCAGCATGGGCTGTGAGGATAAGTGAGCCCATTGTCATGACAGGAGATATTGTGCTACACACAAAACATACATTGGTAGAGATGCTAAACACGGGCAAACTCAAAACAGTCTCAAATATAAGGAGGGCCAGGTGGGAGGCCACACTCCTACCACCTAACAAGTCAGTCACCATCATTAGGGACACGGGAGAAAATCCCGCGGAAGGGATTTTAGATATTGGGGAAGCGCACAGCTGTGGAGAAATTGACGAAGATAGCAAGGAAGGAAAGATTAGAGACGAACCCCTTCCAACAGCAAATAGGACCTTCTATGTGGATGGGTCCCGCAAATATGTATCGGGATCACCAAGGACAGGGTGGGCAGTAGTAGACCAGAATCTGGAAACCCTAGAATCAGGAGGATCGACGGGGGTCAGTCCGCTCAGGTAGCAGAATTAGTTGCCCTCACCCAAGCCTTACGATTAGCAGCAGGGAAAGCAGTCAATGTGTATACAGACAGCCAATACGCGTTTGGTGTGATCCATGATTACATGCCCGCATGGGGGAGAAGGGGGTTCATTACTACAGGAGGTACCCCCATTAAACACCAACAGCAGATAAAGGCGCTGCTAGCAGCGAGTGAACAGCCTACAGAGGCCGCAGTAATTAAAATAAAAGCCCACCAGCGGGAACCCGGAAGGGACACCCCGGGGTGGATTCATTTCAAAGGGAATCAAGCCGCAGACACAGCGGCACAGCAAGCACTAGAAAACAGCGACATTAAAAGCCTGCCCCTTGCAGCGATAGTGGGAGAACCGGAAGAAATTGACATACAGAAATTACATGGGGACATTCCCCAACAAGAACAAGATAGATGGGAGGAGCTGGGCGCAGTTAAAGGGACTGACGGGGTGTGGAGAAAAGATGACCGGGAATTGGTACCAGGATGTATCCAGAACACATTACTGGACCTACACCACGGACTTCCCCATCCAGGCAGGGATGCAATGATACAGAGCCTGGGGAGAGAGTGGTGGTGGAAAGGATTGGGACGGGATGTGGCCGCATACTGCCGCAGATGCACTATATGTGCACAGCACAACCCCGGGAAGCCCATAAAGGTAAAGGTGGGACACCAACCCAGACCAAAGGGACCCTGGGAACAGATACAAATGGACTTCATAGGACCATTGCCCCCCTCTCACGGGAAAACATACTGCCTGGTAATAGTAGATCAATTCACCAGGTGGATAGAAGCATTCCCCACAACCAATTGTACAGCCCTAACGGTAGCCAGGATATTGGCAGCAGAAGTCATTCCCCGATGGAGGATGCCAATTCAAGTTGATTCGGACCAGGGAACACATTTCACAGGAAAGGTTATGAAAAACATTTGCCAACTATTAGGAATAAAACAGAAATTTCACATCCCCTATCACCCACAAAGTTCCGGGATGGTGGAGAGGATGAATCGGACTCTAAAAATAACCATGGCAAAAGCGATGCAATCCTCAGGTAGAAATTGGACAGAAGTCCTACCTGCAGTTCTGATGAGGCTTCGGGCGACCACAAATCGAACAACCGGCTTGACTCCATACGAGCTGATGACCGGGCGAACAATGCACTTACCCGAAAACATTGTTACAGGCTGGACAGATGTGGGTCCGATAAAGGATAAGATCCGTCAATACATCCGAGACCTTAGCACCCAATTGAAGGGGATGCGCCGGTCGGTAATTTTTAATCAGGCACAAGTCGATACAGAGGAGGACTCAGAAATATTACCAGAGGTCCCAAAAGCCGGGAGCCGGGTATTAACAAAAGTGCTTCCTGCAAAACCAGGATTTGCCCCAAGACGGCACGGACCTTACGAGGTCATTATTAGTGGAGATATCTGTGCCTGTATAGATATAAGGGGACAGGGGGTCTGGAAACATTGGACCCAATTAAAGCTGTATGAAGACAAATAAACTAAAGATACCGTTTTCGTTCGTTCAAATTCCCCAGGAACCAGGACCAGATCTACTATCAAGACGTCGGAACAAACTACTTTTAATTTGATTGCCTGTTTATTTTCTGTATATACTATAACTGTAAAAATACTGTTGTAAAAAAAAAACAATATGGGAATAGGGACATATTTGATGATAACCATGACCATTGTAAATACGCTCCAACACATGGGGGTTAGGGGAGCAGAACCACCAATCATGGAAGAAAACCTATTCCTGAAAACACACATCCAGATCTATGGGAATAGGGTCGCTTGTTACCCTTCAGCGCGATCAGTAAACTCCCTATTCATCGCAACATCAGGGTGGCTCCCACAAGAGTTATTCACTACTGACACATCGGGGGCACCCTGCAAGAACATGTTGGGTACTTTAAACAAGGGATACAAGGAAGGTGTGTCGAGCTCACTGAGCCGGGAATTCTAGGGGGGATGGGACCCCAACGGGAGGAGACACATGGGAACTACCCACAATGTTTTAAGGGAGAGGAATGGGGGTGTGTGCATGCCTTTGTCCCTAAAAATGATTCATGCGCTGAGGCACATTGTGCTCTCCAGGAGTGCCGGGTCCGGGAAGGACACTTCACTTGTGACTGCAAGCAACAAAAATGCATTGCAGTCACCGCGGGTAGGCAGCTTATGTGTGGCAAGTGCAACGACACCCACGTCAGCTCAGCCTCGGGGACATACCCTTTTGATTCTCACCAAGGGGTACAATCAAGTGGACAGTCCCGGGGGAGGGAAGGTTCCACAACATAGGACCATGTGGTCAAACGACCCCGGGGTAATGCATGTTATCGGGTTAAAGAAGGTTATGTGTTTTTATTCAAAAATGTATACATGACGGCCACAGACAGACCTCCAAGGTTCTTTTCCGTAGGGACAATCAGACCTCTCACGGTTCCGTGCCCAAGCGAAGGGCATGTCCAGAAACGCATAGTGACCAGGGCCATCAGCGCAGAACTCTGCGCCGACTGGCAGGCCCCTGTCACATTAGGATCTTCTTTGGGGTATGGATTTCTGGGGACAATATCCCTAGGGGGCGCCGCAGGGGTGATCAGTGCCAGTAATAGGAATTTCTTCATATGTGGACTGACCATCTTAGGAAACAACACCCTACAAGCACTGGGTGCAATTGACCAAGAACTCGCAGAACTCAGACTATACACACAGCAAACGAGATATGCAGTAGACTACCAGCTAGCCAGACAAGGAGGGGTATGCACCATCATCAAAGGAAAATGCATCACATATGTTCACGACGAGACATTAAACATAACAGCAGCCATGTCCGGGATACAAAAGCAATTGGATAGCTTTAAACAGGGATTTACAGGGACTGATGGGTGGTTAGGGTGGCTGTCGAACACAGTTTGGGGAGCATACATTATGAAGGGATTAATATTAGTAGTAGCCATCCTGTTCACACTCTGCCTGGGCCTAACCTGTATTAAAGTGATATGTGCAAATATTGCATCAAGAATGCTACCCACTGCCAGTGTCCAGATGCAAGAATTTAACCACACCACAGAGGAAGAGGAACAACGGCAAGGACGACACCTGTACAAGGCACTATATCTCTGAAAATCGTCCATGGGGGGTCAGCCATGAATGGGACCCCCTGGACGAGAGGAGGGACTGAAGTAGGCCATTTTCCAAAAGCCATATTTTTATTATCTCATCAATATTCACCTCATTAAACATATTCATTTATTGGACTGATTGGCACCATTCATAACGTGCCCACAATGCAGAGGGGAACACCCGAATGGACATTCGTTTAAATCCCCCTCTGCACAGCTGAGAGACCTTTAATTTCAAAGCCGACAATAGATCCTTAGTCTGCCCAGCAACAGCACGAAGCTGCATTTTAAACCGGCCCTTGGCCAGAAGATCGGGATATCTGCGAGTCAAGACCTGGAGTGGGTTATATGGCATAACCGGACTGTCAATAAAATATTACAGGAATAAAATGGCCAAGGCAGGCAGAGAAACTTAATAAACTAGGATAAAAAGAATAAAAGATTAGGTTAAATCCCCCTACACACAGCAGGACAAAATGACATTAACACCTTATCTCGCAAGCATAGAATACAGACACAAAACAGTAGGGGTCGATTTAGATAAGGGGACACATCGAGAGGATAATGGGAAACACATTAAAACACCGGGGCAAGAACAGGCAGTCCCATTAACACGGACACACACCATACAGATGCAAATTGACAAGTCTCTCAGGGAACTTCCTGACCAGACAGGCCACTTTATAAGTATTGTAAAAATGTATGAGCAAATGTTCCCGCTCGAATTTGGATTCCTATAAATATCCAGAGCAAATGTATAACTATTGAGATCAACGTGGCCAAGCACTGTTTCTAAGCTGGCTACGGGGGTCTCCCTGGGTTCCCAGTAATTGTACAATAAAGAAAAACGCTTTGAACATTGCCTTGCGACTCGACTTCCTTGAATGCATTGGTACAAGGGATTTTTCCCGACAACAAGGCAGAAAATGGTTCGGCACAGACAAGAAGGGCCAAAAGGCCTGTTTCTGTGCTGTAATTTTCTATGGTTCTATGAACCTACACGTTAACCTTAAGAGAATCTTGAACAAGGATTCCCTAGTCCCTTTGTGCTTCTGATTGCCTAAGCATTTCCCCAATTAGAAAATAGTCTATGCCTCCATTTCTCCTTCCAATGTTTATAATCTCACACTTTTCCACGTTATATTCCATCTGCCACTTCTTTGCCCACTCTCCTAGCCTATCCAAGTCCTTGTGCAGTCCCCCTGCTTCCTCAATACTATCTCTCCCTCTGCATATCTTTCCATCATCTGCAAACTTGGCAACAGTGGCTTCATTTCGTTCTTCCAAATCGTTAATGTGTATTGTGAAAAGTTGTGGTCCCAGCACCGACCCTTGAGGCACCCCACTAGTCACTGGCTGCCATCCTGAAAAAGACCCGTTTATCCCCAATCTCTGCCTTCTGCCAGTCAACCAATCCTCTATCCATGTCAGGTTCTTACCCTTAACACCACGGGCACTTAACTTATTTAAAAGTCTCCGATGTGGCACCTTGTCAAAGGCCTTTTGGAAATCCAAATAAATCAGGTCCACTGGTTCTCCTTTATCTAACTTCCTTGTTACCTCCTCAAAGAACTCTAACAGATTTGTCAGACATGAGCTCCCCTTGACAAAGCCGTGCTGACTCAGTCCTACTTTATCATGCACTTCCAAGTACTCTGCGATCTCATCTTTAATAATGGACTCTAAAATCTTGCCAATGAACGAAGTCACTCTAACCGGCCTATAATTTCCCGTCTGCTGCCTCCCTCCCTTCTTAAACAGCGGCGTTACATCAGCTAATTTCCAGTCCTCTGGTACCCTCCCTAGCTGTTCTGCCTGGAGACAATACACATCTCTTTAACCTGTGTTTAATGTTCCCTCCACCCACATTATCTGTACCTTTAAGACCTGGCTGGCTGTAGAGATTCGCATTCTAATTAGTATTCTGTAACTTGATGTTGTGTCTCTGTGCACTGTTGGAGAACAGATTTTCACTCCATCTGATGAAGGGGCTGCGCTCCGAAAGCTTATGGTATTTGCTACCAAATAAACCTGTTGGACTTTAACCTGGTGTTGTGAGACTTCTTCCTGTGCTTACCCCAGTCCAACGTCGGCATCTCCACATCATGACTACCCTCCCTGCCTCCAGTGATTCTTTTGCTTTTATGCTGTCCTTTACTTTCCTCGTCAGCCATGGAAGCTTCGTCCTCTCTTTAGCAGGTTTCCTCCTCCTTGGGATGAATTTCTGTTGTGCCTCCCGAATAACCACCCCCCGCCCCAAAACTCCCGTAATTGCCGTTCCACTGTCTCCCCTGCTCGGCTCCCTTTCCAATCAACTCTGGCCAGCTCCTCCCTCATGTCTTTGCAGTTACCTTTATTTGTGATATTCTTGCATCTGATTCCAGTTTCTCCCTCTCAAGCTGCAGGGTAAATTCTATCATATTGTGGTCACTGCTCTCTCAGGGTCACTTCACCTTAAGTTCCCTAATCAAATCTGCCTCATTACACATCAGCAACTCCAGAATTCCCAGTTCCCCAGTAGGCTCTGTCACAAGCTGCTCCAAAAAAGCATCTCTTAGACATTCCACAAATTCCTTTTCTTGGGACCCACGACCTACCGGATTTTCCCAGGCCACCTGCAGATTGAAGTCCCCCATAATTATTGCCTTTTTATGTGCCTGTTCTATCTCCAGATTTATTTTCTGCCCCTCATCCTGACGACTGCTTGGAGGCCTGTACATAACTCCCATCAGGGTCTTTTTACCATTGTTTCACCTCAACTCTACCCACAGAGTTTCTCTGCCTTCTGATCCTGTATCGCTTCTTGCTATTGATTTAACGCCATTCCTTACGAACAATACAACTCCACCTCCTTTGCCCATCTGCCTGTCCTTCCAATAAGACACCTATCCTTGGATATTTAGATCCCAGCGCTGATCCCCTTGCAGCCACGTCTCTGTGATGCCCACAATATCGTACCGGCCAATTTCAATGTGCACAACAAGCTCATTTAACTTGATCCATGCATTGCGTGCATTGAGGTACAACACACTCAGTCCCGCATTGACCACCTCCCTTCTCATTCCTGTCACCTTTGTTTTGCTCTGCCTGTGGTTAGATTCCTGCCACCTTCGATACTCTCTGTTCTATTATGTGGGAGGCCAGGGAGGCCTGGTATCAACAGCTCCTCCGCTCATGGAGGGGACAGGGAACTCGACATTGGTTACTGACGACCGGCGGGAAGACAATCAAACGTTGGTGGGTTCATCGAGGCCTCACTCACCAGAGAGGATCTTAAAACTGCCTCCAGTCCCCAGGCATCAACCCCCAAGGGGTTGTCACTCCCCCAGAACAGGTCTAAGTGAGATGGCCATAAGGATCAGGAATGAGTTATGGGCTGGGGTGGCGGTGTGGGGGGGGGTGGGGGGGGTGGGGGTGAGGGTGGGGGCGGGGGGGGGGGAGTGGGGGGAGGTGTTACTTACAGGGGAGAGTGTTATATATGTTGGGGCTTTCTTTAAGTGAACGGGCCATGTGATCTCAGGTGCGGGGTGAGCTGTTGGGATCCTCCCAGATTGGGCAGTCAATATTTGGGGTCTTGTGTGAACAGACGGAATAAAGAGTTGTGTCCCTGACACCTGACTGTGGAGTCGATATTGAAGAGAATCCTCAGAACCACAGGACATAAACAAACGGTCTCGATCCCAGTGCTGCACAACTCTCCCAGTAGCTTCAATCCTCTATGTCCCCATCTCCCACTCTCCTCAAGGTGCTGACTGTCTGTCCCGGTGTCCCAGTGTCCCACTCTCACACTCTCTTCAAGGTGCTGACTGTCTGTCCCAGTGTCCCCCTCTCCCACTCTCCTCAAGGTGCTGACTGTCTGTCCCGGTGTCCCAGTGTCCCCCTCTCCCACTCTCCTCAAGGTGCTGACTGTCTGTCCTGGTGTCCCAGTGTCCCCCTCTCACACTCTCCTCAAGGTGCTGCTGACTCTGTTTAGGTGTCCCCGTGTCCCCCTCTCACACTCTCCTCAAGATGCTGCTGACCCTGTTCAGGTGTCCCGGTGTCCTTCTCCCACACACTCCTCAACTCACCCTTGCCCCCTTACAACCTCACAACAGAAAATGCTTAGAAAGATTGATGTGAAGCTTCTTGATCAGGTTCTTCTGTACATAACACTGAGAGATAATTCTATCTGAAGCCTCAGATTGTACTGTACGTAACACTGAGGGATAGTTCTATCTGAAGCCTCAGATTGTACTGTACATAACACTGAGAGATAGTTCTATCTGAAGCCAAAGATTGTACTGTACGTAACACAGAGATAGTTCTATCTGAGGCCTCAGATTGTACTGTACGTAACACAGAGATAGTTCTATCTGAGGCCTCAGATTGTACTGTACGTAACACAAAGATTGTTCTATCTGACGCCTCAGATTGTGCTGTACATAACACTGAGAGATAGTTCTATCTGAAGCCTCAGATTGTACTGTACATAACACTGAGAGATAGTTCTATCTGAAGCCTCAGATTGTACTGTACATAACACTGAGAGATAGTTCTATCTGAAGCCTCAGATTGTACTGTACAGAACACAGAGATAGTTCTATCGGAAGCCTCAGATGGTACTGTACATAACACTGAGAGATAGTTCTATCGGTTGATGAAGGAAGGGCCGTGGATGTCGTCTATATGGATGTCGTCTATATGGATTTCAGTAAGGCATTTGACAAAGTCCCACATGGCAGTTTGGTTAAGAAGGTTAAGGCTCATGGGATACAAGGAGAAGTGGCTAGATGGGTGGAGAACTGGCTTGGCCATAGGAGACAGAGGGTTGTGGTCGAAGGGTCTTTTTCCGGCTGGAGGTCTGTGACCAGTGGTGTTCCGCAGGGCTCTGTACTGGAGACTCTGCTATTTGTGATATATATAAATGATTTGGAAGAAGGTGTAACTGGTGTAATCAGCAAGTTTGCGGATGACACGAAGATGGCTGGACTTGCGGATAGCGAAGAGCATTGTCGGGCAATACAGCAGGATATAGATAGGCTGGAAAATTGGGCGGAGAGGTGGCAGATGGAGTTTAATCCGGATAAATGCGAAGTGATCCATTTTGGAAGAAATAATGTCGGGAGGATTATACAATAAATGGCAGAGTCATCAGGAGTATAGAAACACAGAGGCACCAAGGTGTGCAAGTCCACAAATCCTTGAAGGTGGCAAAACAGGTGGAGAAGGTGGTGAAGAAGGCATATGGTATGCTTGCCTTTATAGGACGGGGTATAGAGTATTATAGCTGGAGTGTGATGGTGCAGCTGTATAGAACGCTGGTTAGGCCACATTTGGAGTACTGCGTCCAGTTCTGGTCGCCGCACTACCAGAAGGACGTGGAGGCGTTAGAGAGAGTGCAGAGAAGGTTTACCAGGATGTTGCCTGGTATGGAGGGTCTTAGCTATGAGGAGAGATTGGGTAAACTGGGGTTGTTCTCCCTGCAAAGACGGAGAATGAGGGGAGATCTAATAGAGGTGTACAAGAATATGAAGCGGATAGATAGGGTGAACAGTGGGAAGTATTTTCCCAGGTCGGAGGAGACGATCACGAGGGGTCACGGGCTCAAGGTGAGAGGGGCGAAGTATAACTCAGATATCAGAGGGACGTTTTTTACACAGAGGGTGGTGGGGGCCTGGAATGCGCTGCCAAGTAGAGTGGTGGAGGCAGGCACGCTGACATCGTTTAAGACTTACCTGGATAGTCACATGAGCAGCCTGGGAAAGGAGGGATACAAACGATTGGTCTAGTTGGACCAAGGAGCGGCACAGGCTTGGAGGGCCGAGGGGCCTGTTTCCTGTGCTGTACTGTTCTTTGTTCTTTGTTCTTTGAAGCCTCAGATTGCACTGTCCATAACACTGAGAGATAGTTCTATCTGATGACTCGAGCTAAGACTGTACTGTACGTAATGCTGAGAGATTGATCCGTGTGAAGTCCTATACTAAGATTGTTCTGTCCATGAGCTGTACATAAGATCTGCTACAACCTGGATTAAGCAGACTATATCAACCCTGATTGACGTTTACTTCATCTAAGAACCACGACCATGATACCCAGAAGACAATAAGATATAAGAGCAGAATAAGGCCATTCGGCCCGTCGAGCCGGCTCCACCAATCAATTCTGGCTGATAAGTTTCTCAAACCCATTCTCCTGCTTTCTCCCCGTAACCCTTGATCGCTGTACCAGTCAAGAACCTATTTATCTCTTTATTAAATACATTCAATGATCTGCCCTCCACAGCCTTGTGTGGCAATGAATTCCACAGATTCACCACCCTCTGGCTGAAGAAATTCCTCCTCGTCTCAGTTCTGAAGTAAGAAGTCTCACAACAGCAGGTTAAAGTCCCACAGGTTTATTTCGAATCACGAGCTTTCGGAATGCTGCTCCTTCATCAGGTGAGTGGGAAACTGGTGTTGTGAGACTTCTCACTGCGCACACCCCAGTCCAACACCGCCATCTCCACATCACATTTCTAAAGGGCCGTCCCTTTCCTCTGAGTCTGTGCCCTCGGGTCCAAGTCTCCCCGACTAATGGAAACATCTTCCCCAAGTGCACTCGATCCAGGCCTTTCATTATTCTGTAAGTTTCACTGTTATCCCCTTCCTCATACTTCCAAACTGCATCGAGTGTGGACCCCCAGTCCTCAGACGCTCCTCATGCGTCAAGTCTTTCATTCCCCGGATCATTCTTGTGAACCTGCTCTGGACCCTCTCCAAGGCCAGCACATCCTTCCTTAGATACGGGGACCAAAATTGCTGACAATATTCTGAATGTGGTCAGACCAGAGTCTTATAAACCCTCAGCAGTACACCCCTCCTTTTGTATTCTCGTCGTCTTGAAATTAACGCGAGCAGAGCGACCTCTGCTATATCGAATTAATATTGACCCTACATTATTTCCAACTTTCCATACCTCCCTGACCCTGAACACCCCATCGAGGCTGTAACTGTTCTCCGTTGGGGATAAAAAGTGTTGGATTGAAGGGCGTTAAGTGAAGCTGTTTGTTTAGTGACTGGAATTGATGTGAGTCTCCATGGATCCGATTAGTGTGCCTGGAGGGATTCCCCTCTTCTATTAATAAGGGATTCCGTTCAATGTGTTGTCCCATTGAGTCAGCGGGAGCGGCACCTCCGACACCAACAGAGATCAGCGGCTGTGGAGAGAGAGGGAGGGAGATGAGAGATCAGAATCAGGGAGCAATGGATTGGAATCTTCCAACAATGGATCAGAATCTGGGAACAATGAACCGGAATGTTCCAACCAAGGACAGGAGTTTATTCCATTGGATTTCTCTGTTTACTGCAGATTATTTTTGGATAACTTCAGCTGCTCGGATTGAATATCTACTGTACGTGTTTCAACACTTTTACTATCCCCTCCTGGCGATTGTTGGTGTTCCGGGTAAGTCCCTGGCTGGAATTGGACCGGCCCGACCGCCGCAGGAATTGGAGCAGGCGAGGGGCGGAGAATGGGAAGGTCTGTTGAACACGGGTGGGATTTTGCAGCTTGGGGAAGAGTGAGGCTGGAAAGTCCCGTCCCCTGTGTCCAGTTCCTAATTCTAGAAAGGCTGTTTAACTGTATTGATTTTCTTGTCATTTCCTGTACTGGGTTTGCTGCTGTTGTTGAATCTCTGTATCCGGTTGTTAATTCTTTCAGCCACTGACAATTGTCTCAGGGTCTATGGGCTGGGATGTGTTCTGAGTGCTGTGACTTTCCATAGACATGTGACCTCAAACGCTATTCCTTCGTGCGTAAAAGATTGAGACAGAATCCTTTTCACCCTCTGCATATAACACCAGTTTACCCACCCAATCACCAGGCCGCAGAATCAATATTCTTGGTCATATCTGCACAGCAGGATCTCACAGAGAGAGAACATAGTTCATTAAATTTGAAATTTATTCATCGGTGTCACAAGTATGCGAACATTAACATTGCAATGAAGTTACTATAAAAATCCCCGAGTCACCACACTCCAGCGCCTGTTCAGATACACTGAGGGAGAATTTAGCACGGCCAATGCACCTAACCAGCACAACGTTCTGATCGTGGGAGGAAACTGGAGCACCCGGAGGAAACCGACGCAGACATGGGGAGAACATGCAGAATCTGCACAGAGAGTGGCCAAGCCTGCAATTGAACCAGGACCTCTGGTACTGTGTGGCAGCAACGCTATCCCCTGTGCCACCACAAGCTCTCCGAGAGCAACAGGAACACAAACACACAGACACACCCAAACACACATACATTAATACACACATTTGTTGATAGAAGCAATCATATTGGGACACTCCCACACAAATTCAAGAAGCAAAATTGCTGTAACATTCCAGAAAAACGCACACTTAGGAACACTCGTCAGGTACTCTGTTGCTCACACACAAACACGCACACACACACATGCATAATGGTACAGACAATATAGACACACGCAACACACACACGGTAGGGGGGGGGGGAGCGGCAGGATAACAGCTACTCCCTGTCCATTGATGGTGGGGTGATCAAGTAAAACCGCGTGACAGCCTGGAACTCAGGCCCACGTCCCATTTCTCACCTCTTGCAACCTTCACTGGCAATGGATAAACAGCGGATTCAGTTTCCTGCCCATTTCCGGCAAGAGGTTGAATTAATTATTTCAATTTATTTTAAAACAAATTTAAATGGAATTAGTGAGCCTGGGATGGAATTGTGCGCCACACTTGCCTTTGCAGCCTCACCGGGAGAGGTTGGGTCCGGTGAGGAAAACAGCTGGCCACATGTATGAGGACGAGTCATGAAGACCTCGCCAGGAGAACTGAAGGCCATTGAGGACACTGGGCAAGGTCGAGGGCAAAGGTAGGTGCCCCTTGGGCAATGCCCACCGGGCAGTACCAGGGTGTGACGCATGAGGTGGCGGGGTCTACAGGGGCGGAGCCTGAAGGTAGCAGGGCCGACTCTGAACGTAGATGCTGGGTGGGAGAGGGTCCCGTTACCACTCTGCCCGCTGTCTGTGGGGTGGGATGGTCCCCGCTGCCACTCTGCACGTGATTGGTGTTGGTAGGAAGGGGGGCATCACTGCCTCTCTGCATGCCCAGTGGGGTAGGGAGGGGGTCTCGCTGCCTCTCTGCATGCACAGTGGGGTAGGGAGGGGGTTTCGCTGCCTCTCTGTATGCACAGTGGGGTAGGGAGGGGGTCTCGCTGCCTCTCTGCATGCACAGTGGGGTAGGGAGACGTGCCCTGCCTACACTCTGCATGCAATTGTTGTGGGGGAATGGGGGGTGATTGGTCCAGGTGGTGGGGAGGGGGCTGGGTCTATATCTGGGCGGGGGCTGATGAGAAAGAGCTGCGGACCCCCGGACTACCTGGGGGCAGCTGTTGTGTTGAAGCGAGCTGCAGCAGCAGAGAGCTGACAGGTGTCTCTCTCAGACCAGGCAGCTCACTGCTGGCTGCAATTGCGCATTTGCAACCAGATAGGTTTGGGAGGTGGTCGGTATCCCAGCCAGTGCTGTGAGAGCTGCAGGTGATGGGGCCACTGCTGAGGGTGGCCTAACAGCCATCGAATTTTAACAGCACGAAATGAGGCCATTCGGCCATTATGTCTGAACTGGTCATCAAACACCTATCCAATCGAATCCCATTTTCCAGCACTCGATCCACAGCCTTGTCATAGAGTTTACAGAATGGAAACAGGCCCTTCGGCCCATCTTGTGCATGCTGCCTTTTTTTTAAAACCGTTAAACTAATCCCAATTGCCCACATTTGGCCTATATCCCTCTATACCCATCGTACCCAAGTAGCTGTCTAAACGCTTTAAAAAAAATAAAATTGTACCCGCCTCTACTACTGCCTCTGGCAGCTCGTTCCAGACACTCACCACCGTCTGTGTGAAAAAATTGCCCCTCTGGACCCTTTTGTATCTTTCCCCTCTCACCTTAAACCTGTGCCGTCTAGTTTTAGACTCCCCTACCTTTGGGAAAAGATCATAGATCATAGAAACCCTACAGTACAGAAAAAGGCCATTCGGCCCATCGAGTCTGCTCCGACCACAATCCCACCCAGGCCCTACCCCCATATCCCGACATATTTTACCCACGAATGCCTCTAACCTACGCACCACAGGACACTAAGGGTCAATTTTTTTAGCGTGGTCAATCCACCTAACCCGCACATCTTTGGACTGTGGGAGGAAACCGGAGCACCTGGAGGAAACCCATGCAGACACGAGGAGAATGTGCAAACTGCACACAGACAGTGACCCAAGCCGGGAATCGAACCCAGGTCCCTGGAGCTGTGAAGCACCAGTGCTAACCACTGTGCTACTGTGCCGCCCCGATATTGACTATCTCGCTGATCTGTGCCCCTCATTATTTTATAGACCTCTATAAGATCACCCCTCAGCCTCCTACGCTCCAGAGAAAAAATGTCCCAGTCTATTCAGCCTCTCCTTATAACTCAAACCATCAAGTCCCAGTAGCATCCTAGTAAATCTTTTCTGCACTCTTTCTAGTTTAATAATTATATGCTCTGGCGTTTGAGTTGCTGATCTAAATGCCTTTTGTGGTTGTTCCCACTTCTACCATCCTTTCAGGCCGTGAGCTGCAGATCCCAGCACCCTGTGGATGGAAACATTTTTTCTCAAATCCACACAAAAATCTGCCCTTAACCTTAAATCCACGCCCCTCTGGTTATTGACACCTCTGCGAAAGGGAAAAAGTTTCTTCCTATCTATGTGCCACATAATTTTGTTCATATCACTCAGTTCCCCGCCGCCCACACCTGAAAGCATTCCCCACCACCACCCACTACACCCGCTCCACCTCCAGCCGTCTCTGCTCTAAGGTAAAAAACCCAGCCTAACCAGCCCCTCCTCATAGCTGAAACTCTCCAGCCCAGGCAGCATCCTGGTGAATCTCCTCTCCACCGTCTCCAGTGTAATCACATCCTTCCTGTAGTGTGATGACCAGAGCTGTGCACAGCTCTCTTGCCCTTGTCTAACCAGCGTTTTATACACTTCCATCATCACCTCCCAGCTCTTGTATTCTATGCTGCGGCTGCTAAAGGCAAGTATCCAACATGTCGTCTTAACCACCTCATCTACCTGTCTTGCTGCTTTTAGGGATCCACATATATGCAGCCCAAATTCATTCTGGTCCTCTGCACTTCCTCAGACTCGACCGGACATGGTGCATTTCCTTGCCCGGATAGTCGTCCCAAATGCATGGCCTCACATTCGTCAGGTGTAAATTACATTTGCCCATTTGACCAGCCTTTCAGTTTCCCCAGCACGGTGGCACAGTGGTTAGCACTGCTGCCCCACAGCGCCAGGGACTTGTGTTCAATTTCTGGCTTGGACCACATCTGTGTGGAGTTTGCACATTCTCCCCGTGTCTGCATGGGTTTCCTCTGGGTGCTCCTGTTTCCGCCCACAGTCCAAAGACTTGTGGGTTTGGTGGATTGGCCAGGACATAATGGACTTAGTATCAAGGAGAATTGCTTGGGTAAATGCATGGGGTTCAGGGGATATCGCCTGGGTGGGATTGTGCTCTGTGCAGACTCGATTGGCTGAATGGCCTCCTTCTGCACTGTAGGGTTGTATGATTCCTGTAATCTAAGGCTTTCCTCCTCAATATTTACCACACCACCAATTTTTGTATCATCTGCAAACTTACTAATCACACCTCACACATTCATGTCTAGACCATCAATGTACACTCCAAACAGCAAGGGACCCAGCATCGATCCCTGTGGAACCCCACTGAACACAGGCTTGCAGTCACAAAAACAACCTTTCACCATCACCCTCTGCCCTCTGCCACTCAGCCATTTTGAATATAATTTACCAAATTGACCTGGTTCCAATCGGAATCACTTCCTTGTTCAGTCTCCCATATTTGTCAAAAGCTTTTCTGAAGAACACGTAGACTACATCGACTGCACTTCCCTCATCTCCTCATCCACTCACCTCCTCAATATATTCCAGCGAATTGTTAGACATGATCTCCCCCTGTCAAAGGAATGCTGACTATTGTTCATAATTCCTTACCTCTCGAAGTGGAGATTAATTCTGTCCCTCAGATTGTTTTCCAATCATTTCCCTACTACGGATATGGTGATGATGGTGTCCTGGCCGTGATCTTGGATATCTCCAGGGCACCTTGCAGGATGGCTGTATGGCACAGTGGTTAGCACTGCTCCCTCACAGCATCAGGGATCCCATTTGCATTCCTGGGATTCCATCAGCACCAGTGAAGCTTTTTTTAAAAAACTTTGTTCCATTCTCACATCTCGCCTGTTGGGATTTCTCCTGTTACAAGAACGTGTGGTGTTCCTCTGGAAAGAATCCACTGTGAGCAAGTCCAGTTTCTCGCAGCTCCCCAATGTCCACATTCAGCCTTGTAAATTCAGTCTCGATCACAGCCGTCCCGTGTACATCATCAACCTGCATAAGTTCATTGATAAGGTCAGGGCACATCGTGCTGATGTTTCAGCTTGAGATGCAAAAGACTGATTTGATTTGAATTGGTTTATTATTTTCACATATAATAAATATGTGATTCAAGCCGCGAATCGAACTCAGGTCCCTGTGAGACAGCAGTGCGAACCATTGTGCCACCATGCTGTCGACTCAAGAACAGCTTCTTCTCTGCTGCCATCTGGCGTTTTAGTAGACCCACATCGCATTCAGATGATCTTATTCTCCACCCGAGCTCTGAGTTCAACATTACATTCTGCACTCTCTCCTTCTCTATGTTCAGGGTTACAGTGTTGCAGAGTTCAGTGTTGGGCCAGGGAGATGGTGTCTGTGGACCTGTTGGGGAGGTAGGTGAACTGTAGTGTATCCAGGCAATCTGGGAGGCTGGAGTTGATTCATGTCATGACTTACCTTTTGATGCATTTCATAACATTGGATATACAGTGAAAAGTGTTGTTGCTCGAGTGCCATACAGACAAAGCATACTGTACATAGAGAAGGAGAGAGGGCAGAATGTAATGTTGCAGTCATAGCTAGGATGTAGTAAAAGATCATCTTAATGCAATGTGGTCCATTCAAACGTCTGATGGCAGCAGAGAAGCTGTTCCTGAGTCGGCAGCATGGTGGCACAATGGTTAGCGCTGCTGTCTCATAGGAACCTGAATTCGATTCCTGGCTTGGATCACTGTCTGTGTGGAATTTGCATATTCCACCTGCATGCGCATGGGTTTGCTCCGGATGCTGCGGTTTTCACCCACAGTCCAAAATGTGCAGGTTAGGTTGATTGGCCATGTTAACTGCCCATTAGCGTCCTGGGATATGTATGTTTGGGGGATGAGCAGGGTACATATGTGGGACTTTGGGGATAGGGCCTGGGTGGGGTTGTTGTCGGTGTAGACTCGATGGGTCAAATGGCCCCCTTCTGCACTGTAGTGATTCTATGAGTCGGTTGTTCCATGTCCTCACACATTCTTTATCTTTTTCTCTGATGGAACAAGTGGGAAGAGTTGATGTCCGTGGTGCGCTATTCCTGAATTAGGCTGGTTGCTTTTGTGAGGCAACGGGAAGTTGAGACAGAGTTAATGAGTGGGAGGTTGGTTTGAGTGATGGACTGGTCTGCATTCACCAAGCTTTGAAGTTTTTCGAAGTCTTGGACAGAGCAGGAGCCATACCAAGCTAGAATGTTATTTATGGTGCATCTGTAAAAGTTGGTGAGAGTCACAGCTGACATGCCAAATGTCTGTAAACCTCTGAGAAAATAGAGGCGTTCGGAGACTTTTTTAATTATCGGGACGTCATGGAGGAACCAGGAAAGGTTTTTCGTGATGTGGACCCTAAAACGTGAAGCTCTCGACTATTTCAACTTCATCCCATTGCTGTAGATCGGGGCATGTACTCCACTATGCTTCCAAAAGTCGATTTGCTTTGTTGACATTGAGGAAGAGATTATTGTTGTCGCCCCAGTTCACCAGATTCTCTGTCTCTTCCTCCGACCCACTGCAGGTGTCATCAGCAAACGTGGAAATGGAGTTGGAGGGGAATTTGGCCACACAGTCACCAGTGTATAAGGAGTATAGTAAGGGGCTGAGGACGCAGCCTTACGGGGCACCGCTGTTCAGGATGATTGTGAAGGAGAAGTTATTGATTGTCCTTAATTTTGCTGTCTATGGATTCGGAAGTTGAGGATCCAATTGCAGAGGCAGGAGCCAAGCCCAGGGCCACGGACTTTGGACATGAGTTTCGTTGGACTCATGGTGTTGCAGGCTGAGCTGTAGTTGAGAAACACGAGTCTGTGTTCCAGGGTTCACTGTCGGGCCAGGGAGATGGCATTGTGGACCTGTTGTGGATGTCGGTGAACTGCCGTGGATCCAGGCAATCTGGGAAGCCGGAACTGATTCATGCCATGACTAGCCTTTTGATGCATTTCATAATATTGGATATCAGAGTCACCGGACGATAGGCATTAAGGCAGCCTGCTTGGCTTTTCCTTTGGTACTGGCCTCTGTTTGAGTTTTACCTGGTGCATAGATTGGCAACCTTCCTGCCGAGAGAGGACTCATGCAGCTGCACTGGTCCAGTAGACCATAGTGGGACAGCAGTAATCGCACTGAGTATTATGGACGATAGCGATTCGCTGAACCTTGAAGTTTTCTCACACTCTTGAAAGCAAACACTGGAAATTGTGTTCTGTGCCAATGGAGTGTGAGATTACTATTTTTTCCTGTGTTGTGCTAACAGTGGCCACAACGCTGTGATCTCCTCTCCAGGGTACAGTTCTGTGTAAATATAATAGAGATTCTGTGCTGTCAAGGCATCAGGATCTCACTCTGCCAACTGTTAGTCTTGTCCAGAGGCAAGGGTCAAACCAGCCCTCTTTGGTACCAGCTCTGTTGCAGGGGTTGTCAGTAAACTGTCTGAGAGACGACAGATTACCATCTACAGGATTCCAGTCTGGAATTTCTGTCAGGGTTTCCTCCCTCATCCTTGTAGCTGAATGAGGGTCAATGTTGTGGACACTCCGGAAAGCTCTCTCCCAAATGTATACCACTGTGTTGCTACCATGGAGCAGCACGGTGACACAGATTATTAATGATCTGGATGAGGGTATAGTTGGGTGGATTAGCAAATTTGCTGATGACACCAAAGTCGGTGGTGTGGTAGACAGTGAGGAAGGGTGTCGTAGTTTGCAGGAAGACTTAGACAGGTTGCAAAGTTGGGCCGAGAGGTGGCGGATGGAGTTTAATGCGGAGAAGTGTGAGGTAATTCACTTTGGTAGGAATAACAGATGTGTTGAGTATAGGGCTAACGGGAGGACTTTGAATAGTGTGGAGGAGCAGAGGGATCTAGGTGTATGTGTGCATAGATCCCTGAAAGTTGGGAATCAAGTAGATAAGGTTGTTAAGAAGGCATATGGTGTCTTGGCGTTTATTGGTAGGGGGATTGAATTTAGGAGTCGTAGCGTTATGTTGCAACTGTACACAACTCTGGTGCGGCCGCACTTGGAGTACTGTGTGCAGTTCTGGTCCCCACATTACAGGAAGGATGTGGAGGCTTTGGAGAGGGTGCAGAGGAGGTTTACCAGGATGTTGCCTGGTATGGAGGGGAGATCCTATGAGGAGAGGCTGAGGGATTTGGGATTGTTTTCGCTGGAAAGGCGGCGGCTAAGAGGGGATCTTATTGAAACATATAAGATGATTAGAGGTTTAGATAGGGTGGATAGTGATAGCCTTTTTCCTCTGATGGAGAAATCCAGCACGAGGGGGCATGGCTTTAAATTGAGGGGGGGTAGTTATAGAACCGATGTCAGGGGTAGGTTCTTTACCCAGAGGGTGGTGAGGGATTGGAATGCCCTGCCAGCATCAGTAGTAAATGCGCCTAGTTTGGGGGCGTTTAAGAGATCCGTAGATAGGTTCATGGACGAAAAGAAATTGGTTTAGGTTGGAGGGTCACAGTTTTTTTTTTTAACTGGTCGGTGCAACATCGTGGGCCGAAGGGCCTGTTCTGCGCTGTAATGTTCTATGTTCTATGTTCTACAGTGGGTAGCACTGCTGACTCACAGCGTCAGGGACCTGGGTTCAATTCCAGGCTTGGGTCACTGTCTGTGTGGAGTTTGGACCTTCTCCCCGTGTCTGCGTGGGTTTCCTTCGGAAGCTCCACTTTCCTCTCACACTGCAAAAGACGTGCTGGATTTTTAAAAACAGATTTCAGTGATTTTATGTGTGTACATTCTTTTTTATTTCAACCCATCCTCAGTCCAAATGGTAACTTCTTTCCCTGAATCCTGTCTAATTTTATTCTTTATTTCCCTTCCTGACAGTGAACATAATCACAATTGTGACACTGACGAGCAGAAACTGTGGTCTGTCCAAATGTGTGACTCGTTACCTGGTGGCCATGTCAGCGGGGGATCTGCTGGTCGTTATCCTCGACCTGATATTCAGACACATTCCCATTCTTTATCGGGAACAGTTTGTTTTCCTGCACTGGGTCCCCGTGTGTAACATCCACGCCGTCCTGCTTTATGCAGCCACTGACTGTTCTGTCTGGTTCACCGTCACTTTCACCTTTGATCGATTTGTGGCCATTTGCTGCCCCAAGCTGAAGAGTAAATATTGCAGTGAGAAATCGGCGGCTGTGGTTCTGGGAACAGTGACGGTGCTGAGCTGTTTAAAGAACATTTTCTGGTATTTTATGTTATTAAATAGATATTGGCTGGGGAACATCCCCTGGTTTTGTGAGGCCACAGCAGTTGTTCTGTTCTCTCCGGTCTGGGTAACAATCGAGTTCCTCCACAACATTCTAACCCCGTGTGTCCCGTTCGTCCTGATTCTGCTGCTCAACATTTTCACCGTCAGACACATTTTCGTGAGCAGCAGAGCCCGCAGGAGACTCTGGGCTCACAGCAGTGGGGAGAATCCCAGAGACCCAGAGATGGAGAGTCGCAGGAAATCCATCATTTTACTGTTTGTTATCTCAGCCAATTTCATCCTCTTATGGTCGACATTAATGGTTTATTCAATATGGCGTCGGATGTATTCTTTGGGCTATGGGTCGGTACGGTTAGATAATTTTGTCCTGGAATTGGGCTTCATGCTGCAACTCACAAGTTGTTGTACAAACACTGCCATTTATGCTGTGACACAGACTCACTTCAGGCAGCAGCTAATAAACCTGCTGAAATATCCCCTTACTTCAATTCTTCAACTCATTAGACCCTGAGAGGAAACTACAACTCCAATACCACTGAATCTTCTGATTGGACTTTCAAACTATAAATAACAAACAGCCTCACAGAGACAGAGATAGTGACAGATAAAGAGAGAGAGAGAGGGCAGTGAGAGCAACAGTGAGATTGATAGAGAGACTGAGATTGACAGAGAGAGGGAAGGGCATAAATACATGGAGTGTGACAGATTTTGAAAGAGTTTCTAACAGATACAGTGAAAGAAACAGAGAGAGTGAGAGAGAGAGAGACAGAGAGAGAGACAGAGAGAAAGGACAGAGACAGATAGGGACGCTCACAGAGCGAGAAAAACAGGGATAGAGATTGGGGGAAATGGGGAGGGAGATGGACAGGGAATGAGAAAGGGAGACAGAGGGAGACAGATGGGAGGATGCGATGAGAGAGGGAGACTAAGATGGAAAGTGAGACAGAAAGGGAGGCAGAGAGAAACAGAGACAGAGAGCGTCAGCGAATTTGAAACAGTGAGACTGAATGAGCACAATGGACACAGCAAGAGCAAAAGACAGAGCGAGGTAGAGAGAGAGAAAGACAGAGAAATAAGAAAAGGGGGACAGAGAAGGAGAGGGAGAAGGAGAGGGAGACTGAGAGGGAGGAGGAGACACAGAGGGATAGTGGAGAGAGAAGGTGAACGAGGGTGATGCAGAGAGACAGTAAGAGACACAGAGAAACAGGCAGAGAGATAGAGAGAGAGAGATATACAGAGAGAGATGCACAGAAAGACAGAAAGAGACAGAGAGAGAGACAGGGGGATACAGAGAGAGGGATGCACAGAGAGACAGAGTGCGAGACAGAGAGAGAGACATACTTGATGACTTTCACGATAACCATCAGGTGGAGTTATTGGAATATGAGCTCCCTGATTGAGAAAGTTAATGCTGCCCAATCCGGGAGCCCTGCAGACGTATATAATATGGTGTGTCTAGGTGACCGGAACTCAGGGTGTGTACACTCTGGGTGTGGATGTGATGGACTGGTGGTTTTATCACTACACTATTAATAGAGAAACTCAGCTCATGTTCTGGACACCTGGGTTCGAATCCCGTCACAGCAGATGGTGGAATTTGAACAAATATATCTGGAATTCAGAATCAGCTGGTGACCATGAAAGCATTGTCGATTTTCGGAAAAACACATCTGGTTCGCCAATGTCCCAGGGAAGGAAATCTGTCGTCCTTATGTGGGCAGGACTAAATGCGACTCAAAGTGGTTGACACTTAATTGTCCTCTGAACATGGGCAACTAGGAATGGGCAATAAATGCTGGGTGGCCAGCGACACCTAAGTCCCAAGAGTGAATACAAATACTTTGTACTGGGAAATTTTAAACAAACGGTAAACTGTTTCTCACAGCTGGATAAATACCCAATCCCTCTGATTGAGGACTTAGCTTCAAAGCTGGCAGGAGGATTCTTGTATCCGATTATGAACTTATTCACGTGCACTTATACTGAAAGCGAGATGAGGTTTCCCAGCGATATTCAACAATTCATACTCAGAGGAAGTTTAACATTTATAAAGTGTCAAATGTAGGCTTACATTAACACTGCAATGAAGTTAATGTGAAAATCGCCTAGTCGCTACACACTGGTGCCTGTCCGGGTACACTGAGGGAGAATTGAGCATGGCCAACGCATCTAACCAGCACGTCTTTCAGACTGCGGGAGAAAACCGGAGTAACCAGAGTAAACCCATGCAGATACGGTGAGAATGTGCAGACTCCGCACCGTGACCCAAGCCAGGAACTGAACCCAGGTCTCTGGTGTTATGAGGCAGCAGCGCTAACCACTGTGACACCTCGTCAATGGTGACAGTTCGGGGAAAGAAATTCCAGAAGTACCTGCATGGCGGTGCAGCCCATAACATTGGCCCATATCCAGCTGTGGGCTTTATTACTGTCCGCCTACCATTATCCAGGAGGCTGAGTCACTGACGCCAATGCCTTGAGTTGGCTACGATTAACAGACACTTGTCGTACCCACAATGGAAGAGATGGTAATCATGAACTTTTTCAAAACTCTCCCAGTGGCTGCCAATAATATTCGGCTGTGGAGGCAAAATTACCCATTCCTGAATGAATTGAAGCAGCGAGTGCTGATGGGGGAATCCAAAAGGCCGTTACAGCCTGAATTGCACCCATATTGGAATGATAAATAAAATCCACAACCCTACCAACCTTCGTGTCGTTGACAAACTTACCAACCCATCCCTCCACTTCCTCATCCAGGTCATTAATGAAAATGACAAACAGCAAGGGTCCCAGAACAGATCCCTGGGGCGCACCACTGGTGACCGACCTCCATTTAGAAAGAGACCCATCTATACCCACTCTCTGCCTCCTTTGGGCAAGCCAGTTCTGGATCCACAGGGCAGCAGCATCTTGGATCCCATGCCCTCTCACTTTTCATGCACGCTTACTTTCAGTTACTGATGCACACGGACACCAAGGTCTCGCTGAGTATTCACCTCTCTCAATTTACACCCATTCAAATAATAATCTGCCTTCCTATTATTGCTGCTAAAGTGGATAACCTCACATTTACCCACATTTTACTGCAACTGCTTTGCACATGCCCACACATTGAGCCTGTTCAAATCACACTGAAGCATGTCCACATGCTTCTCATAGCTCACCCTCACCCACCTTTCATCATCTGTAAATTTGGAGATGATACATTTAGTTCCATTTTCAGAATAATTAATATATAATGTGAACAGTTGGGGTCCGTGCACAGATTCCTGCGGTACCCCAGTAGACACTGACTGCGAATCAGAAAAAGGCCCATTTATTGCCAACTCTTTGCTTTCTATCTGCGAACCAGCTTTCTATCCATCTCAAAACATTGCCTGCATTCCCATGTGCTTTCACTTCACTTGGCAGTCTGTTACGTGAGACCTTGTCGAAAGCCTTCTGAAAGTCTCAATAAACCACATCCACTGGTTCTCCTCAGTCAACTCGACTGATTGCATCCTCAAAAAATGCCAATAGATTCTTCAAACAAGATTTCCCTTCTGTAAATCCATGCTGACTTTGTCTGATTTTCCCACGGCCTTCCAAGTGCTGAGTTATGAAATCATTGATAAATCCTCCAGCTCCAACTTCCCCCTGCGCTGACGATAGGTTCACTGGGATCAGTATATCTTTATCACTGATCATGTGTCTGTCAAATGCTGACATGTAGATCAGTCACAGAGAAGTAGCCGAGAGCAGCACACACACGGATTTAGACAACTACAAGGGTAATAGTCACTTACCAGGAACACCAATAGCTCCATGGATCAGGTGGTTCATTTTCTTCACCATGTTTTTGAGGAAGAGAAGGTGTTACAGGCTAAGAGGCAGGAGGAAGGAGATGTTCGGAGGGAGGATGTACTCACAGTTTTGAATAAGCTGAAGGTTGAAAAGTCCCCTGGGCCTGATGAAATATATCCGAGGTTTCTTTGGGAGGCAAGGGTTGAGATTGCAGAGCCTTTGGCTTTGATCTTTGGGTCCTCACTGTCCACGGGGATGGTGCCAGAGGACTGGAGAGTGGCGAATGTTGTTCCTCTGTTTAAGAAAGGGAACAGAAATGACCCTGGTAATTATAGGCCGGTTAGTCTCACTTCGGTGGTTGGTAAGTTGATGGAAAAGGTCCTTCGGGATGGGATTTACGACCATTTAGAAAGATGCGGATTAATCCGGGATAGTCAGCACAGATTCGTGAAGGTCAAGTCGTGCCTCACAAATTTGATAGAATTTTTTGAGGAGGTAACTAAGTGTGTTGATGAAGGTAGAGCTGTTGATGTCATATACATGGATTTTAGTAAGGCGTTTGATAAGATCCCCCAATGTCGGCTTATGATGAAAGGAAGGAGGTGTGGGATAGAGGGAAAGTTGGCCGATTGGATAGGTAACTGGCTATCTGATCGAAGACAGAGGGTGGTGGTGGACGGAGAATTTTTGGACTGGAGGCAGGTTGCTTGCGGAGTGCCACAGGGATCAGTGCTTAGTCCTCTGCGATTTGTGATTTTTATCAATGACTTGGAGGAGGGGGCTGAAGGGTGGATCAGTAAATTTGCTGATGACACCAAGATTGGTGGAGCAGTGGATGAGGTGGAGGGCTGTTGTAGGCTGCAAAGAGACATAGGTAGGATGCAGAGCTGGGCTGAAAAATGGCAGATGGAGTTTAACCCTGATAAATGTGAGGTGATTCATTTTGGTAGGACAAATTTAAATGTGGATTACAGGGTCAAAGGTAGGATTCTGAAGACTGTAGAGGAACAGAGAGATCTTGGGGTCCATATCCACAGATCGCTGAAGGTTGCCACTCAAGTGGATAGAGCTGTGAAGAAGGCCTATAGAGTGTTAGCTTTTATTACCAGGGGGTTGGAGTTTAAGAGCCGTGGGGTTATGCTGCAACTGTACAGGACCTTGGCGAGACCACATTTGGAATATTGTGTGTAGTTCTGGTCACCTCACGAAAAGAAGGATGTGGAAGCGCTGGAAAGAATGCAAAGGAGATTTACCAGGATGCTGCCTGGTTTGGAGGGCAGACCTTATGAGGAAAGGTTGAGGGAGCTAGGGCTGTTCTCTCTGGAGCGGAGGAGGTTGAGGGGAGACTTAAGAGAGGATTATAAAATGATGAAGGGGATAGATAGAGTGAACGTTCAAAGACTATTTCCTCGGGTGGATGGAGCTGTTACAAGGGGGCATAACTATAGGGTTCATGGTGGGAGATATAGGAAGGATATCCGAGGTAGGTTCTTTACGCAGAGAGTGGTTGGGGTGTGGAATGGACTGCCTGCAGTGATAGTGGAGTCAGACACTTTAGGAACATTTAAGCGGTTATTGGATAAGCACATGGAGCACACCAGGATGATTGGGAGTGGGATAGGTTGATCTTGGTTTCAGATAAAACTCGGCACAACATCGTGGGCCGAAGGGCCTGTTCTCTGCTGCACTGTTCTAAGTTCTATTTGAAATTCCTGATACATTTTCAGCGTGAATTAATGTGTCCCTTCGCTCTGCAGGTAATCTCTGTGTTAACTCCGTGATGATACATTCCCAAGGACATTCATATGTACCCTGTGGTATCCCCTCTGGGATACTGACATTGCAAAATCGCTCATCTTCGAGTTTCTTCAAATTAACAAACACGTGACGACATTGATTGAGGTTGTGGAATATATTTATTTCTGAGATTGAATTGCTGCCAATCAAAGAATGGACAATGCTGATCACATTAATTAATTTGTAACATTCGAGGCTATGTTACCCACCAAAGGTATTGTCATCTTAAACACAACTCTCAAGATCCCATGTTGCCTCAGCGTTATCTTTCACCTGTTTGTGACCTTTCAATGATTCAATTCCAAATGTTAGAGTGTCTCTCCGGGCTGTTCCACTCTCTCCTGGGATATAGTTACCCCTCTTTAACTCTGGGAATACACTGAATCCATTCAGGTCCTATAATTGTGACTCCAATTTCAGATTTAATCTGCAGTAAATTCAAAAACGTGGACCACAGCAACTGAATCTATCCCCTCCAGCTCCATGTTTCCCAGCAGCCCAGATGAGATGTCCCGAGCCGGAGCACCAGTCAGGCAACACAGCCTTCGGGACTCTCAATCCTGGCCACAGAGAAAAGTGTCTATTCCCCTGACGAACTATCCCCATTTATAACTGTATTTCCCTTTTCTCCTCCCTCTTGAATGGCTCCCTGATCCCCCGTGCTATTGTTCAGTTGCTCAGCCTCCTGGTAGCTCCCGCCCACGTCCGCACAGGAAGCCAGTGTCACAAACCTGTTTGTTTAATCATTCGAAGGACATGGGCGTCCCTGGCTGACCAGCATTTACTGCCTGTCCCGAGTTGACCTTGGAGAGCAGTTGAGAGTTAAACACATTGCTGTGGCTCTGGAGCCACATGTAGGCCAGACCTGATAAGGACGGCAGGTTTCCTTCCCTAAACGACGTGAGTGAACCAGATGGGGTTTTGCGACAATAGAGAATGGTTTTATAGTCATCAGTAGATTTTTGACTCCAGATATTTTTAGTGAATTCAAATTCGACCAGCTGCTGTGACCGGATTCGAACACGGGTCCCCAGAACATTAACAATATTGGGAGCCCTTCCTGAAGCTATCACGTCAGCAGGAGCAGCTCAGAAAATTCCCTGAGTGTTCCTTCCAAGGCCTTACTCACCTTCCCGCTGCTTCCGCTGGTCCCATGTCACTTTCTGAACTGTAATGTCTGGTCGACACCTACCCGCACTGGACCTGGCCGTAAGGGACCGGGCAGTAAGGGACACAAGACACAGCAATACCTCTCCACCCACTTCCCTAAACTCCCACACTTACCCCAACTCTCAGTGCTTCACTCTCTGCAGCTTGCACTTTGTGGAACTCCCTGAGTGGGCACATTTCACAGGCCTCAGTTCGGTAGTTTATATTTGCCCATGTCCAACTCATGAACCTGATTGAAGTCATTGCACCCCCTCCCCCTCGAGGTCTGAGTAACCGCCGAGGGCTGACCACCTTGGAAGCCTTTTTTGGAGTTTCAATGCTGGGTCCGGTTCCTGCTGCTCAGCCTCGGAAGTGAGTGGGGTTCAGCAGACCGGAGCTCGCCTCTTCCACCATGAGCGTGTGGCCCAAGTTCCCTTTATGGGGTGACAATGTGATCGAGAGGCTAAACCCACTGTGTCCATTTCAGACTCCGAGGTGCCCACTGGCGGAGATGGAGAACAGGAGCCGGAGTGCCTGGAATTCTTTCCAAAGTTCCCGGTCTGCTGGGAATTGATTGTTCAGGCACGGCTTGGGGCTTCATGGCTTGCAGATGATTGAAGCATTCCCACAGGATGGTATCTCCCAAGCGGACTCGATAGGAAACTGTCCCTGTTCCAGACTCGACCGTGCCTCATAACCACGCGGATCCATTGCCATGATTCTTTACCAATAACCTATCACCTGCCTTTAGGTGCCTGTCCCGGCTGATGGGATCAACACTGGGTGTCTTGATGCCTTGCGAACCTCCCACCCTTGGGAATATCAGACTCAACCCTGGGCGGAGTCATCTTCTCATGACCAACTCTGCTGGGGCTATTCTGGTAGTTGAATGGGTGGTCGGGGGGAGGGGAGGGGTGGAGGCGGGGGGGAGGGGGGGGGGGTTTGGGGGGTGTTGTCCTGTAATTGAAGATGAATCTGGATGGTTTGGTGTCCAAGGAGGCTGTCGGATGTTTTTTTGAACCTGCTTTTACTGTTTGGGCCGTTCCTTCTGCCAGGCCGTTGGATGATGGGTAATATGACACTGTCCTAACGTGTTAATTTCTGATCAACTTCACCAAATGCACAAATTCCTGGCTGATGAAGGGTGGTCCATTTTCAGAAACTAACATTTCCGGGATCCCGGGTGTCAAGAAAGAGGTGTGAAGTTTCTCCACTCTTGTCCTTGTGTTTGAGTAACTCACCCTGTGTACGGCCATACATTTTGAATCAGCATCTACCATTACCAGGAACATAGACCCCATGAACGGACCGGCACTGTCCATGTGCAGCCACGTCTATGGCCGTCCTGGCCATTCCCAAGTGTGTAGAGTAGTGACTGGTGATAGTTCTGCCCTTGTTGATATTGCCAACACTGACCCACACGCAAATATCCATCCCCATACCTGGCCACCAACAGGGCAACTTAGAGGATCTTCAGTTTGCCACTCCTGGGTGGCCATGGTAAAGTTCACCATGGGATGGTGACGCTGGCTCAGGATGACACTCTTGAACCCCATAGGCGTGTGCCATCTTCCACAGTCAGCTGCTCTCTGCCACTCCAATATGAGTGCAATTCAGGCTGTAATGGCCTTTTGGATTCCCCCATCAACACTCGCTGCTTCAATTCATTCAGGAATGGGTAATTTTGCCTCCACAGCCGAATATTATTGGCAGCCACTGGGAGAGTTTTGAAAAAGTCCATGATTACCATCTCTTCCATTGTGGGTACGACAAGTGTCTGTTAATCGTAGCCAACTCAAGGCATTGGCGTCAGTGACTCAGCCTCCTGGATAATGGGAGGCGGACAGTAATAAAGCCCACAGCTGGATATGGGCCAATGTTATGGGCTGCACCGCCATGCAGGTACTTCTGGAATTTCTTTCCCCGAACTGTCACCATTGACGAGGTGTCACAGTGGTTAGCGCTGCTGCCTCATAACACCAGAGACCTGGGTTCAGTTCCTGGCTTGGGTCACTGTGCGGAGTCTGCACATTCTCAGCGTATCTGCATGGGTTTACTCTGGTTACTCCGGTTTTCTCCCGCAGTCTGAAAGACGTGCTGGTTAGATGCGTTGGCCATGCTCAATTCACCCTCAGTGTACCCGGGCAGGCACCTGTTTGTGGCGACTAGGCGATTTTCACATTAACTTCATTGCAGTGTTAGTGTAAGCCTACATTTGACACATTATAAATGTTAAACTTCCTCTGAGTATGAATGGTTGAATTTCGCTGGGAAACCTCATCTAGCTGTCAGTATAAGTGCACGTGAATAAGTTCATACATGGAAACAAGAATCCTCCTGCCAGCTTTGAAGCTCAGTCCTCGATCAGAGGGATTGGGTATTTATCCAGCTGTGAGAAACAGTTTACCGTTTGTTTAAAATTTCCCAGTACAAAGTATTTGTATTCACTCTTGGGACTTGGGTGTCGCTGGCCGGCCAGCATTTATTGCCCATCCCTCGTTGCCCATGTTCAGAGGGCAATTAAGTGTCAACCAATTTGAGTCGCATTTCGTCCTGACCACAGAAGGACGACAGATTTCCTTCCCTGGGACATTGCTGAACCAGATGTTTTTTCCGAAAATCGGCAATGCTTTCATGGTCACCAGCTGATGCTGAATTCCAGATATATTTATTCAAATTCCACCATCTGCTGTGACGGGATTCGAAATTGGGTGCACAGAACATGAGCTGAGTTTCTATATTAATAGTCTAATGATAAGACCACCAGTCCATCACATCCACACCCAGAGTGTACACACCCTGAGTTCCGTTAACCTAGACACACCATATTATATACGTCTGCAGGGCTCCCGGATTGGACAGCATGAACTGTCTCAATCAGGGAGCTCATATTCCAATAACTCCACCTGATGGTTATCGTTAAAGTCATTAAGTATGTCTCTCTCTCTGTCTCTTTCTGTCTTTCTGTGCATCCCTCTCTCTGTATCCCCCTGTCTCTCTCTCTGCCTGTTTCTCTGTGTCTCATACTGTCTCTCCGCATCTCCCTCACTCACCTTCTCTCTCCACTCTTCTTCTGTGTCTCCTCCCCCTCTCAGTCTCACTCTCCTCCTCCCTCTCCTTCTCTGTCCCCCTTTTCTTATTTCTCTGTCTTTCTCTCTCTCTACCTCGCTCTGTCTTTTGCTCTTGCTGAGTCCATTGTACTCATTCAGTCTCACTGTTTCAAATTCACTGACGCTCTCTGTCTCTGTCTCTGTTTCTCTCTGCCTCCCTTTCTGTCTCCCTTTCCGTCTTAGTCTCCCTCTCTCATTACATCTTCCTATCCAGCTCCCTCTGTCTCCCTTTCTCATTCCCTGTCCATCTCCCTCCCCATTTCCCCCAATCTCTGTCCCTGAATTCTCGCTCTGTGAGAGTCCCTATCTGTCTCTGTCCTTTCTGTCTATCTCTCTCTGTCTCTCCCTCTCTCTTTTTCTTTCACTGTATCTGTTAGCAACTCTTTCAAAATCTGTCACGCTCCATGTATTTATGCCCTTCCCTCTCTCTGTCAATCTCCGTCTCTCTATCATTCTCACTTTTGCTCTCACTGCACTCTTTCTCCCTTTATCTGTCTCTCTCTCTGTCTCTGTGAGGCCGTTTGTTATTTATAGTTTGAAAGTCCAATAGGAAGATTGAGGGGTCTTGTAGTTGTAGTTTCCTCTCAGGATCTAATGAGTTGAAGAATTGAAGTAAGGGGATATTTCAGCAGATTTATTAGCTGCTGCCTGAAGTGAGTCTGTGTCACAGCAAAAATGGCAGTGTTTGAACAACAACTTGTGAGTTGCAGCATGAAGCCCAATTCCAGGACAAAATTATCGAAAAGTACCGACCGATAGCCCAAAGAATACATCCGACGCCATATTGAATAAACCATTAATGTCGACCATAAGAGGATGAAGTTGGCTGAGATAACAAACAGTAAAATGATGGATTTCCTGCGACTCTCCATCTCTGGGTCTCTGGGATTCTCCCCACTGCTGTGAGTCCGGAGTCTCCTGCGGGCTCTGCTGCTCACGAAAATGTGTCTGACGGAGAAAACGTTGAGCAGCAGAATCAGGACGAACGGGACACACGGGGTTAGAATGTTGTGGAGGAACTCGATTGTTACCCAGACCGGAGAGAACAGAACAACTGCTGTGGCCTCACAAAACCAGGGGATGTTCCCCAGCCGATATCTATTTAATAACATAAAATACCAGAAAATATTCTTTAAACAGCTCAGCACCGTCACTGTTCCCAGAACCACAGCCGCCGATTTCTCACTGCAATATTTACTCTTCAGCTTGGGGCAGCAAATGGCCACAAATCGATCAAAGGTGAAAGTGACGGTGAACCAGACAGAACAGTCAGTGGCTGCATAAAGCAGGACGGCGTGGATGTTACACACGGGGAGCGACAGCAGGAAATAAAACTGTTCCCGATAAAGAATGGGAATGTGTCTGAATATGAGGTCGAGGATAACGACCAGCAGATCCCCCGCTGACATGGCCACCAGGTAACGAGTCACACATTTGGACAGACCACAGTTTCTGCTCGTCAGTGTCACAATTGTGATTATGTTCACTGTCAGGAAGGGAAATAAAGAATAAAATTAGACAGGATTCAGGGAAAGAAGTTACCATTTGGACTGAGGATGGGTTGAAATGAAAAAGAATGTACACACATAAAATCACTGAAATCTGTTTTTAAAAATCCAGCACGTCTTTTGCAGTGTGAGAGGAAAGTGGAGCATCCGGAGGAAACCCACACAGACACGGGGAGAAGGTCGAAACTCCACACAGACAGTGACCCAAGCCTGGAATTGAACCCAGGTCCCTGACGCTGTGAGTCAGCAGTGCTAACCACTGTGTCACCGTGCTGCTCCATGGGAGCAACACAGTGGTATACATTTGGGAGAGAGCTTTCCGGAGTGTCCACAACATTGACCCTCACTCAGCTACAAGGATGAGGGAGTAAAACTCTGACAGAAAATCCAGACTGGAGTCCTGTAGATGGTAATCTGTCATCTCTCAGACAGTTTACTGACAACCCCTGCAACACAGCTGGTACCAAAGAGGGCTGGTTTGACCCTTGCCTCTGGACAATACTAACAATTGGCAGAGGGAGATCCTGATGCCTTGACAGCACAGAATCTCTATTATATTTACACAGAACTGTACCCTGGAGAGGAGATCACAGCATTGTGGCCACTGTTAGCACAACACATGAAAAAATAGTCATCTCACACTCGATTGGCACAGATCACAACTTCCAGTGTTTGTTTTTGATGCGCGATTAATTCACTCGGGAGGCTAGGACGTACCCGGGAATAAAGGCTTTTATTTACAACAAGAATAGAGCATACTGCTTAACAATACTATCCCAGACTAAGAGCTACTAGGAAGTAGCAGTGACCTTTTACTCCTGTAAGAAGGCGGAGCCAAACGCAGTGTACCACAGAACAATGCTAACAGGTGGAACACCCCAACCCTAACCCCAACAGTAACAAGAGTAACATATGTACAAGTACCCATAGTGGTAACCATCTATGGTTCACCACATTCACCCCTCCTTTAAAAACAAAGGCCGGTGGGGTAAGGAGACAATACGAACTGTCCATATGTTCACAAGTTCAGCTGTATCGGCGGTCCGCACCGTCTCTGCGACCTCCGCAGTACCGGCTCCAGTGTCGGTTCTGGTGACCGTGGTGACGACCCTCTCTCCGAGGTGGTGTCCAGTGACTCCTCCAGTTCCTCACACGCCTGTGGGCCTCGAGGTGGCGACAATCTCCTGGACTCAGGCAAGCTGTACACGGGAGTAAGAGGATTAATTTGAGGTCCCGATGCTGCCCGCGCCGTGTCAGGAGGGGAGAGAATGGGCCAAGGAATCCTCACCAGGGGTGAGGGAGTGACCGGGGTTTCCAGGTCCCCTGCAGGCGCCAGATCTCTGATAGAGACCGTGTCCTCTCGCCCGTCATGATATGCCACATAGGCATATTGAGGGTTGGCGTGGAGGAGGTGGACCTGTTCAACCAAAGGGTGGGACTTGCGGGCCCTAACATGCCGCCGCAGGAGGACAGGTCCTGAGTACGTCAACCAAGACGGCAGTGAGGTCCCAGAGGAAGACTTCCTAGGGAAGGTAAACATCCGCTCATGTGGGGTAGCGTTGGTTGCCGTACACAGGAGGGACCGGATTGAATGGAGCGCATCAGAAAGTACCTCTTGCCAACGGGAGACTGGAAGACCCCTGGACCTTATCGCCAGTAAAACAGCCTTCCAGACTGTAGCGTTTTCTCTCTCGACCTGTCCATTACCCCTGGGGTTATAACTCGTAGTCCTACTTGAGGCAATTCCTTTAGAGAGCAGGTATTGCCTCAAGTCGTCGCTCATAAATGACGAACCCCTATCACTGTGGATATAACTGGGGTAGCCGAACAGGGTAAAAAGTCTCCGCAGGGCTTTGATGACCGTGGCAGAGGCCATGTCAGAACAGGGGATGGCAAAGGGGAATCGGGAGTATTCGTCAACCACGTTGAGGAAATACACATTCCGATCTGTCGAAGGAAGGGGGCCTTTGAAGTCGACACTCAGTCGTTCAAAAGGGCGAGTGGCCTTACTGAGGTGTGCCCTGTCAGGCCGATAGAAGTGCGGCTTGCACTCTGCACATACCTGGCAACTTCGAGTTATCGACCTGACATCCTCTATGGAGTAGGGCAGATTCCGAGCCTTTACAAAATGGAAGAGCCGAGTGATCCCCGGATGGCAGAGATCATTGTGGAGGGCCTGTAACCGGTCCTCCTGCACACTGGCACATGTTCCACACGACAGGGCATCTGAGGGCTCATTGAGATTCCCCGGACGGTACATGATATCATAGTTGTAGGTGGAGAGTTCGATTCTCCACCTCAAGATTTTATCATTCTTAATTTTACCCCTTAACGTGTTGTTGAGCATGAAGGCCACGGACCGCTGGTCCGGGAGCAGGGTAAACCGTTTGCCAGCCAAATAATGGCGCCAATGCCGTACGGCCTCCACAATGGCCTGAGCCGCTTTCTCCACAGAGGAGTGCCGAATTTCAGGGCCTTGGAGGGTGCGAGAGAAAAAGGCGACAGGCCTGCCCGCCTGGTTAAGTGTGGCGGCCAGGGCGAAATCAGATGCATCACTCTCCACCTGAAAGGGGATGGACTCATCAACAGCGTGCATCGTGGCTTTCGCGATGTCGGCTTTTATCCCTTCAAAGGCTAGGTGAGCCTATGCTGTCAGGGGAAAAGAAGTAGATTTTATGAGCGGACGAGCTTTGTCCGCGTAATTCGGAACCCACTGTGCATAGTACGAGAAGAGGCCTAAGCATCTTCTCAGTGCTTTGATGCGAGTGGGTCGGGGAAGTTCAAGGAGGGGATGCATACGGCCTGGATCGGGGCCGATGACCCCGTTTTCCACCACGTATCTGAGGATTGCTAGGCAGTGCTTGCTGAATACGCACTTCTCCTTGTTATAGGTCAGGTTCAGGAGAGCTGCAGTGCGTCAAAACATCTGAAGGTTGGCGTCGTGGTCCTGCTGGTCATGGCCGCAGATAGTGACGTTGTCCAGGTACGGGAAGGTAGCCCATAGCCCGTTTTGGTCCACCATTCGGTCCATCTCACGCTGGACGACCGAGACCCCATTAGTGACGCCAAACGGGACCCTTACGTAGTGGTAGAGACGACCATCCGCCTCAAAGGCCGTATACCTTCGGTCCTCTGGGCGAATGGGTAGCTGGTGATAGGCTGACTTCAAGTCAATGGTGGAGAACACCCGGTACTGCGCAATCTGGTTGACCATGTCAGATATGCGCGGGAGAGGGTACGCGTCCAGCTGCGTGTACCTATTGATGGTCTGACTATAGTCTATGACCAAGCGGGGCTTGTCTCCAGTCTTGACCACCACGACCTGTGCTCTCCATGGGCTAGTGCTCGGTTGAATGATCCCTTCCCTGAGGAGCCGCTGAACCTCAGATCGAATAAAGATCCGATCCTCAGCGCTGTAACGCCTGCTCTTAGTTGCGATGGGCTTGCAGCCTGGCACGAGATTTTCAAATAAAGACGGCGGGGTGATTCTGAGTGTCGAGAGACTGCACGTGGAGTGCGCTGGGCAATTTGGAGGCTGCTGTTCTCCCACTGAAAGTGGAGGGAGTGGCCCATCGTACTGCAGGGTCACACTCCTCAGATGGACCATAAAGTCTAGTCCCAGGAGTATCGGAGCGCAAAGGTGCGGTAACATGAGGAGCCTGAAGTTCTCATAAACTGTGCCCCGCACCGTTAGGTTTACCACGCAGCTCCTAAGAACGGTAACAGATCGGGACCTCGACGCCATAGAAATTGTCTGTCTGACAGTCTGTACTCGGAGACCGCACCGTTTCACAGTGTCTGGATGAATGAAACTCTCCGTGCTCCCGCTGTCAAACAGACAATGTATCAGGCGTCCGTTTACCTCTATGTCCATCATGGACTTGTCGAGTCTGTGAGGCTTGGCCTGGTCCAGGATGATTGACGCCACCGTTGAATCTTGAGTGCACGTGCAGGCAGCTGAGATGGTCGATGATGATGACCCCTGCTAGTCGTCTGCGGTCGGGGTCGACCAAAATGGCTGCGCCCATGGATTGCACGTGGTCGATGGCGTTGAAAGTGGCGGCACTCGCAGGTCACACGTGTCTTGCGTCGTCATCCTCAGGAATGGGGGCGCTCGTGAATCGCACGTGGTTGAAGACCTCGATGAAGCCGGAGACGAGTAGACAGATCCTGGAGAGTCAAACGCAGCACTGCTTGGCTTCGAAGGTGGTTTCGCTCGGCACACTTTAGCATAGTGCCCTTTCTTCCCACACGTGGAGCAAAATACCGTTCTGGCCGGACATCGCTGATGAGGGTGCTTTGCCAATCCACAGAAATAGCATCGTGGGCCACCTGGAGCTGCCGCCGCCGTCAGGTCCGAGGTTGAAAGCACGCTCGCGCAGTTCCTAGGAGCCGCTGGGTAGAGTTGAGTCGGTGGCTGTACGTGCCACAATGTTCCCACGTGGTCGGTGGGATAAGTTTCAAGACTTCTGGAGGCCGTTTCCATCGCATCAGCCAATTCCACCGTCTTAGCTAGGTCTAAGTTACCTTGCTGTAGCAGCCGCAGGCGAATATAGGATGAGCTGATTCCCGCCACGAACGCATCTCGGATCAGATCGTTAGTATATTGAGTAGCCGACTCTGGCTTGCAATTGCAGGCTCTGGCTAGCTGCTGAAGTTCGCGCAGGTACTGTCCCGTCGTTTCACCGGGCTGCCGCCGTCGAGTGGCTCGTAGGTGCCGAGCATGAATCTCGTTTGGCGGTTTGTCGTACAGCTTCTTAAGTAGTTCGATGGCCCCTTTGTAGTCTTGGGCATCACGGATTGTTGCACGCACAGTGTCACTTAACCTTGCGTGGAGGACCCGCAATCTATCGGCGTCTTTTTGGACTGCTGTTGAGGCGTCAATATAATCCTGGAAACACTTCAACCAATGGTCGAAAGTGTTCGACGCTCCAGCGGCACGCGGATCTAAGGTAAGCCGATCGGGTTTTAACATTTGCTCCATGGTTTTTTTTCTCTTCAACCAAAATTTGTTGCTAATCAAATTGATGCGCGATTAATTCACTCAGGAGGCTGGATCGTACCCGGGAAATAAAGGCTTTTATTAGCAACAAGAATGGAGCATACTGCTTAACAATACAATCCCAGACTAAAGGGTCAATAGGCAGTGCAGTGACCTTTATACTCCTATAGGTAGGCGGAGCCAACCAGGGTGTACCACAGAACAATACCAACAGGTGGAACACCCAACCCTAACCCCAACAGTAACAAGAGTACCAGATGTACAAGTACCCATAGTGATAACCATCTATGGTTCAGTACCCATAGTGCTAACCATCTATAGTTCACCACAGGCAGCGAGACCCCTCCCTACCCCACTGTGCATGCAGAGAGGCAGCGAGACCCCCCTCCCTACCCCACTGGGCATGCAGAGAGGCAGCGAGACCCCCTCCCTACCCCACTGTTCATGCAGAGAGGCAGCGAGACCCCCCCTTCCTACCAACACCAATCACGTGTAGAGTGGCAGCGGGGACCACCCCACCCCACAGACAGCGGGCAGAGTGGTAACGGGACCCTCTCCGACCCAGCAACTACATTCAGTGTAGGCCTTGTTACCTTCAGGCTCCGCCCCTGCAGACCCCGCCACCTCATGCGCCACTCCCTGGTACTGCCCGGTGGGCATTGCCCAAGGGGCACCTACCTTTGCCCTCGACCTTGCCCGGTGTCCTCAATGGCCTTCAGTTCTCCCGGCGAGGTCATCATGACTCATCCTCATACATGTGGCCAGCTGTTTTCCTCACCGGACCCAACCTCTCCCGGTGAGGCTGCAAAGGCAAGGCACAATTCCATCCCAGGCTCACTAATTTCATTTAAATTTGTTTTAAAATAAATTGAAATAATTAATTCAGCCTCTTGCCGGAAATGGACAGGCGACTGAATCCGCTGTTTATCCATTGCCGGTGAAGGTTGGAAGAGGTGAGAAATGGGACGTGGACCTGAGTTCCAGGCTGTCACGCGGTTTTACTTGATCACCCAACCATCAATGGACAGGGAGTAGCTGTTATCCTGCCGCCCCCCCCTACCGTGTGTGTGTTGCGTGTGTCTATATTGTCTGTACCATTATGCATGTGTGTGTGTGCGCGTGTTTGTGTGTGAGCAACAGAGTACCTGACGAGTGTTCCTAAGTGTGCGTTATTCTGGAATGTTACAGAAATTTTGGTTCTTGAATTTGTGTGGGAGTGTCTCAATCTGATTGCTTCTATCAACAAATGTGTGTATTAATGTATGTGCGTTTGGGTGTGTCTGAGTGTTTGTGTTCCTGTTGCTCTCGGAGAGCTTGTGGTGGTACAGGGGATAGCGTTGCTGCCTCACAGCACCAGAGGTCCTGGTTCAATTGCAGGCTTGGCCACTGTCTGTGCAGATTCTTCATGTTCTCCCCATGTCTGCGTGGGTTTCCTCCGGGTGCTCCAGTTTCCTCCCACTATCTGAACGTTGTGCTGGTTGGGTGCATTGGCCGTGCTAAATTCTCCCTCAGTCTCCCTGAACAGGCGCTGGAGTGTGGTGACTGGGCGACTTTTACAGTAACTTCATTGCAATGTTAATGTTCACATACTTGTGACACTGATGAATAAATTTCAAATTTAATGAATTATGTTGTCTCTCTGTGAGATCCTGCTGTGCAGATATGACCAATAAAATTGATTCTGCGGCCTGGTGATTGGGTGGGTGAACTGGTGTTATATGCAGAGGGTGAAAAGGATTCTGTCTCAATCTTTAACGCACGAAGGAATAGCGGTTGAGGTCACATGTCTATGGAAAGTCACAGCAGTCAGAACACATCCCAGCCCATTGACCCTGAGACAATTGTCAGTGGCAGAAAGAATTAATAACCGGATACAGAGATTCAACAAGAGCAGCAAACCCAGTACAGGAAATGACAAGAAAATCAATACAGTTAAACAGCCTTTCTAGAATTAGGAACTGGACACAGGGGACGGGACTTTCCAGCCTCACTCTTCCCCAAGCTGCAAAATCCCACCCGTGTTCAACAGACCTTCCCATTCTCCGCCCCTCGCCTGCTCCGATTCCTGTGGCGGTCGGGCCGGTACAATTCCAGCCAGAGACTTACCCGGAACACCAACAATCGCCAGGAGGGGATAGTAAAAGTGTTGAATCACGTACAGTAGATATTCAATCCGAACAGCTGATGTTATCCACCAATAATCTGCAGTAAACAGAGAAATCCAATGTAATAAACTCCTGTCCTTGGTTGGAACATTCCGGTTCATTGTTCCCAGATTCTGATCCATTGTTGGAAGATTCCAATCCATTGCTCCCAGATTCTGATCTCTCCTCTCCCTCCCTCTCTCTCCACAGCCGCTGATCTCTGTTGGTGTCGGAGTTGCCGCTCCCGCTGACTCAATGGGACAACACATTGAACGGAATCCCTTATTAATAGAAGAGGGGAATCCCTCCAGGCACACTAATCGGATCCATGGAGACTCACATCAATTCCAGTCACTAAACAAAAAGCTTCACTTAACCCCGTTCAATCCAACACTTTTTATCCCCAACGTAGAACAGTTATAGCCTCGATGGGGTGTTGAGGGTCAGGGAGGTATGGAAAGTTGGAAATAATGTAGGGTCAATATTAATTCGATATAGCAGAGATCACTCTGCTCGCATTAATTTCGAGACGACGAGAATACAAAAGCAGGGGTGTACTGCTGAGGGTTTATAAGACACTGGTCTGACCGCATTCAGAATATTGTCAGCAATTTTGGTCCCCGTATCTAAGGAAGGATGTCCTGGCCTTGGAGAGGGTCCAGAGCAGGTTCACAAGAATGATCCGGGGAATGAAAGATTTGACGCATGAGGAGCGTCTGAGGACTGGGGGTCCATACTCGAAGCAGTTCGGAAGTATGAGGAAGGGGATAACATTGAAACTTACAGAATAATGAAAGGCCTGGATAGAGTGCACTTGGGGAAGATGTTTCCATGAGTCGGGGAGACTTGGACCCGAGGGCACAGACTCAGAGGAAAGGGATGGCCCTTTAGAAATGTGATGTGGAGATGGCGGTTTTGGACTGGGGTGTGCGCAGTGAGAAGTCTCACAACATCAGTTTCCCACTCACCAGATGAAGGAGCAGCATTCCGAAAGCTCGTGAGTCGAAATAAACCTGTGGGACTTTAACCTGCTGTTGTGAGACTTCTTACTTCAGAACTGAGACGAGGAGGAATTTCTTCAGCCAGAGGGTGGTGAATCTGTGGAATTCATTGCCACACAAGGCTGTGGAGGGCGGATCATTGAATGTATTTAATAAAGAGATAAATAGGTTCTTGACTGGCACAGCGATCAAGGGTGACGGGGAGATAGCAGGAGAATGGGTTTGAGAAACTTATCAGCCAGAATTGAATGGTGGAGCCGGCTCGATTGGCCTCATGGCCTCATTCTGCTCTTTTATCTTATTGTCTTCTGGGTATCATGGTCGTGGTTTTTAGATGAAGTTAACGTCAATCAGGGTTGATATAGTCTGCTTAATCCAGGTTGGAGCAGATCGTATGTACAGCACATGAACAGAACAATCTTCGTACAGGACTTCACACGGATCAATCTCTCAGTGTTATGTACAGTACAATCTGAGGCTTCAGAAGAACTTTCTCTCAGTGCTATGTGCAGTACAATCTGAGGCTTCAGATGGAACTATCTCTCAGTGTTACGTACAGTACAATCTGAGGCTTCAGATGGAACTATCTCACAGTGTTATGTGCAGTACAATCTGAGGCTTCAGATCGAACTATCTCTCAGTGTTATGTACAGTACAATCTGCGGCTTCAGATAGAACTATCTCTCAGTGTTATGTACAGTACAATCTGCGGCTTCAGATAGAACTATCCCTCAGTGTTATGTACAGTGCAATCTGAGCCTTCAGATAGAACTATCTCTCAGTGTTGCATACAGTAACATCTGCGGCTTCAGATAGAACTATCCCTCAGTGTTATGTCCAGTGCAATCTGAGCCTTCAGATAGAACTATCTCTCAGTGTTACGTACAGTACAATCTGAGGCCTCAGATAGAACTATCCCTCAGTGTTACGTACAGTACAATCTGAGGCTTCAGATAGAACTATCCCTCAGTGTTATGTACAGTGCAATCTGAGCCTTCAGATAGAACTATCTCTCAGTGTTACGTACAGTACAGTCTGAGGCTTCTGAAGAACTATCCCTCAGTGTTCTGTGCAGTGCAACCTGAGCCTTCAGATAGAACTATCTCTCAGTGTTATGTACAGTACAATCTGAGGCTTCAGATAGAACTATCTCTCAGTGCGATGTACAGTACAATCTGAGGCTTCAGATAGAACTATCTCTGTGTTATGTACAGAACAATCTGAGGCTTCAGATAGAACTTTCTCTCAGTGCTATGTACAGTACAATCTTTGGCTTCAGATAGAACTATCTCTGAGCGGTATGTTCAGTACAATCTGAGGCTTCAGAAGAACTATCTCTCAGTGCTATGTGCAGTACAATCTGAGGCTTCAGATCTGAAGTAGGCCATTTTCCAAAAGCCATATTTTTATTATCTCATCAATATTCGCCTCATTAAACATATTCATTTATTGGACTGATTGGCACCATTCATAACATGCCCACAATGCAGAGGGGAACACCCGAATGGACATTCGTTTAAATCCCCCTCTGCACAGCTGAGAGACCTTTAATTTCAAAGCCGACAAAAGATCCTTATTCTGCCCAGCAACAGCACGAAGCTGCATTTTAAACCGGCCTTTGGCCAGAAGATCGGGATATCTGCGTGTTAAGACCTGGAGTGGGTTATATGGCATAACCGGACTGTCAATAAAATATTACAGGAATAAAATGGCCAAGGCAGGCAAAAAAACTTAATAAACTCGGATAAAAAGAATAAAAGATTAGATGAAATCCCCCTACACACAGCAGGACAAAATGACATTAACACCTAATCTCGCAAGCACAGTAGAGGTCGATTTAGATAAGGGGACACATCGAGAGGATAATGGGAAACACATTAAAACACGGGGGCAAGAACAGGCAGTCCCATTAACACGGACATACACCACACAGATGCAAATTGACAAGTCTCTCAGGGAACTTCCTGACCAGACAGGCCACTTTATAAGTATTGTAAAAATGTATGAGCAAATGTTCCCGCTCGAATTTGGATTCCTATAAATATCCAGAGCAAATGTATAACTATTGAGATCAACGTGGCCAAGCACTGTTTCTAAGCTGGCTACGGGGGTCTCCCTGGGTTCCCAGTAATTGTACAATAAAGAAAAACGCTTTGAACATTGCCTTGCGACTCGACTTCCTTGAATGCATTGCTACAAGGGATTTTTCCCTACAACAAGGCAAAACATGGTTCGGCACAGACAAGAAGGGCCAAAAGGCCTGTTTCTGAGCTGTAATTTTCTATGGTTCTATGAACCTACACGTTAACCTCACATGGGGTTGTGGGGGCGGGGGGGGGGGGAAGTTGGGGGGGAGGTGTTACTTACAGGGGAGAGTGTTATATATGTTGGGGCTTTCTTTAAGTGAACGGGCCATGTGATCTCAGGTGCGGGGTGAGCTGTTGGGATCCTCCCAGATTGGGCAGTCAATATTTGGGGTCTTGTGTGAACAGACGGAATAAAGAGTTATGTCCCTGACACCTGACTGTGGAGTCGATATTGAAGAGAATCCTCAGAACCACAGGACATAAACAAACGGTCTCGATCCCAGTGCTGTACAACTCTCCCAGTAGCTTCAATCCTCTATGTCCCCATCTCCCACTCTCCTCAAGGTGCTGACTGTCTGTCCCGGTGTCCCAGTGTCCCCCTCTCCCACTCTCCTCAAGGTGCTGACTGTCTGTCCTGGTGTCCCAGTGTCCCCCTCTCACACTCTCCTCAAGGTGCTGCTGACTCTGTTTAGGTGTCCCCGTGTCCCCCTCTCACACTCTCCTCAAGATGCTGCTGACCCTGTTTAGGTGTCCCGGTGTCCTTCTCCCACACACTCCTCAACTCACCCTTCCCTCCTTACAACCTCATAACAGAAAATGATTCGAAAGATTGATGTGAAGCTTCTTGATCAGGTTCTTCTGTACATAACACTGAGAGATAATTCTATCTGAAGCCTCAGATTGTACTGTACGTAACACTGAGGGATAGTTCTATCTGAAGCCTCAGATTGTACTGCACATAACACTGAGAGATAGTTCTATCTGAAGCCTCAGATTGTGCTGTACATAACACTGAGAGATAGTTCTATCTGAAGCCAAAGATTGTACTGTACATAACACAGAGATAGTTCTATCTGAGGCCTCAGATTGTACTGTACGTAACACAAAGATTGTTCTATCTGACGCCTCAGATTGTGCTGTACATAACACTGAGAGATAGTTCTGTCTGAAGCCTCAGATTGTACTGTACATAACACTGAGAGACAGTTCTATCGGTTGATGAAGGAAGGGCCGTGGATGTCGTCTATATGGATGTTGTCTATATGGATTTCAGTAAGGCATTTAACAAAGTCCCACATGGCAGTTTGGTTAAGAAGGTTAAGGCTCATGGGATACAAGGAGAAGTGGCTAGATGGGTGGAGAACTGGCTTGGCCATAGGAGACAGAGGGTTGTGGTCGAAGGGTCTTTTTCCGGCTGGAGGTCTGTGACCAGTGGTGTTCCGCAGGGCTCTGTACTGGAGACTCTGCTATTTGTGATATATATAAATGATTTGGAAGAAGGTGTAACTGGTGTAATCAGCAAGTTTGCAGATGACACAAAGATGGCTGGACTTGCGGATAGCGAAGAGCATTGTCGGGCAATACAGCAGGATATAGATAGGCTGGAAAATTGGGCGGAGAGGTGGCAGATGGAGTTTAATCCGGATGAATGCGAAGTGATCCATTTTGGAAGAAATAATGTCGGGAGGAGTTATACAATAAATGGCAGAGTCATCAGGAGTATAGAAACACAGAGGGACCAAGGTGTGCAAGTCCACAAATCCTTGAAGGTGGCAACACAGGTGGCGAAGGTGGTGAAGAAGGCATATGGTATGCTTGCCTTTATAGGACGGGGTGTAGTGTATAAAAGCTGGAGTCTGATGATGCAGCTGTATAGAACGCTGGTTAGGCCACATTTGGAGTACTGCGTCCAGTGCTGGTCGCCGCATTACCAGAAGGACTTGGAGGCGTTAGAGAGAGTGCAGAGAAGGTTTACCAGGATGTTGCCTGGTATGGAGGGTCTTAGCTATGAGGAGAGATTGGGTAAACTGGGGTTGTTCTCCCTGGAAAGACGGAGAATGAGGGGAGTTCTAATAGAGGTGTACAAGATTATGAAGGGGATAGATAGGGTGAACGGTGGGAAGCATTTTCCCAGGTCGGAGGAGACGATCACGAGGGGTCACGGGCTCAAGGTGTGAGGGGCGAAGTATAACTCAGATATCAGAGGGATGTTTTTTACACAGAGGGTGGTGGGGGCCTGGAATGCGCTGCCAAGTAGGGTGGTGGAGGCAGGCACGCTGACATCGTTTAAGACTTACCTGGATAGTCACATGAGCAGCCTGGGAAAGGAGGGATACAAACGATTGGTCTAGTTGGACCAAGGAGCGGCACAGGCTTGGAGGGCCGAAGGGCCTGTTTCCTGTGCTGTACTGATCTTTGTTCTTTGTTCTTTGAAGCCTCAGATTGCACTCTACATAACACTGAGAGATAGTTCTGTCTGAAGCCTCAGATGGCACTGTACATAGCACTGAGAGATAGTTCTGTCTGAAGCCTCAGATGGCACTGTACATAGCACTGAGAGATAGTTCTGTCTGAAGCCTCAGATGGCACTGTACATAACACTGAGAGATAGTTCTATCTGAAGCCTCAGATTGCACTGTACATAACACTGAGAGATTGTTCTATCTGAAGCCTCAGATTGGACTGTACATAACACTGAGAGATAGTTCTACCTGAAGGCTCAGATTGTACTGTACGTAACACTGAGAGATAGTTCTATCTGAAGCCTCAGATTGTACTGTACATAACACAGAGATAGTTCTATCTGATGACTCGAGCTAAGACTGTACTCTACGTAATGCTGAGAGATTGATCCGTGTGAAGTCTTGTACGAAGATTGTTCTGTCCATGAGCTGTACATAAGATCTGCTACAACCTGGATTAAGCAGACTATATCAGCCCTGATTGACGTTAACTTCATCTAAAAACCACGACCATGATACCCAGAAAACAATAAGATATAAGAGCAGAATGAGGCCATTCGGCCCGTCGAGCCGGCTCCACCATTCAATTCTGGCTGATAAGTTTCTCAAACCCATTCTCCTGCTTTCTCCCCGTAACCCTTGATCGCTGTACCAGTCAAGAACCTATTTATCTCTTTATTAAATGCATTCAATGATCTGCCCTCCACAGCCTTGTGTGGCAATGAATTCCACAGATTCACCACCCTCTGGCTGAAGAAATTCCTCCTCGTCTCAGTTCTGAAGTAAGAAGTCTCACAACAGCAGGTTAAAGTCCCACAGGTTTATTTTGAATCACGAGCTTTCGGAATGCTGCTCCTTCATCAGGTGAGTGGGAAACTGGTGTTGTGAGACGTCTTACTGCGCACACCCCAGTCCAACACCGCCATCTCCACATCACATTTCTAAAGGGCCGTCCCTTTCCTCTGAGTCTGTGCCCTCGGGTCCAAGTCTCCCCGACTAATGGAAACATCTTCCCCAAGTGCACTCGATCCAGGCCTTTCATTATTCTGTAAGTTTCAATGTTTTCCCCTTCCTCATACTTCCAAACTGCATCGAGTATGGACCCCCAGTCCTCAGACGCTCCTCATGCGTCAAGTCTTTCATTCCCCGGATCATTCTTGTGAACCTGCTCTGGACCCTCTCCAAGGCCAGCACATCCTTCCTTAGATACGGGGACCAAAATTGCTGACAATATTCTGAATGCGGTTAGACCAGTGTCTTATATACCCTCAGCAGTACACCCCTGCTTTTGTATTCTCGTCGTCTCGAAATTAACGCTAGCAGAGCGACCTCTGCTATATCGAATTAATATTGACCCTACATTATTTCCAACTTTCCATACCTCCCTGACCCTCAACACCCCATCGAGGCTGTAACTGTTCTACTTTGGGTATAAAAAGTGTTGCATTGAAGGGGGTTAAGTGAAGCTGTTTGTTTAGTGACTGGAATTGATGTGAGTCTCCATGGATCCGATTAGTGTGCCTGGAGGGATTCCCCTCTTCTATTAATAAGGTATTCCGTTCAATGTGTTGTCCCATTGAGTCAGCGGGAGCGGCAACTCCGACACCAACAGAGATCAGCGGCTGTGGAGAGAGAGGGAGAGAGAGGAGAGATCAGAATCTGGGAGCAATGGATTGGAGTCTTCCAACAATGGATCAGAACAGAGTCATCGAGTCATAGAGGTTTCCAGCATGGAAACAGGCCATTCGGCCCAACTTGTCCATGCCACCCTTTTTTTTAAACTCATAAACTAACCCCAATTGCCCGCATTTGGCCCATATCCTTCTATACCCGTGTAACTATCTAAATGCTATTTAAAAGACAAAATTGTACCCGCCTCTACTACTACATCTGGCAGCTTGTTCCAGACGCTCACCACCCTCTGTGTGAAAAAATTACCCCTCTGGACACTTTTGTATCGCTCCCCTCTCACCTTAAACCTGTGCCCTCTAGAATCTGAGAACAATGAACCGGAATGTTCAAACAATGGACTAGAATCTGGGAACAATGGATTGGAATCTTCCAACAATGGATCAGAATCTGGGAACAATGGATTGGAATGTTACAACAATGGATCAGAATCTGGGAACAATGAACCGGAATGTTCCAACAATGGATCAGAATCTGGGAACAATGGATTGGAATGTTACAACAATGGATCAGAATCTGGGAACAATGGATTGGAATGTTACAACCAAGGACAGGAGTTTATTCTATTGGATTTCTCTGTTTACTGCTCGTTGGAGGATGACATCAGCTGCTCGGATTTATTATCTCCTGCTCATGATTCAACACTTTTACTATCCCCTCCTGGCGATTGTTGGTGTTCCGGGTAAGTCTCTGGCTGGAATTGTACCAGCCCGACCGCCGCAGGAATCGGAGCAGGCAAGGGGCGGAGAATGGGAAGGTCTGTTGAACACGGGTGGGATTTTGCAGCTTCAGGAAGAGTGAGACTGGAAAGTCCCGTCCCCTGTGTCTCGTTCCTAATTCTAGAAAGGCTGTTTAACTGTATTGATTTTCTTGTCATTTCCTGTACTGGGTTTGCTGCTCTTGTTGAATCTCTGTATCCGGTGATTAATTCTTTCAGCCACTGGCATTTGTCTCAGGGTCTAAGGGCTGGGATGTCTTCTGAGTGCTGTGACTTTCCATAGACATGTGACCTCAAACACTATTCCACCGTGCGCAAAAGATTGAGACAGAATCCTTTTCACCCTTGCATATAACAACATTTCACCCACCCAATCACCAGGCCTCAGAATCAATTTTATTGGTCATATCTGCACAGCAGGATCTCACAGAGAGAAAACATGTTTCATTAAATTTGAAATTTATTCATCAGTGTCACAAGTATGCGAACATTAACATTGCAATGAAGTTACTATAAAAATCCCCGAGTCACCACACTCCAGCGCCTGTTCAGGTACACTGAGGGAGAATTTAGCACGGCCAATGCACCTAACCAGCACAACTTTCAGATAGTGGGAGGAAACTGGAGCACCCGGAGGACACCCACGCAGACATGGGGAGAACATGCAGAAGCTGTACTGACAGTGGCCAAGCCTGCAATTGAACCAGGACCTCTGGTGCTGAGAGGCAACAACGCTATCCCCTGTGCCACCACAAGCTCTCCGAGAGCAACAGGAACACAAACACACAGACACACCCAAGCGGACATACATTAATACACTCATTTGTTGATAGAAGCAATCAGATTTTAGACACTCCCACTCACACACAAATTCAGGAACCAAAATTGGTGTAACACTCCAGAATAACGCACACTTAGGAACACTCGTCAGGTACTCTGGTGCTCACGCACAAACACGCACACACACACATGCATACTGGTACAGACAATATAGACACACGCAACACACACACGGTAGGGGGCGGGGGCAGGATAACAGCTACTCCCTGTCCATTGATGGTTGGGTGATCAAGTAAAACCGCGTGATAGCCAAGAACTCAGGTCCACGTCGCATTTCTCACCTCTTGCAACCTTCATTTCTTTATTTCTTTATTTTTCAGTTAAATTTGTGTTAAAAATCGGAGGTTTCTTTTTGCAAAACAGGAAGTCGGCCCAGGAAAAGCCTGGGAAGGTTTAAAAAGGGCTTAGCTTGGAGGTTTCAGCTTCATTGTTCCACAGGAGCAGGCTGAGAGGAAGGGAGTGTGTTCCTGCATGTGATTTATTTATTTATTTTTCAGTTAAATTTGTGTTAAAAATCGGAGGTTTTTTTTGGCAAAACAGGAAGTAGGCCCAGGAAAAGCCTGGGAACGTTTTTGGAGGGTTTAAAAGCAGGCCGCACCTTTGAGCGGGCAGCGTCAGGAGCGGGTAGTGGAGTGAGTGGGAAGCAGAGTGAGAGCTGACGGGCTTTGGCTCATCGGGCTTCAGCGTAAACAGGCAGAGGTGGGGTAGGTTTAGACAGTTTTTTTTTTCTGTGTCATTGGAAGAAAGGGGGAATTATGATTGTGAGGCCAGTTTGTTGTTCTCAGTGTCTGATGTGGGAGGTCCTGGAGTCAGCTAGCCTACCGGACGTCCATATCTGCGCCAGGTGCGTCGAGCTGCAGCTCTTAAGGGACCGTGTTGGGGAACTGGAACTGCAGCTCGATGACCTTCGTCTGGTTAGGGAGAATGAGGAGGTGATAGATAGGAGTGACAGGCAGGTAGTCACACCGGGGCCACAGGAGACAAACAAGTGGGTCACGGTTAGGAAGGGGAAGGGGAAAGGTCAGGTACTAGAGAGTACCCCAGTGGCTGTGCCCTTAAAAATAAGTACTCCTGTTCAAGTACTGTTGGGGGAAGCAGCCTACCTGGGGGAAGCAACAGTGGCCGTGCATCCGGCGCAGAGTCCGGCCCGGCAGCTCAGAAGGGGAGGGAAAGGGAGGATGAGCAAACTGACCACAGCACCAAGGTACAGGGAGCCATCCAAGTGGGGGCAGAAACAAAAAATGTCGTACAAATTGGGGATAGTACACTTTTGGATGCTGTTGGGGAGGGGGGGGGACTTAGCAGGGGTAAGCCATGGTGTACAGGTCAGTGGCTCAGAGTCTGTCCTTGTGGCTCAGAAGGGAAGGGGGGGAGAGGAGTAGAGGATTAGTCATTTGGGGACTCAATAGTTAAAGGGACGGATAGGAGATTCTGCGGGAATGAGAGAGACTCGCGGTTGGTGTGTTGCATCCCAGGAGCCAGAGTCGCGATGTCTCGGATCGTGTTTTCGATATCCTTAATGGGGAGGGGGACCAGCCCCAAGTTGTGGTTCACATAGGTACTCAAGACATAGGTAGGAAAAGGGATGGGGATGTAAGGCAGAAATTCAGGGAGTTAGGGTGGAAGCTTAGGGCGAGAACAAACAAAGTTGTTATCTCTGGTTTGTTACCCGTGCCACGTGATAGTGAGGAGAGGAATAGGGAGAGAGAGCAGTTGAACACGTGGTTACAGGGATGGTGCAGGAGGGAGGGATTTAGATACCTGGACAATTGGGGCTCTTTCTGGGGTAGGTGGGACCTCTACAAACAGGATGGTCTGCACTTGAACCAGAGGGGTACCAATATGTTGGGGGGGAAATTTGCTCATGCTCTTCGGGAGGGTTTAAACTAATTCAGCAGGGGGGTGGGTACCTGAATTGTAGCTCCGGTGTACAGGAGGTTGAGAGTAGTGAGGTCATGGATGAGGTTTCAGAGTCGCAGGAGTGTACTGGCAGGCAGGAAGGCGGTTTGAAGTGTGTATACTTCAACGCAAGGAGCATCCGGAATAAGGTGGGTGAGCTTGCAGCATGGGTTGGTACCTGGGATTTCGATGTTGTGGCCATCTTGGAGACATGGATAGAGCAGGGACAGGAATGGTTGTTGCAGGTTCCGGGGTTTAGATATTTCAGTAAGTGCAGGGAAGGTGGTAAAAGAGGGGGAGGTGTGGCATTGTTCGTCAAGGACAGTATTACGATGGCAGAAAGGCCATTTGATGAGGACTCGTCGACTGAGGTAGTTTGGGCTGAGGTTAGAAACAGGAAAGCAGAGGTCACGCTGTTGGGAGTTTTTTATAGACCTCCGAAAAGTTCCAGAGATGTAGAGGAAAAGATTGCAAAGATGATTCTGGATAGGAGCGAAAATAACAGGGGAGTTGTACTGGGGGACTTTAACTTTACAAATATTGACTGGAAAAGCTATAGTTCGAGTACTTTAGAGGGGTCGGTTTTTGTCCAGTGTGTGCAGGAAGGCTTCCTGACGCAGTATGTAGATAGACCAACAAGAGGCGAGGCCACATTGGATTTGGTACTGGGTAATGAACCAGGCCAGGTGTTAGATTTGGAGGTAGGTGTGCACTTTGGTGACAGTGACCACAATTCGATTACGTTTACTTTAGCAATGGAAAAGGACAGGTATATACCAAAGGGCAAGAGGTATAGCTGGGGGAATGGAAATTATGATGCGATTAGGTGAGATTTAGCTGGCATAGGTTGGGGAAGGAAACTGCAGGGGATGGGCACAATTGTAATGTGGAACTTGTTCAAGGAACAGCTACTACGCGTCCTTGATAAATATGGACCTGTCAGGCAGGGAGGAAGCAGACGTGTGAGGGAACCGTGGTTTACTAAGGAGGTTGAATCTCTTGTGAAGAAGAAGGAGACTTATGTTCAGATGAGACGTGAAGGCTCAGTTAGGGCACTTGAGAGTTACAAGTTAGCCAGGAAGGACCTAAAGAAAGAGTTAAGAAGAGCCAGAAGGGGACATGAGAAGTCTTTGGCAGGTAGGATCAAGGAAAACCCTAAAGCTTTCCATAGGTATGCCAGGAGTATGATAATGACTAGGGTAGATTAGGGCCAGTCAAGGACAGTAGTGGGAAGTTGTGCGTGGAGTCTGAAGAGATCGGAGAGGCACAAAATGAATACTTTTAATCGGTATTCACAATGGAGAGGGATAGTGTTGTCGAGGGGAGTACTGAGATGCAGGCTGTTGGACTGGATGGGATTGATGATCATAAGGAGGAGGTGTTAGCAATTCTGGAAAGGGTAAAAATAGATAAGTCCCCTGGGCCGGATGGGATTTATCCTCGGATTCTCTGGGAGGCTCGAGAGGAGATTGCAGAGCCTTTGGCTTTGATCTTTGTGTCGTCATTGTCTACAGGAACAGTGCCAGAAGACTGGAGGATAGCAAATGTTGTCCCCTTGTTCAAGAAGGGGAGTAGGGACAACCCTGGTAATTATAGACCGGTGAGCCTTACTTCTGTTGTGGGCAAAGTATTGGAAAGGATTATCAGAGATAGGATTTATAATCACCTAGAAAGGAATAATTTGATTAGGGATAGTCAGCACGGTTTTGTGAAGGGTAGGTCGTGCCTCACAAACCTTATTGAGTCCTTTGAGAAGGTGACCAAAGAGGTGGATGAGGGTAAAGCGGTTGATGTGGTGTATATGGATTTCAGCAAAGCATTTGATAAGGTTCCCCACGGTAAGCTTTTGCAGAAAATACGGACACATAGGATTGAGGGTGATTTAGTGGTTTGGATCAGGAATTTGCTAGCTGTAAGAACACAAAGGGTGGTGGTTGATGGGAAATATTCATCCTGGAATTCAGATACTAGTGGTGTACCGCAAGGATCTGTTTTGGGGCCACTGCTGTTTGTCATTTTTATTAATGACTTGGATGAGGGCGTGGAAGGATGGATTAGTAAATTTGCGGATGACGCTAAAGTCGGTGGAGTTGTAGACAGTGCGGAGGGAAGTGGCAGGTTGCAGAGAGACATAGATATGCTGCAGAGCTGGGCTGAGAGGTGGCAAATGGAGTTTAATGCGGAAAAGTGTGAGGTGATTCACTTTGGAAGGAGTAACAGGAATACAGAGTACTGGGCTCATGGTAAGATACTTGGTAGTGTGGATGAACAGAGGGATCTGGGTGTCCATGTGCATAGATCCCTGAAAGTTGGCACCCAGGTTGATAGGGTTGTTAAGAAGGCGTACAGTGTGTTAGCTTTTATTGGTAGAGGGATTGAGTTTCGGAGCCAGGAGGTCATGCTGCAACTGTACAAACTCTGGTGCGGCCACATTTGGAGTAATGCATACAGTTCTGGTCGCCATATTATAGGAAAGATGTGGAAGTGTTGGAAAGGGTGCAGAGGAGATTTACCAGGATGTTCCCTTGTATGGTGGGAAAATCGTATGAGGAAAGGCTGAGGGGCTTGAGGTTGTTTTCGTTCGAGAGAAGCAGGTTAAGAGGTGACTTAATAGAGGCATACAAGATGATCAGAGGATTCGATAGGGTGGACAGTGAGAGCCTTTTTCCTCGGATGGTGTTGGCTAGCATGAGGGGACATAGCTTTAAATTGAGGGGTGATAGATATAGGACAGATGTCAGAGGTGGGTTCTTTACTCAGAGAGTAGTAAGGCGTGGAACGCCCTGCCTGCAGCAGTGGTGGACTCGTCAATGTTGAGAGCGTTCAAGTGGTTATTGGATAAACATATGGATGATATTGGAATAGTGTAGATTAGAGGGGCTTTAGATTGGTACCACTGGTCGGTGCAACATCGAGGGCCAAAGGGCCTGGACAGCGCTGTAATGTTCTATGTTCTATGTTCACCGGCAATGGATAAACAGCGGATTCAGTCTCCTGCCCATCTCCGGCAAGAGGCTGAATAAATTATTTCAATTTATTTTAAAACAAATTTAAATGAAATTTGCGAGCCTGGGACGGAATTGTGCGCCACACTTGCCTTTGCAGCCTCACCGGGAGCGGCTGTGTCCGGTGAGGAAAACAGCTGGCTACATGTATGAGGACGAGTCATGATGACCTCGCCGGTAGAACCGAAGGCCATTGAGGACACCGGGCAAGGTCGAGGGCAAAGGTAGGTGCCCCTTGGGCAGTGCCCACCGGGCAGTACCAGGGAATGGGGCATGAGGTGGTGGGGTCTACAGGGGCGGAGCCTGAAGGTAGCAGGGCCGACTCTGAACGTAGTTGCTGGGTGGGAGAAGGTCTCATTACCACTCTGCCCGCTGTCTGTGGGGTGGGGTGGTCCCCACTGCCACTCTGCACGTGATTGGTGTTGGTAGGAAGGGGGGCATCACTGCCTCTCTGCATGAAAAGTGGGGTACGGAGGGGGTCTCGCTGCCTCTCTGCATGCACAGTGGGGTAGGGAGGGGGTCTCGCTGCATCTCCGCATGCACAGTGGGGTAGGGAGGGGGGTCTCGCTGCCTCTCTGCATGGACAGTGGGGGAGGGTGGGGGTCTCGCTGCCTCTCTGCATGCACAGTGGGGGAGGGAGGGGGGGTCTCGCTGCCTCTCTGCATGCACAGTGGGTTAGGGAGACGTGCCCTGCTGACACTCTGCATGCAATTGGTGTGGGGGAATGTGGGGTGATTGGTCCAGGTGGTGGGGAGGGGCCTGGGTCGAAACCTGGTCGGGTGCTGCTCAGAAAGAGCTGAGGCCCCCCGGACTACCTGGGGGCAGCTGTTGTGTTGAAGTGAGCTGCAGCAGCAGAGAGCTGACAGATGTCTCTCTCAGACCAGGCAGCTCACTGCTGGCTGCAATTGCGCATTTGCAACCACATAGGTTTGGGAGGTGGTCGGTATCCCAGCCAGCGCTGTGAGAGCTGCAAGTGATGGGGCCACTGCTGTCGGTGGTCTAACAGCCATCGAATTTTAACAGCACGAAATGAGGCCATTCGGCCATTATGTCTGAACTGGTCATCAAACACCTATCCAATCGAATCCCATTTTCCAGCACTCGATCCACAGCCTTGTCATAGAGTTTACAGAATGGAAACAGGCCCTTCGGCCCATCTTGTGCATGCTGCCTTTTTAAAAAAACCGTTAAAACTAATCCCAATTGCCCACATTTGGCCCATATCCCTCTATACCCATCGTACCCATGTAACTGTCTCAACGCTTTAAAAAACATAAAATTGTACCCGCCTCTACTACTGCCTCTGGCAGCTCGTTCCAGACACTCACCACCCTCTGTGTGAAAAAATTGCCCCTCTGGACCCTTTTGTATCTTTCCCCTCTCACCTTAAACCTGTGCCGTCTAGTTTTAGACTCCCCTACCTTTGGGAAAAGATCATAGATCATAGAAACCCTACAGTACAGAAAGAGGCCATTCGGCCCATCGAGTCTGCACCGACCCCAATCCCACCCAGGCCCTACCCCCATATCCCTACATATTTTACCCACTAATACCGCCTTCCTCCTCCTTTCCTTAGCCCTCTGAGTTACAGGGCCGGACTCCACCCCGGAGACACGGCCACTGCTGCTTCCCCCACGGACCCTCGTGATGTGGACCCTGAAACATGAAGCTCTCGACTATTTTAACTTCATCCCATTATTGTAGATCGGGGCATGTACTCCACTATGCTTCCAAAAGTCGATTTGCTTTGTTGACATTGAGGAAGAGATTATTGTTGTCGCCCCAGTTCACCAGATTCTCTGTCTCTTCCTCCGACCCTGCAGGTGTCATCAGCAAACATGGAAATAGAGTTGGAGGGGAATTTGGCCACACAGTCACCAGTGTATAAGGAGTATAGTAAGGGGCTGAGGACGCAGCCTTACGGGGCACCGCTGTTCAGGATGATTGTGAAGGAGATGTTGTTGATTGTCCTTAATTTTGCTGTCTATGGATTCGGAAGTTGAGGATCCAATTGCAGAGGCAGGAGCCAAGCCCAGGGCCACGGACTTTGGACATGAGTTTCGTCAGACTAATGGTGTTGCAGGCTGAGCTGTAGTTGATAAACACGAGTCTGTGTTCCAGGGTTCACTGTCGGGCCAGTGAGATGGCATTGTGGACCTGTTGTGGCAATCTGGGAAGCCGGAACTGATTCATGCCATGACTAACCTTTTGATGCATTTCATAATATTGGATATCAGAGTCACCGGACGATAGGCATTAAGGAAACCTGCTTGGACTTGCCTTTGGTACTGGCCTTTGTTTGAGTTTTACCTGGTGCATAGATTGGCAACCTTCCTGCCGAGAGAGGACTCATGCAGCTGCACTGGTCCAGTAGACCATAGTGGGACAGCAGTAATCGCACTGAGTATTATGGACGATAGCGATTCGCTGAACCTTGAAGCTTTCTCCCACTCTTGAAAGCAAACACTGGAATATAATAGAGATTCTGTGCTGTCAAGGCATCAGGATCTTCCTCTGCCAATTGTTAGTATTGTCCAGAGTCAAGGGTCAAACCAGCCCTCTTTGGTACCAGCTCTGTTGCAAGGGTTGTCAGTAAACTGTCTGAGAGATGACAGGTTACCATCTACAGGACTCCAGTCTGGAATTTCTGTCAGGGTTTACTCCCTCATCCTTGTAGCTGAGTGAGGGTCAATGTTGTGGACTCTCCGGAAAGCTCTCTCCCAAATGTATACCACTGTGTTGCTACCATGGAGCAGCACGGTGACACAGTGGGTAGCACTGCTGACTAACAGCGTCAGGGACCTGGGTTCAATTCCAGGCTTGGGTCACTGTCTGTGTGGAGTTTGGACCTTCTCCCCACGTCTGCGTGGGTTTTCTCCGGATGCTCCACTTCCCTCTCAAACTGCAAAAGACGTGCTGGATTTTTAAAAACAGATTTCAGTGATTTTATGTGTGTACATTCTTTTTTATTTCAACCCATCCTCAGTCTCAATGGTAACTTCTTTCCCTGAATCCTGTCTAATTTTATTCTTTATTCCCCTTCCTGACAGTGAACGTAATCACAATTGTGACACTGATGAGCAGAAACTGTGGTCTGTCCAAATGTGTGACTCGTTACCTGGTGGCCATGTCAGTGGGGGATCTGCTGGTCGTTATCCTCGACCTGATATTCAGACACATTCCCATTCTTTATTGGGAACAGTTTTATTTCCTGCGCTGGGTCCCCGTGTGTAACATCCACGCCGTCCTGCTTTATGCAGCCACTGACTGTTCTGTCTGGTTCACCGTCACTTTCACCTTTGATCGATTTGTGGCCATTTGCTGCCCCAAGCTGAAGAGTAAATATTGCAGTGAGAAATCGGCGGCTGTGGTTCTGGGAACAGTGACGGTGCTGAGCTGTTTAAAGAACATTTTCTGGTATTTTATGTTGTTAAATGAATATCAGCTGTGGAACTACCCCTGGTTTTGCGATATCACAGCGGATGCTCTGGAATCTCTGGTCTGGGTCACATTCGAGTTCCTCCACAACATTCTAACCCCGTGTATCCCGTTCGTCCTGATTCTGCTGCTGAACGTTTTCACCGTCAGACACATTTTCGTGAGCAGCAGAGCCCGCAGGAGACTCCGGGCTCACAGCAGTGGGGAGAATCCCAGAGACCCAGAGATGGAGAGTCGCAGGAAATCCATCATTTTACTGTTTGTTATCTCAGCCAATTTCATCCTCTTATGGTCGACATTAATGGTTTATTCTATATGGCGTAGGATGGATTATTTGGGCTATGGGTCGATACGGTTAGGTAATTTTGTTCTGGAATTGGGCTTCATGCTGCAACTCACAAGTTGTTGTACAAACACTGCCATTTATGCTGTGACACAGACTCACTTCAGGCAGCAGCTAATAAATCTGCTGAAATATCCCCTTACTTCAATTCTTCAACTCATTAGACCCTGAGAGGAAACTACAACGACAAGACCCCTCAATCTTCCTATTGGACTTTCAAACTTTAAATAACAAACAGCCTCACAGAGACAGAGAGAGTGACAGATAAAGGGAGAGAGAGGGCAGTGAGAGCAAAAGTGAGAGTGATAGAGAGACGGTGATTGACAGAGAAAGGGAAGGGCATAAATACGTGGAGCATGACAGATTTTGAAAGAGTTTCTAACAGATATAGTGAAAGAAACAGAGAGAGTGAGAGAGAGAGAGAGAGAGAGAGAGACAGAGAGAAAGGACAGAGACAGATAGGGACTCTCACAGAGCGAGAAAGACAGGGACAGAGATTGGAGGAAATGGGGAGGGAGATGGACAGGGAATGAGAAAGGGAGACAGAGGGAGACAAATGGGAGGATGCAATGAGAGAGGGAGACTAAGACGGAAAGTGAAACAGAAAGGGAGGCAGGGAGAAACAGAGACAGAGACAGAGAGCGTCAGCGCATTTGAAACAGTGAGACTGAATGAGTACAATGGACACAGCAAGAGCAAAAGACAGAGCGAGGTAGAGAGAGAGAAAGACAGAGAAATCAGAAAAGGGGGACAGAGAAGGAGAGCGAGACTGACAGGGGGGAGGAGACACGGAGGAAGAGTGCAGGGAGAAGGTGAATGAGGGCGATGCAGAGAGACAGTAAGAGACAAAGAAACAGGCAGAGAGAGAGAGATACAGAGAGGGATGCACAGAAAGACAGAAAGAGACAGAGAGAGAGACATACTTAATGACTTTAACGATAACCATCAGGTGGAGTTATTGGAATATGAGCCCCCTGATTTAGACAGTTCATGCTGTCCAATCCGGGAGTCCTGCAGACGTATATAATATGGTGTGTCTGGGTTACCGGAACTCAGGGTGTGTACACTCTGGGTGTGGATGTGATGGACTGGTGGTTTTATCACTAGACTATTAATATAGAACCTCAGCTCCTGTTCTTGGCACCTGGGTTCGAATCCCGTCACAGCAGATGGTGGAATTTGAATAAATATATCTGGAATTCAGAATCAGCTGGTGACCATAAAAGCATTGTCGTTTTTCGGAAAAACACATCTGGTTCACCAATGTCCCAGGGAAGGAAATCTGTCGTCCTTATGTGGTCAGGACTAAATGCGACTTCAAGTGTTTGACACTTAATTGCCCTCTGAACATGAGCAACTAGGGATGGGCAATAAATGCTGGGTGGCCAGTGACACCCAAGTCCCAAGAGTGAATACAAATACTTTGTACTGGGAAATTTTAAACAAACGGTAAACTGTTTCTCATAGCTGGATAAATACCCAATCCCTCTGATTGAGGACTTAGCTTCAAAGCTGGCAGGAGGATTCTTGTTTCCAATTATGAACTTATTCACGTGCACTTATACTGACAGATGAGGTTTCCCAGCGATATTCAACCATTCATACTTAGAGGAAGTTTAACATTTATAAAGTGTCAAATGTAGGCTTACATTAACACTGCAATGAAGTTCATGTGAAAATCGCCTAGTCGCCACACACTGGTGCCTGTCCGGGTACACTGAGGAAGAATTGAGCATGGCCAACGCACCCTAACCAGCATGTCTTTCAGACTGCGGGAGAAAACCGGAGAAACCAGATGAAACCCATGCAGATACAGTGAGAATGTGCAGGCTCCGCACAGACATTGACCCAAGCCAGGAACTGAACCCAGGTCTCTGGCGTTATGAGGCAGCAGCGCTAACCACTGTGACACCTCGTCAATGGTGACAGTTCGGGGAAAGAAATTCCAGAAGTACCTGCATGGCGGTGCAGCCCATAACATTGGCCCATATCCAGCTGTGGGCTTTATTACTGTCCGCCTACCATTATCCAGGAGGCTGAGTCACTGACGCCAATGCCTTGAGTTGGCTACGATTAACAGACACTTGCCGTACCCACAATGGAAGAGATGGTATTCATGGACTTTTTCAAAACTCTCCCAGTGGCTGCCAATAATATTCGGCTGTGGAGGCAAAATTACCCATTCCTCAATGAATTGAAGCAGCGAGTGCTGATGGGGGAGTCCAAAAGGCCGTTACAGCCTGAATTGCACCCATATTGGAATGGCAGAGAGCAGCTGACTGTGGAAGATGGCACACGCCTATGGGGTTCAAGAGTGTCATCCTGAGCCAGGGTCACCATCCCATGGTGAACTTTACCATGGCCACCCAGGAGTGGCAAACTGAAGATCCTCTAAGTTGCCCTGTTGGTGGCCAGGTATGGGGACGGATATTTGCTCGTGGGTCAGTGTTGGCAATATCAACAAGGGCAGAACTATCACCAGTCACTACTCTTCACACTTGGGAATGGCCAGGACGGCCATAGACGTGGCTGCACATGGACAGTGCCGGTCCGTTCATGGGGTCTATGTTCCTGGTAATGATAGATGCTGATTCAAAATGTATGGCCGTACACAGGGTGAGTTACTCAAACACAAGGACAAGAGTGGAGAAACTTCACATCTCTTTCTTGACACCCGGGATCCCGGAAATGTGAGTTTCTGAAAATGGACCGCCCTTCATCAGCCAGGAATTTGTGCATTAGATGAAGTTGAACAGAAATTAACACGTTAGGACAGTGTCATATTACCCATCATCCAACGGCCTGGCAGAAAGTGCGGCCCAAACAGTAAAAGCAGGTTCAAAAAAACATCCCACAGCCTCCTTGCACGCCAAACCATCCAGATTCATCTTCAATTACAGGACAACACCCCCCAAACCACCCCCCTCCCCCCCCCCACCCCCGCCCACCCACGACCCCCCCCCACCTCCCCTCCCCCCAACCACCCATTCAACTACCAGAACAGACCCAGCAGAGTTGGTCATGAGAAGATGACTCCGCCCAGGGTTGAGTCTGATATTCCCAAAGGTGGGAGATTCGCAAGGCATCAAGACACCCAGTGTTGATCCCACCAGCCGGGACAGGCACCAAAAGGCAGGTGATAGGTTATTGGTAAAGAATCATGGCAATGGATCCGCGTGGTTATGAGGCACGGTCGAGTCTGGAACAGGGCCAGTTTCCTATCGAGTCCGCTTGGGAGATACCATCCTATGGGAATGCTTCAATCATCTGCAAGCCATGAAGCCCCAAGCCGTGCAGGAAAAATCAATTCCCAGCACACCTGGAACTTTGGAAAGAATTCCAGGCACTCCGGCTCCTGTTCTCCATCTCTGCCAGTGGGAACCTCGGAGTCTGAAATGGACACAGTGGGTTTCGCCTCTCGATCACATTGTCACCCGATAAAGGGAACTCGGGCCACAAGGCTCATGGTGGAAGAGGTGAGCTCCGGTCTGCTGAACCCCACTCACTTCCGAGGCTGAGCAGCAGGAATCGGACCCAGCATTGAAACTCCAAAAAAGGCTTCCAAGGTGGTCAGCCCTCGGCGGTTACTCGCACCTAGAGGGAGAGGGGGTGCAGTGACTTCAATCAGGTTCATGAGTTGGACACGGGCAAATATAAACTACCGAACTGAGGCCTGTGAAATGTGCCCACTCAGGGAGCTCCACAGAGTGCAAGCTGCAGAGAGTGAAGCACTGAGAGTTGGGGTAAGTGTGGGAGTTTAGGGAAGTGGGTGGAGATGTATTGCTGTGTCTTGTTTCCCTTACTGCCCGGTCCCTTATGACCAGGTCCAGTGTGGGTAGGTGTCCCCCAGACATTACAGTTCAGAAAGTGACATGGGACCAACGGAAGCAGCGGTAAGGTGAGTCAGGCCTTGGAAGGAACACTCAGGGAATTTTCTGAGCAGCTCCTGCTGACGTGATAGCTTCAGGAAGGGCTACCAATATTGTTAATGTTCTGGGGACCCGCGTTCGAATCCGGTCACAGCAGCTGGTCGAATTTGAATTCACTAAAGATATCTGGAGTCAAAAATCTACTGATGACGATAAAACCATTCTCCATTGTCGGAAACCCCATCTGATTCACTAACGTCGTTTCGGGAAGGAAACCTGCCGTCCTTATCAGGTCTGGCCTACATGTGGCTCCAGAGCCACAGCAATGTGTTTAACTCTCAACTGCTCTCCAAGGTCAACTGGGGACAGGCAGTAAATGCTGGTCAGCCAGGGACGCCCATGTCCTTCGAATGATTAAACAAACAGGTTTGTGACACTGGCTCCCTGTGCGGACGTGGGCGGGAGCTGCAAGGAGGCTGAGCAACTGAACAATAGCACGGGGGATCAGGGAGCCACTCAAGAGGGAGGAGAAAAGGGAAATATAGTTATAAATGGGGATAGTTCGTCAGGGGAATAGACACTTTTCTCTGTGGCTAGGATTGAGAGTCCCGAAGGCTGTGTTGCCTGACTGGTGCTCCGGTTCGGGACATCTCATCTGGGCTGCTGGGAAACATGGAACTGGAGGGGATAGATTCAGTTGCTGTGGTCCACGTTTTTGAATTTACTGCAGATTAAATCTGAAATTGGAGTCACAATTATAGGACCCAAATGGATTCAGTGTATTTCCAGAGATAAAGAGGGTAACTATATCCCAGGAGAGAGTGGAACAGCCCGGAGAGACACTCTAACATTTGGAATTGAATCATTGAAAGGTCACAGACAGGTGAAAGATAACGCTGAGGCAACGTGGGATCTTGAGAGTTGGGTTTTAGATGACAATACCTTTGGTGGGTAACACAGCCTCGAATGTTACAAATTAATTAATGTGATCAGCATTGTCCATTCTTTGATTGGCAGCAATTCAATCTCAGAAATAAATATATTCCACAACCTCAATCAATGTCGTCACGTGTTTGTTAATGCCCACTGAACAGCTTCCTATACCACAGTGCCACGGTCAGTCAGATCATGTGTGTCCAACTGACGCACATGTTAGACCGCTTATCGGCTCTGGAGCGGCGGGTGAATTCAGTTTGGAGCATCCACGATGCAGAGGAAGCCGTGGATATCATGTTCAGTGAGTTGGTCACAACGCAGGTAACAGTTACTGAGGGAGACAGAGAATGGGTGACCACCAGACAGAGGAAGAGTAGGAAGGCTGTGTAGGGGTCCCCTGCAATCATCTCCCTCCAAAACAAATACACCATTTTGGATACTGTTGGGGGAGATGGCTCACCAGGGGAAGGTGGCAGCAGCCAGGTTCATGGCACCGTGGCTGGCTCTGCTGGACAGGAGGGCAGGAAAAAGAATGGCAGAGCTATCGTGATAGGGGACTCAATTGTAAGGGGAATAGACAGGTGATTCTGTGGATGCAAACAAGACTCCAGGATGGTATGTTGCCTCCCTGGTGCAAGGGTCAAGGGTGTCTCGGAGCAGCTGCAGGACATTCTGGAGGGGGGAGGGTGAACAACCAGCTGTCGTGGGGCAGAGAGGCACCAACACTATAGGTAAAAAATGGGATGAAGTCCGACAAGCTGAATTTAAGGGGTTAGGAGTTAAACTAAAATGTAGGACCTCAAAGGTAGTAATCTCAGGATTACTGCCAGTGCCACATGTTAGTCAGAGTAGGAATGTCAGGAAAGCCAAGGTGAATACGTGGCTTGAGAGATGGTGCAAGATGGGGAGATTCAAATTCCTGGGACATTGGAACCGGTTGTGAAGGAGATGGGACCAGTACAAAACAGACGGTCTGCACCTGAGCAGGACTGGAACCAATGTCCTGAGGGGAGTGTTTGCGAGTGCTGTTGGGGGGTTTAAATTAATGTGGCACGGGGATTGGGACCGATGCAGGAAGTCAGAGGGAAGTAAAGTGGGGACAGAAACTAAAGGCAGCAAAAGGAAAAGTGGAAGACAGAAAAACCGAAGACAAAAATCAAAAGGGCCAGAGTACAGAGTACAGAGACTGTGGAGAACTCAGTGAATGGGTCCAGTAAAGGGCCAGAGTACAGAGTACAGAGACTGTGGAGAACTCAGTGAATGGGTCCAGTAAAGGGCCAGAGTACAGTGTACAGAGACTGTGGAGAACTCAGTGAATGGCTCCAGTAAAGGGCCAGAGTACAGAGTACAAAGACTGTGGTGAACTCAGTGAATGCCTTCAGTAAGCCAGAGTACAGAGTACTGTGGTAAACCACTGTTAGCTTATTGCCTGTTGTGTGTGTGACATGCCTGGGCATGCCCCTGCCGACCCTGCCTGGGACTCCTCCCCCCCTGGTCCAGGTTTCAAGGTGACTGCTCCCCACCCCCTGCCTCAGCCTCTGGACCAGTTCATCAGCATGGGTGCGCTCCAAGTCTTTTGCGAATAAAAGCCTATTTGTTCTTCCATACAAACTAGTCTTTGCTTGATTGATTGTGCATCAATTTTATTAGCAAAAGCTTTGGGATGGAGCAGACACTAAAACCCGACAGACTCGAATTCGATCCTCAAGCTGTAGGAGCCTCTTACAGCTTCGATCACTGGCTGCACTGTTTCGAAACTTTCCTCACCGCCTCTGCCTCCGTTGTCCGGACCGAAACCGACAAGCTCCACGTGCTCCACGCCCGGGTAAGCGATCAAGTATTCTCGATGATTAGAGACGCTGAAACTTACAACGATGCGAACGAACTTTTAAAAGGCCAGCACAACAAACAGTCTAATGAAATCAACGCCAGACATATTCTGGCTACTCGCAGACAACAGCCGGGAGATTCAGGTGATCAATTCCTGTGTGCGTTGCGAGCACTTGGCAGGGCCTGCAACTGCAAGGCCGTAACAGCCGCCCAAAACACTAAGGACTGAATCAGAGATGCCTATGCCACGGGTATCAGGTCAAATTATATCCGACAACGACTGCTGGAACAGGATGGGCTGGACCTACAAAGGACTGTGGCGCTTGCCGACTCGTTAGAGGTGGCCTTCCGTAATCTCGATGCCTACACCCCCGAACACGGGGGTGCATCGTGGACACCGCGGTCGCCGCCACCTCTGTGCTCGGGGGGGCCACAGGCCTATGCCACGCCACGTCCCACCAATGACCCGACCGCTGCGGCAGTCTCCAGAGGCCCGAAGGGCTACTTCTGCGGCCTGGGGAAGCACCCCCGACAATGCTGCCCGACGAAGGATGCGATCTACTCCGAGTGTGGAAAGAAGGGCCATTACGTGAAGGTATGCATGGCAAAATCGATCTCCAAGCCCAGTAGCGCCGTGTGCGACCCGCGGGAGCCGCCATCTTGGACGCCATCAGCCGCGTGGGGGGCCATGCGGACCGCCATCTTGGGCGCCGTCAGCCGCGTCGCAAAATCAACGGTGGCTTCGGTCACGCTGGACCAATCCAGGCCTCACCAACTCGCCAGGTCCATGACGGACATCGAGGTAAATGGTTGATGCGCGATTAATCCACTCGGGAGGCTAGATCGTACCCGGGAAAAAAGGCTTTTATTCGCAACAAGAATAGAGCATACTGCTTAACAATACAATCCCAGGCTAAGGGTCACTAGGAAGTAGCAGTGACCTTTCTTCTCCTATAAGAAGGCGGAGCCAACCGGAGTGTACCACAGAACAATGCTAACAGGTGGAACACCCCAACCCTAACCCCAACAGTAACCAGAGTAACATATGTACAAGTACCCATAGTGGTAACCATCTATGGTTCACCACAATGGTCGCATTACAAACTGTTTATTTGACTGTGGGAGTATGGAGAGCTTTATTCACCCTAACACAGTGAGTCGCTACGCCCTTTCAGTACTGCCAGTGAAGCAAAAGATCTCCATGGCTTCAAAGTCCCACTCGGTGGATGTCCTCGGGTACTGCGTGGCGGCCCTGACTGTACGGGGCACAGTGTACAAATGTAACCCCCTGCTGACCACTATATGGGGCTGCTATTTAAATATTCAATCAACAGGATCCCGAATTCCTCGCGGTTGATGTTGATTTGGCTAATTCCCTGTTTACCCAGAAATGTCAGGACTGTAATCGGGATATAAAAAATAAATTTAATAACACATATAATTAACAGACATAAAACAGTGAGCTCTGATCTATAACCGTTGGTGCACATATGGGGAAACTTATCCTCAGTAACACATTCGTAGATACTGATCCAGTTGGATTGTATAGTCCCCACCAGTTACTCACGACACCCACACACACAGTCCAGGAGAGACACACGTGTGGAAGATGATGCCGCAGGAGGCAGAGGTGCCGCGAGCTATCCGTGCAGCAACGTAGGTCGAATGCGCTGAAGGCTGTCCTCCTCGGAAGTAATGAAAAGAACAGGCAGGGGGACGCCTGGCTGCCTCTCACTCCAAACCGAATTCTCATTGCCTGGGAAAAGCTCTCTCTCTGCTTTTCTCCCTCTTCAGCTCTGCCTTACTCCACAGCTGCTTCACTTCCTGGCGCCTTTTTTTCCTCCCGCCCCCAGAGCAATCCCATTGGCCCAGCCCATATCACTAAACCAACAGCATCCTGTTCACAGCACCCGCCCGGCAAACAGGACACTGAAACCCACAAGACACAAAGAACACTGGTAAACGTCTTCCCCACAAATTTTCCTCAGTCCCTTACATATAAAAGTTGGGGTCTGATGTTGCAGATGTATAGAACGTTGGTTCTCCCGCATTTGGAATACTGCGCCCAGTTCTGGTCGCCACACTACCAGAAGGACGTGGAGGCTTTAGAGAGAGTGCAGAGGAGGTTTACCAGGATGTTGCCTGGTATGGAGGGGATTGGTTATGAGGAGAGATTGGGTAAACTGGGGTTCTTCTCCCTGGAAAGACGGAGGATGAGGGGAGACTTAATAGAGGTGTATAAAATTATGAAAGGCATAGATAGGGTGAACTGTGGGAAGCTTGTCCCCAGGTCGGTGGTTACGTTCACGAGGGGTCATAAGTTCAAGGTGAGGGGGGGAGGTTTAACACAGATATCAGAAGGACATATTTTACACAGAGGGTGGTGGGGGCCTGGAATGCGCTGCCAGGCAAGGTGGTGGAGGCGGACACACTGGGAACGTTTAGGACTTATCGAGACAGCCATATGAACGGAGTGGGAATGGAGGGATACAAAAGAATGGTCTAGTTTGGACCAGGGAGCGGCACGGGCTTGGAGGGCCGAAGGACCTGTTCCTGTGATGTATTGTTCTTTGTTCTTGTTCTACCCTTCACAAAACAGTGTTGACTATCCCGAATCAAATTGTTCCTTTCTAGATGATTATAAATCCTATCTCTGATAATCCTTTCCAAAACTTTGCCCACAACAGAAGTAATGCTCACCGGTCTATAATTACCAGGGTTGTCTCTACTCCCCTTCTTGAACAAGGGGCCAACATTTGCTATCCCACCCGGCCCAGGGAAGTTATCTATTTTCACACTTTCCAGAATTGCTAACACCTCCTCCTTATGAACCTCAATCCCGTCTCGTCCAATAGCCTGCATCTCAGTTGTCCCCTCGACAACATTTTTTTTTTCCTGTGTGAATACTGATGAAAAATATTCATTTTACACCTCTCCTATCTCTTCAGGCTCCACGCACAACTTCCCACGACTGTCCTTGACTGGCCCTAATCTTACCCTCGTCATTCTTTTATTTCTGACATACCTATAGAAAGCTTTAGGTTTTTCCTTGATCCTACCTATAGAATCACCATCCTATAGATTACCGATAGATACGTCGCCGGGTCCGGATGGGATGTAACCCAGGTTACTGTGGGAGGCGAGGGAAGAGATTGCAGAACCTCTGGTGATGATCTTTGCATCGTCAATGGAGACAGGAGAGGTGCCGGAGGATTGGAGGATTGCGGATGTGGTTCCTATTTTCAAGAAGGGGAATAGGGATAGCCCAGGTAATTACCGACCGGTGAGTCTAACCTCAGTGGTTGGTAACCTGATGGAGAAGATCCTGAGGGACAGGATATATGAGCATTAAGAGAGATTTAGTATGCTCAAGAATACTCAGCATGGCTTTCTCAAGGGCAGATCGTGCCTTACGAGCCTGGTGGAGTTCTTCGAAAATGTGACTAAACACATTGACGAAGGGAAGGCAGTAGATGTGGTTTATATGGATTTTAGCAAGGCGTTCAATAAGGTCCCCTATGCAAGGCTTCTAGAAAAAGTGAGAGGGCATGGGATCCAAGGGGCTGCTGCCCGGTAGATCCAGAACTGGCTTGCCCAAAGGAAGTCATGATGTGGAGATGCCGGCGTTGGACTGGGGTAAACACAGTAAGAAGTTTAACAACACCAGGTTAAAGTCCAACCCGGCTTGGAGCTCCGAAAGCTTGTGTGGCTTTTGCTACCAAATAAACCTGTTGGACTTTAACCTGGTGTTCTTAAACTTCTTACTGTGTTTGCCCAAAGGAGGCAGAGAGTGGGTATAGATGGGTCTTTTTCTAAATGGAGGTCGGTCACCAGTGGAGTGCCCCAGGGATCTGCTCTGGGACCCTTACTGTTTGTCATTTTCATAAATGATCTGGATGAGGAAGTGGAGGGATGGGTTGGTAAGTTTGCCGACGGCACGAAGGTTGGTGGGGTTGTGGATAGTCTGGAGGGATGTCAGAAGTTACAGAGGGACATAGATAGGATGCAAGACTGGGCGGAGAAGTGGCAGATGGACTTCAACCCAAACTGCGAATACATCTTCCCTCAGAACATCTACCTCTTCCAGCCGATCAGCCTGTATCACACTCTCATCCTCAAAAACATGGCCCCTCTCCTTGGTGAACACTGAAGATAAGTATTCATTCATCGCCTCTCCTATCTCTTCTGACTCCATGCACAAGTTCCCACTACTGTCCTTGACCGGCCCGAACCTCACCCTGGTCATTCTTTTATTCCTCACATAAGAGTAAAAAGCCTTGGGGTTTTCCTTGATCCAACCCGCCAAGGACTTCTCATGCCCCCTCCTAGCTCTCCTAAGCCCTTTTTTTTTAGCTCATCCCTTGCTACCTTGTAACCCTCAAGCGACCCAACTGAACCTTGTTTTCTCATCCTTACATACGCTTCCTTTTTCCTCTTGACAAGACATTCAACCTCTTTTGTGAACCATGGTTCCCTCACTTGGCCATTTCCTCCCTGCCTGACAGGGACATACCTATCAAGGACACGCAGTATTTGTTCCTTGAACAAGCTCCACTTTTCATTTGTGCCTTTCCCTGACAGTTTCTGATCCCATCTTATGCTCCCTAATTCTTGCCTCATCGCATCATAATTACCCCTCCCCCAATGATCAACCTTGCCCTGCCGTACGGCCCTATCCCTCTCCATTGCAATAATGAAAGACACCGAATTGTGGTCACTATCTCCAAAGTGCTCTCCCACAAACAAATCTAACACTTGTCCCGGTTCATTTCCCAATACCAAATCCAATGTGGCCCCACCTCTTGTCGGCCTATCCACATATTGTGTCAGGAAACCCTCCTGCACACACTGTACAAAAACTGCCCCATCCGAATCATTCGACCTATAAATGTTCCATTCAATATTTGAAAAGTTAAAGTCACCCATGACAACTACCCTGTGACCTCCACACCTATCCATAATCTGCTTTGCAATTTCTTCCTCCACATCTCCATTACTATTTGGGGGTCTATAGAAAACTCCGAACAACGTGACCGCTCCTTTGCTATTTCTAACTTCAGCCCATATTACCACAGTAGGCAGATCCCCCTAGAACTGCCTTTCTGCAACTGTTAAATTATCCTTGATTAACAATGCTACTCCTCCACCTCTTTTACCACCTTCCCTACTCTTACTGAAACATCTATACCCTGGACCTTCCAACAACCATTCCTGTCCCTGTTCTAACCATGTCTCCGTAATGGCCACAACATCGTCGTCCCAAGCACCAATCCACGCTCCAAGTTCACCTACCTTATTCCGAATGCTCCTTGCATTGAAGTAGACACACTTCAACCCATCTTCCTGCCTGCCGGTACACTCCTGCGACCTTGATACCCTCCTCAGTACCTCACCACACCCAACACTGGCTTCTGGACTACAGCTCCTTTTCCCACCCCCCTGACAAATTAGTTTAAAACCACCGAAGAGCCATAGCAAAGTTCCCTCCCAGGATATTAGTGTCCCTCTGGTTCAGGTGCAAACCACCCTGTTTGTACAGGTCCCACCTTCCCCAGAATATGCTCCAATTACCCACATAACTGAAACCCTCCCTCCTACACCATCCCTGCAGCCACGATTTGGAAGAACGAAATGAAGGCACTGTTGCTAAGTTTGCAGATGATACAAAGACATGTAGAGGGACAGGTCGTATTGAGGAAGCAGGGGTTGGGGATGAGGGGTGCTGCAGATGGACTTTGACAGGTTTGGAGAGTGGGCAAAGAGGTGGCAGATGGAATACAATGAGGAAAAGTGTGAGGTTGTGCACCTTGGAAGGAGGAATGGAGGCATAGACTATTTTCTAAATGGGGAAATGCTTAGAAAATCAGATGCTCAAAGGAATTTGGGAGTCCTTGTTCAAGATTCTCTAAAGCTTAACGTGCAGGTTCAGTTGGCAGTGAGGAAGGCAAATGGAATGCTGGCATTCATGTCACGAGGGCTATAATACAAGAGCAGGATGTACTTCTGAGGCTGTATAAGGCTCTGGTCAGACCCCATTTGGAGGATTGGGAGCAGTTTTGGGCCCTTTATCTAAGGAATAGATGTGCTGGCCTTGGAAAGGGTCCAGAGGAGATTTACAACAATGATCCCTGGAATGAAGTGCTTGTCATTGAGGACTCTGGGTCTGGACTCATAAGAACATAAGAACATAAGAAATAGGAGCAGGAGTAGGCCATCTAGCCCCTCGAGCCTGCCCCGCCATTCAATAAGATCATGGCTGATCTGACGTGGATCAGTACCACTTACCCGCCTGATCCCCATAACCCTTAATTCCCTTACCGATCAGGAATCCATCCATCCGCGCTTTAAACATATTCAGCGAGGTAGCCTCCACCACCTCAGTGGGCAGAGAATTCCAGAGATTCACCACCCTCTGGGAGAAGAAGTTCCTCCTCAACTCTGTCCTAAACCGACCCCCCTTTATTTTGAGGCTGTGTCCTCTAGTTTTAACTTCCTTACTAAGTGGAAAGAATCTCTCCGCCTCCACCCTATCCAGCCCCCGCATTATCTTATAAGTCTCCATAAGATCCCCCCTCATCCTTCTAAACTCCAACGAGTACAAACCCAATCTCCTCAGCCTCTCCTCATAATCCAAACCCCTCATCTCCGGTATCAACCTGGTGAACCTTCTCTGCACTCCCTCCAATGCCAATATATCCTTCCTCATATAAGGGGACCAATACTGCACACAGTATTCCAGCTGCGGCCTCACCAATGCCCTGTACAGGTGCATCAAGACATCCCTGCTTTTATATTCTATCCCCCTCGCAATATAGGCCAACATTCCATTTGCCTTCTTGATCACCTGTTGTACCTGCAGACTGGGCTTTTGCGTCTCATGCACAAGGACCCCCAGGTCCCTTTGCACGGTAGCATGTTTTAATTTGTTTCCAATGAGATAGTAATCCCATTTGTTATTATTTCCTCCAAAGTGTATAACCTCGCATTTATCAATGTTATACTCCATTTGCCATATCCTCGCCCACTCACTCAGCCTGTCCAAATCTCTCTGCAGATCTTCTCCGTCCTCCACACGATTCACTTTTCCACTTATCTTTGTGTCATCTGCAAACTTCGTTACCCTACACTCCGTCCCCTCCTCCAGATCATCTATATAAATGGTAAACAGTTGCGGCCCGAGTACCGATCCCTGCGGCACGCCACTAGTTACCTTCCTCCAACCGGAAAAACACCCATTTATTCCGACTCTTTGCTTCCTGTCGGATAGCCAGTCCCCAATCCACTTTAACACACTACCCCCAACTCCGTGTGCCCTAATCTTCTTCAGCAGCCTTTTATGGGGCACCTTATCAAACGCCTTTTGGAAATCCAAAAACACCGCATCCACCGGTTCTCCTCCATCAACCGCCCTAGTCACATCTTCATAAAAATCCAACATGTTCGTCAAGCACGACTTTCCCCTCATGAATCCATGCTGCGTCTGATTGATCGAACCATTTCTATCCAGATGCCCTGCTATCTCCTCTTTAATAATGGATTCCAGCATTTTCCCTACTACAGACGTTAAGCTGACCGGCCAATAGTTACCCGCCTTTTGTCTCCTTCCTTTTTTAAACTGCTCATTGGAGTTTAGAAAGATGAGGGGGGATCTTATTGAAACTTACAGGATACTGCGAGCCCTGGATAGAGTGAACGTGGAGAGGATGTTTCTCCGAGTAGGAAAAGCTAGAACTAGAGGGCACAACCTCAGACTAAAGGGACGATCCTTTAAAACAGAGATGAGGAGGAATTTCTTCAGCCAGAGAGTGGTGAATCCGTGGACCTCCTTGCTCGCAGAAGGCTGTGGAGGCCGGGTCATTGAGTGTCTTTAAGACAGAGATAGATAGGTTCTTGATTAATAAGGGGATCAGGGGTTATGGGGAAAAGGCAGGGGAATGGGGATGAGAAAAATATCAGCCATGATTGAATGGCGGAGCAGACTCGATGGGCCGAATAGCCTCATTCTGCTCCTATGTCTTATGGTACGGGGAATAAAGGATACAGGCGGTCATAAGGAGCATTTGGAATATGTTCAGAGTTTTTGGGGATTTTGGGGTAGTGTTTTGGGTGCAGGTTTGGGTGGTGAGGACAGGTTAGGCTGTTTGTGTGAGGGATGAGGGAGTGATCTCCCCGGTTTCAAATCCTCCCCGGGTTTCCACCCCACCTGTCTTCAAATTATCATCAGTTGTGGTTATCTGGTTCAGAACATCTCCAGGTTCATATCCCACACCAAAATCACTCAATCAACCTGTCCAACTAATCACCAGGTTCAGACACACTCCAGGTTCAGACACACTCCAGGTTCAGACACACTCCAGGTTCAGGCCCGCACCAGGTTCAGACACACTCCAGGTTCAGACACACTCCAGGTTCAGACACACTCCAGGTTCAGACACACTCCAGGCTCAGACACACTCCAGGCTCACACACACTCCAGGTTCAGACACACTCCAGGTTCAGACACACTCCCGGTTCAGGCTCGCACCAGGTTCAGACACACTCCAGGTTCAGGCACACTCCAGGTTCAGACACTCTCCAGGTTCAGACACACTCTAGGTTCAGACACACTCCAGGTTCAGACACACTCCAGGTTCAGACACACTCCAGGTTCAGGCCCGCACCAGGTTCAGACACACTCCAGGTTCAGACACACTCCAGGTTCAGACACACTCCAGGTTCAGACACACTCCAGGCTCAGACACACTCCAGGCTCAGACACACTCCAGGTTCAGACACACTCCAGGTTCAGGCCCGCACCAGGTTCAGACACACTCCAGGTTCAGACACACTCCAGGTTCAGACACACTCCAGGTTCAGACACACTCCAGGTTCAGACACACTCCAGGTTCAGACACATTCCAGGTTCAGGCACACTCCAGGTTCAGACACACTCCAGGTTCAGGCCCGCACCAGGTTCAGACTCACTCCAGGTTCAGACACACTGCAGGTTCAGACACACTCCAGGTTCAGACACACTCCAGGCTCAGACACACTCCAGGTTCAGACACACTACAGGTTCAGACACACTCCAGGTTCAGGCACACTTCAGGTTCAGACACACTACAGGTTCAGACACACTCCAGGCTCAGACACACTCCAGGTTCAGACACACTCCAGGTTCAGACCCACTACAGGTTCAGGCACACTACAGGTTCAGACACACTCCAGGTTCAGACACACTCCAGGCTCAGACACACTCCAGGTTCAGACACCCTACAGGTTCAGACACACTCCAGGTTCAGGCACACTCCAGGTTCAGACACACTACAGGTTCAGACACACTCCAGGTTCAGGCACACTCCAGGTTCAGACACACTACAGGTTCAGACACACTCCAGGCTCAGACACACTCCAGGTTCAGACACACTCCAGGTTCAGGCACACTCCAGGTTCAGACACACTCCAGGTTCAGACACACTACAGGTTCAGACACACTCCAGGTTCAGACACACTACAGGTTCAGGCACACTCCAGGTTCAGACTCATTCCAGGTTCAGACACACTCCAGGTTCAGGCACACTCCAGGTTCAGACACACTACAGGTTCAGACACACTCCAGGTTCAGACACACTCCAGGTTCAGGCACACTCCAGGTTCAGACTCATTCCAGGTTCAGACACACTCCAGGTTCAGACACACTCCAGGTTCAGACACACTCCAGGTTCAGACACACTACAGGTTCAGACACACTCCAGGTTCGGACACACTCCAGGTTCAGACACACTCCAGGCTCAGACACACTCCAGGTTCAGGCACACTACAGGTTCAGACACACTCCAGGTTCAGACACACTCCAGGTTCAGGCCCGTACCAGGTTCAGACACAATCCAGGTTCAGACTCATTCCAGGTTCAGACACACTACATGTTCAGGCACACTCCAGGTTCAGACACACTCCAGGTTCAGGCCTGCACCAGGTTCAGACACACTCCAGGTTCAGACACACTCCAGGTTCAGGCCTGCACCAGGTTCAGACACACTCCAGGTTCAGACACACTCCAGGTTCAGAAACACTCCAGATTCAGACACACTCCAGGTTCAGACACACTCCAGGTTCAGACACACTCCAGGTTCAGACACACTCCAGGTTCAGACACACTCCAGGCTCAGACACACTCCAGGTTCAGACACACTCCAGGTTCAGGCACACTCCAGGTTCAGACACTCTCCAGGTTCAGACACACTCTAGGTTCAGACACACTTCAGGTTCAGACACACTCCAGGTTCAGACACACTCCAGGTTCAGGCCCGCACCAGGTTCAGACACACTCCAGGTTCAGACACACTCCAGGTTCAGACACACTCCAGGTTCAGACACACTCCAGGCTCAGACACACTCCAGGCTCAGACACACTCCAGGTTCAGACACACTCCAGGTTCAGGCCCGCACCAGGTTCAGACACACTCCAGGTTCAGACACACTCCAGGTTCAGACACACTCCAGGTTCAGACACACTCCAGGTTCAGACACACTCCAGGTTCAGACACACTCCAGGTTCAGGCACACTCCAGGTTCAGACACACTCCAGGTTCAGGCCCGCACCAGGTTCAGACTCAGTCCAGGTTCAGACACACTGCAGGTTCAGACACACTCCAGGTTCAGACACACTCCAGGCTCAGACACACTCCAGGTTCAGACACACTACAGGTTCAGACACACTCCAGGTTCAGGCACACTTCAGGTTCAGACACACTACAGGTTCAGACACACTCCAGGCTCAGACACACTCCAGGTTCAGACACACTCCAGGTTCAGACCCACTACAGGTTCAGGCACACTACAGGTTCAGACACACTCCAGGTTCAGACACACTCCAGGCTCAGACACACTCCAGGTTCAGACACACTACAGGTTCAGACACACTCCAGGTTCAGGCACACTCCAGGTTCAGACACACTACAGGTTCAGACACACTCCAGGTTCAGGCACACTCCAGGTTCAGACACACTACAGGTTCAGACACACTCCAGGCTCAGACACACTCCAGGTTCAGACACACTCCAGGTTCAGGCACACTCCAGGTTCAGACACACTCCAGGTTCAGACACACTACAGGTTCAGACACACTCCAGGTTCAGACACACTACAGGTTCAGGCACACTCCAGGTTCAGACTCATTCCAGGTTCAGACACACTCCAGGTTCAGGCACACTCCAGGTTCAGACACACTACAGGTTCAGACACACTCCAGGTTCAGACACACTCCAGGTTCAGGCACACTCCAGGTTCAGACTCATTCCAGGTTCAGACACACTCCAGGTTCAGACACAATCCAGGTTCAGACACACTACAGGTTCAGACACACTCCAGGTTCGGACACACTCCAGGTTCAGACACACTCCAGGCTCAGACACACTCCAGGTTCAGGCACACTACAGGTTCAGACACACTCCAGGTTCAGACACACTCCAGGTTCAGGCCCGTACCAGGTTCAGACACAATCCAGGTTCAGACTCATTCCAGGTTCAGACACACTACATGTTCAGGCACACTCCAGGTTCAGACACACTCCAGGTTCAGGCCTGCACCAGGTTCAGACACACTCCAGGTTCAGACACACTCCAGGTTCAGGCCTGCACCAGGTTCAGACACACTCCAGGTTCAGACACACTCCAGGTTCAGAAACACTCCAGATTCAGACACACTCCAGGTTCAGACACACTCCAGGTTCAGACACACTCCAGGTTCAGACACACTCCAGGTTCAGACACACTCCAGGCTCAGACACACTCCAGGTTCAGACACACTCCAGGTTCAGGCTCGCACCAGGTTCAGACACACTCCGGGTTCAGGCTCGCACCAGGTTCAGACACACTCCAGGTTCAGGCCCGCGCCATGTTCAGACACACTCCAGGTTCAGACACACTCCAGGTTCAGGCCCGTGCCTGGTTCAGACACACTCCAGGTTCAGACGCACTCCAGGTTCAGACACACCCCAGGTTCAGACACACTCCAGGTTCAGACACACTCCAGGTTCAGGCTCGCACCAGGTTCAGACACACTCCAGGTTCAGACACACTCCAGGTTCAGGCCCGTGCCTGGTTCAGACACACTCCAGGTTCAGACGCACTCCAGGTTCAGACACACTCCGGGTTCAGACACACTCCAGGTTCAGACACACTCCAGGTTCAGACACACTCCAGGTTCAGACACACTCCAGGTTCAGACACACTCCAGGTTCAGACACACTCCAGGTTCAGGCCCGTGCCTGGTTCAGACACACTCCAGGTTCAGACGCACTCCAGGTTCAGACACACTCCAGGTTCAGACACACTCCAGGTTCAGACACACTCCAGGTTCAGACGCACTCCAGGTTCAGACACACTCCAGGTTCAGACACACTCCAGGTTCAGACACACTCCAGGTTCAGACACACTCCAGGCTCAGACACACTCCAGGTTCAGACACACTCCAGGTTCAGACACACTCCAGGTTCAGACACACTCCAGGCTCAGACACACTCCAGGTTCAGACGCACTCCAGGTTCAGGCACACTCCAGGTTCAGACACACTCCAGGTTCAGACACACTCCAGGTTCAGACACACTCCAGGTTCAGACACACTCCAGGTTCAGACACACTCCAGGTTCAGGCCCGTGCCTGGTTCAGACACACTCCAGGTTCAGACACACTGCAGGTTCAGACACACTCTAGGTTCAGACACACTCCAGGTTCAGACACACTCCAGGTTCAGACACACTCCAGGTTCAGACACACTCCAGGTTCAGACACACTCCAGGTTCAGACACACTCCAGGTTCAGACACATTCCAGGTTCAGACACACTCCAGGTTCAGGCCCGCACCAGGTTCAGACACACTCCGGGTTCAGACACACTCCAGGTTCAGACACAATCCAGGTTCAGACACACTGCAGGTTCAGACACACTCCAGGTTCAGGCCCGCACCAGGTTCAGACACACTCCAGGTTCAGACACACTCCAGGTTCAGGCCCGTGCCTGGTTCAGACACACTCCAGGCTCAGACACACTCCAGGTTCAGACACACTCCAGGTTCAGACACACTCCAGGTTCAGGCCCGTGCCTGGTTCAGACACACTCCAGGTTCAGACACACTCCAGGTTCAGACACACTCCAGGTTCAGACACACTCCAGGTTCAGACACACTCCAGGTTCAGACACACTCCAGGCTCAGACACACTCCAGGTTCAGACACACTCCAGGTTCAGACACACTCCAGGTTCAGGCCTGTGCCTGGTTCAGACACACTCCAGGTTCAGACACACTCCAGGCTCAGACACACACCAGGTTCAGACACACTCCAGGTTCAGACACACTCCAGGTTCAGGCCCGTGCCTGGTTCAGACACACTCCAGGTTCAGACACACTCCAGGTTCAGACACACTCCAGGTTCAGACACACTCCAGGTTCAGACACACTCCAGGTTCAGACACACTCCAGGTTCAGACACACTCCAGGTTCAGACACGCACCAGGTTCAGACACACTCCAGGTTCAGACACACTCCAGGTTCAGACACACTCCAGGTTCAGACACGCACCAGGTTCAGACACACTCCAGGTTCAGACACACTCCAGGTTCAGACACACTCCAGGTTCAGACACACTCCAGGTTCAGACACACTCCAGGTTCAGACACACTCCAGGTTCAGACACGCACCATGTTCAGACACACTCCAGGTTCAGACACACTCCAGGTTCACAATCACAGAAACATTGAAATATAGGAACAGCAGGAGCCGGCCATTCGGCCCTTGGAGCCAGCTCCGACATTCAGTTTGATCATGGATGATCATCAACTTCAATATCCTGATCATCCCTTGCTCCCATATCCCGTGATCCCTTGAGCCCCAAGAGCTAAATATAATTTCTTCCTGAAATCGCCAAAGGTTTTGGCCTCAGCTACTTTCTGTGGTAGTGAAGTCCATAGATCATCAGAGTGGAGAAATTTCTCCTCACCTCTGTTCTAAAAGGTTGATGCTTATCCTCAAACCATGAACCCTAGTCCTCAACTCCCTGAGCATCAGGATCATTCTTTCTGAATCTACCCTATCTAAACCTGTTCCAATTTTATCTGTTTCACTCTAATGAACTGCAATGAATAAAGCCCGAACCGACTTAGTCGCTCTTTGTATCACAGACTTGCCATCCCAGGAATCAGCCTGGTAAACATTTGCTGTACTCCCTCTATAGCAAGGACATCCTTCCTCAGATAAGGACACCAAAACTGCACACAATACTCGAAGTGTGGCCTCAGCAATACCCTGTACAACTGTAGTAACACATCTCTATTCCTGGACTCAAATCTTATCCCTATGAAGGTCAGCATTACAGTTGTCTTCTTTACTGCCTGTTGTACATAGAAACATAGAAACATAGAAAACTGCAGCACAAAACAGGCCCTTCAGCCCCACAAGTTGTGCCGAACATATCCCTACCTTTTAGGCCTACCTATAACCCTCCATCCTATTAAGTGCCATGTACTCATCCAACAGTCTCTTAAAAGACCCTATTGAGTTTGCCTCCAACACCACTGACGGCAGCCGATTCCACTCGCCCTCCACCCTCTGGGTGAAACACTTCCCCCTAACATCTCCCCTGTACCGACCCCCCAGCACCTTAAACCTGGTAAAATCTCGTAGCAGCCATTTCCACCCTGGGAAAAAGCCTCTGAGAGTCCACCCGATCTATGCCTCTCAACATCTTATATACCTCTATTAGGTCTCCTCTCATCCTACGTCTCTCCAAGGAGAAAAGACCGAGCTCCCTCAGCCTATCCTCATAAGGCATGCCACTCAATCCAGGCAACATCCTTGTAAATCGCCTCTGCACCCTTTCAATCTTTTCCACATTCTTCCTGTAATGAGGCGACCAGAACTGAGCACAGTACTCCACGTGGGGTCTGACGAGGGTCTTATATAGCTGCATCATTATCCCCGGACTCCTAAACTCAATCCCTCGATTGATAAAGGCCAGCACACCATACGCCTTCTTAACCACCTCCTCCAACTGCTGGGCCGATTTTAGAGTCCTATGGACACAGACCCCAAGGTCCTTCTGATCCTCTACAGTACTAAAAGTCTTTCCCTTTATATTGTACTCCTTCATCCCATTTGACCTGCCAAAATGGACCACTACGCATTTATTTGGGTTGAAGTCCGTCTGCCACTTCTCCGCCCAGTCTTGCATCCTATCTATGTCCCTTTGTAACTTCTGACATCCCTCCAGACTATCCACAACCCCACCAACCTTCGTGTCGTCGACAAACTTACCAACCCATCCCTCCACTTCCTCATCCAGATCATTTATGAAAATGACAAACAGCATGGGTCCCAGAACAGATCCCTGGGGCACACCACTGGTGACCGACCTCCATTTAGAAAAAGGCCCATCTATACCCACTCTCTGCCTCCTTTGGGCAAGCCAGTTCTGGATCCACAGGGCAGCAGCACCTTGGATCCCATGCCCTCTCACTTTTCATGCACGCTTACCTTCAGTTACTGATGCACACGGACACCAAGGTCTCGCTGAGTATCCACCTCTCTCAATTTACACCCATTCAAATAATAATCTGCCTTCCTATTATTGCTGCTAAATTGGATAACCTCACATTTACCCACATTTTACTGCAACTGCTTTGCACATGCCCAGACATTGAGCCTGTTCAAATCACACTGAAGCATGTCCACATGCTTCTCATAGCTCACCCTCACACACCTTTTATCATCTGTAAATTTGGAGATGATACATTTAGTTCCATTTTCAGAATAATTAATATATAATGTGAGCAGTTGGGGTCCGTGCACAGATTCCTGCGGTACCCCACTAGACACCGACTGCGAATCAGAAAAAGGCCCATTTATTGCCAACTCTTTGCTTTCTATCTGCGAACCAGCTTTCTATCCATCTCAAAACATTGCCTGCATTCCCATGTGCTTTCACTTCACTTGGCAGTCTGTTACGTGAGACCTTGTCGAAAGCCTTCTGAAAGTCTCAATAAACCACATCCACTGGTTCTCCTCAGTGAACTCTACTGATTGCATCCTCAAAAAATTCCAATCGATTCTTCAAACAAGATTTTCCACGTGTAAATCCATGCTGACTTTGTCTGATTTTCCCACTGCCTTCCAAGTGCTGAGTTATGAAATCATTGATAAATCCTCCAGCTCCAACGTCCCCTGCGCTGACGATAGGTTCACTGGGATCAGTATATCTTCTCACTGATCATGTGTCTGTCAAATGCTGACATGTAGATCAGTCACAGAGAAGCAGCACAGAGCAGCTCACACACGGATTTAGACAACTACAAGGGTAATAGTCACTTACCAGGAACACCAGTCGCTCCATGGATCAGGTGGGTCATTTTCTTCACCTTTTTTTTGAGGAAGAGAAGGTGTTACAGGCTAATAGGCAGGAGGAAGTAGATGTTCGGAGGGAGAATGTCCTGCCAGTTTTGAATAAATTGAAGGTTGATAAGTGCCCTGGGCCTGATGAAATATATCCGAGGATTCTTTGGGAGGCAAGGGTTGAGTTTGCAGAGCCTTTGGCTTTGATCTTTGGGTCCTCACTGTCCACGGGGATGGTGCCAGAGGACTGGAGAGTGGCGAATGTTGTTCCTCTGTTTAAGAAAGGGAACAGAAATGACCCTGGTAATTATAGGCCGGTTAGTCTTACTTCGGTGGTTGGTAAATTGATGGGATTTACGACCATTTAGAAAGATGCGGATTATTCCGGGAGAGTCAGCACGGATTCGTGAAGGGCAAGTCGTGCCTCACAAATTTGATAGAATTTTTTGAGGAGGTAACTAAGTGTGTTGATGAAGGTAGGGCAGTTGATGTCATATACATGGATTTTAGTAAGGCGTTTGATAAGATCCCCCACGGTCGGCTTATGATGAAAGGAAGGAGGTGTGGAATAGAGGGAAAGTTGGCCGATTGGATAGGTAACTGGCTGTCTGATCGAAGACAGAGAATGGTGGTGGACGGAGAATATTTGGACTGGAGGCAGCTTGCTAGCGGAGTGCCAAAGGGATCAATGCTTGGTCCTCTGCGATTTGTGATTTTTCTCAATGACTTGGAGGAGGAGGCTGAAGGGTGGATCAGTAAATTTGCTGATGACACCAAGATTGGTGGAGTAGTGGATGAGGTGGCGGGCTGTTGTAGGCTGCAAAGAGACATAGGTAGGATGCAGAGCTGGGCTGAAAAATGGCAGATGGAGTTTAACCCTGATGAATGTGAGGTGATTCATTTTGGTAGGACAAATTTAAATGTGGATTACAGGGTCAAAGGTAGGATTCTGAAGACTGTGGAGGAACAGAGAGATCTTGGGGTCCATATCCACAGATCTCTGAAGGTTGCCACTCAAGTTGATAGAGCTGTGAAGAAGGCCTACAGTGTGTTAGCTTTTATTAACAGGGGGTTGGAGTTTAAGAGCCGTAGGGTTATGCTGCAACTGTACAGGACCTTGGTGAGACCACATTTGGAATATTGTGTGCAGTTCTGGTCACCTCACTATAAGAAGGATGTGGAAGCGCTGGAAAGAGTGCAGAGGAGATTTACCAGGATGCTGCCTGGTTTGGAGGGTAGGTCTTATGAGGAAAGGTTGAGGGAGCTAGTGCTGTTCTCTCTGGATCAGAGGAGGTTGACGGGAGACTTAATAGAGGATTATAAAATGATGAAGGGGAGAGATACAGTGAACGTTCAAAGACTATTTCCTCGGGTGGATGGAGCTATTACAAGGGGGCATAACTATAGGGTTCGTGGTGGGAGATCCAGGAAGGATATCAGCGTGAAGTAATGTGTCCCTTCGCTCTGCAGGTAATCTCTGTGTTAATTCCGTGATGATACATTCCCAAGGACATTCATATGTACCCTGTGGTATCCCCTCTGGGATACTGACATTGCAAAATCGCTCATCTTCGAGTTTCTTCAAATTAACAAACACGTGACGACATTGATTGAGGTTGTGGAATATATTTATTTCTGAGATTGAATTGCTACCAATCAAAGAATGGACAATGCTGATCACATTAATTAATTTGTAACATTCGAGGCTATGCTTCCCACCAAAGGTATTGTCATCTAAAACACAACTCTCAAGATCCCACGTTGCCTCAGCGTTATCTTTCACCTGTCTGTGACCTTTCAATGATTCAATTCCAAATGTTAGAGTGTCTCTCCGGGCTGTTCCACTCTCTCCTGGGATATAGTTACCCCTCTTTATCTCTGGAAATACACTGAATCCATTCAAGTCCTATAATTGTGACTCCAATTTCAGATTTAATCTGCAGTAAATTCAAAAACGTGGACCACAGCAACTGAATCTATCCCCTCCAGCTCCATGTTCCCCAACAGCCCAGATGAGATGTCCCGAACCGGAGCACCAGTCAGGCAACACAGCCTTCGGGACTCTCAATCCTAGCCACAGAGAAAAGTGTCTATTCCCCAGACGAACTATCCCCATTTATAACTGTATTTCCCTTTTCTCCTCCCTCTTGAATGGCTCCCTGATCCCCCGTGCTATTGTTCAGTTGCTCAGCCTCCTTGCAGCTACCGCCCACGTCCGCACAGGGAGCCAGTGTCACAAACCTGTTTGTTTAATCATTCGAAAGACATGGGCGTCCCTGGCTGACCAGCATTTACTGCCTGTCCCGAGTTGACCTTAGAGAGCAGTTGAGAGTTAAACACATTGCTGTGGCTCTGGAGCCACATGTAGGCCAGACCTGATAAGGACGGCAGGTTTCCTTCCCTAAACGACATTTGTGAACCAGGTGGGGTTTTCCGACAATGGAGAATGGTTTTATAGTCATCAGTAGATTTTTGACTCCAGATATTTTTAGTGAATTCAAATTCGACCAGCTGCTGTGACCGGATTCGAACACGGGTCCCCAGAACATTAACAACATTGGGAGCCCTTCCTGAAGCTATCACGTCAGCAGGAGCAACTCAGAAAATTCCCTGAGTGTTCCTTCCAAGGCCTTACTCACCTTACCGCTGCTTCCATTGGTCCCACGTCACTTTCTGAACTGTAATGTCTTGTCGACACCTACCCACACTGGACCTGGTCGTAAGTGACCGGGCAGTAAGGGACACAAGACACAGCAATACATCTCCGCCCACTTCCCTAAACTCCCACACTTACCCCAACTCTCAGTGCTTCACTTTCTGCAGCTTGCACTCTGTGGAGCTCCCTGAGTGGGCACATTTCACAGGCCTCAGTTCGGTAGTTTATATTTGCCCGTGTCCAACTCATGAACCTGATTGAAGTCATTGCACCCCCTCCCCCTCTAGGTCTGAGTAACCGCCGAGGGCTGACCACTTTGGAAGCCTTTTTTGGAGTTTCAATGCTGGGTCCGGTTCCTGCTGCTCAGCCTCGGAAGTGAGTGGGGTTCAGCAGACCGGAGCTCGCCTCTTCCACCATGAGCGTGTGGCCCAAGTTCCCTTTATCGGGTGACAATGTGATCGAGAGGCTAAACCCACTGTGTCCATTTCAGACTCCGAGGTGCCCACTGGCGGAGATGGAGAACAGGAGCCGGAGTGCCTGGAATTCTTTCCAAAGTTCCCGGTCTGCTGGGAATTGATTGTTCAGGCACGGCTTGGGGCTTCATGTCTTGCAGATGATTGAAGCATTCCCACAGGATGGTATCTCCCAAGCGGACTCGATAGAAAACTGTCCCTGTTCCAGACTCGACCGTGCCTCATAACCACGCGGATCCATTGCCATGATTCTTTACCAATAACCTATCATCTGCCTTTAGGTGCCTGTCCCGGCTGATGGGATCAACACTGGGTGTCTTGATGCCTTGCGAACCTCCCACCCTTGGGAATATCAGACTCAAACCTGGGCGGAGTCATCTTCACATGACCAACTCTGCTGGGGCTATTCTGGCAGTTGAATGGGTGGTCGGGGGGAGGGGAGGGGTGGGGGGGAGGTGGTTTGGGGGGTGTTGTCCTGTAATTGAAGATGAATCTGGATGGTTTGGTGTCCAAGGAGGCTGTGGGCTGTTTTTTTGAACCTGCTTTTACTGTTTGGGCCGCTCCTTCTGCCAGGCCGTTGGATGATGGGTAATATGACACTATCCTAACGTGTTAATTTCTGATCAACTTCATCTAATGCACAAATTCCTGGCTGATGAAGGGTGGTCCATTTTCAGAAACTAACATTTCCGGGATCCCGGGTGTCAAGAAAGAGGTGTGAAGTTTCTGCACTCTTGTCCTTGTGTTTGAGTAACTCACCCTATGTACGGCCATCCATTTTGAATCAGCATCTACCATTACCAGGAACATAGAACCCATGAACGGACCGGCACTGTCCATGTGCAGCCACGTCTATGGCCGTCCTGGCCATTCCCAAGTGTGAAGAGTAGTGACTGGTGATAGTTCTGCCCTTGTTGATATTGCCAACACTGACCCACGAGCAAATATCCGTCCCCATACCTGGCCACCAACAGGGCAACTTGGAGGATCTTCAGTTTGCCACTCCTGGGTGGCCATGGTAAAGTTCACCATGGGATGGTGACCCTGGCTCAGGATGTCACTCTTGAACCCCATAGCCGTGTGCCATCTTCCACTGTCAGCTGCTCTCTGCCATTCCAATATGGGTGCAATTCAGGCTGTAACGGCCTTTTGGACTCCCCCATCAGCACTCGCTGCTTCAATTCATTCAGGAATGGGTAATTTTGCCTCCACAGCCGAATATTATTGGCAGCCACTGGGAGAGTTTTGAAAAAGTCCATGATTACCATCTCTTCCATTGTGGGTACGACAAGTGTCTGTTAATCGTAGCCAACTCAAGGCATTGGCGTCAGTGACTCAGCCTCCTGGATAATGGTAGGCGGACAGTAATAAAACCCACAGCTGGATATGGGCCAATGTTATGGGCTGCCCCGCCATGCAGGTACTTCTGGAATTTCTTTCCCCGAACTGTCACCATTGACGAGGTGTCACAATGGTTAGCGCTGCTGCCTCATAACGCCAGAGACCTGGGTTCAGTTCCTGGCATGGGTCAATGTCTGTGCGGAGTCTGCACATTCTCACCGTATCTGCATGGGTTTCATCTGGTTTCTCCGGTTTTCTCCCGCAGTCTGAAAGACGTGCTGGTTAGGTGCGTTGGCCATGCTCAATTCTCCCTCAGTGTACCCGGACAGGTACCAGTGTGTGGCAACTAGGCAATTTCCACATTAACTTCATTGCAGTGTTAATGTAAGCCTACATTTGACACTTTATAAACTTGCTCTGAGTATGAATGGTTGAATATCGCTGGGAAACCTCATCTCGCTGTCAGTATAAGTGCACGTGAATAAGTTCATAATTGGAAACATGAATCCTCCTGCCAGCTTTGAAGCTCAGTCCTCAATCAGAGGGATTGGGTATTTATCCAGCTGTGAGAAACAGTTTACCGTTTGTTTAAAATTTCCCAGTACAAAGTATTTGTATTCACTCTTGGGACTTGGGTGTCGCTGGCCACCCAGCATTTATTCCCCTTCCCTAGTTGCCCATGTTCAGAGGGCAATTGAGTGTCAACCACTTTGAGTCGCATTTAGTCCTGACCACATAAGGACGACAGATTTCCTTCCCTGGGACATTGCTGAACCAGATGTTTTTTCCGAAAATCGGCAATGCTTTCATGGTCACCAGCTGATTCTGAATTCCAGATATATTTATTCAAATTCCACCATCTGCTGTGACGGGATTCGAACCGGGTGCACAGAACATGAGCTGAGTTTCTATATTAATAGTCTAGTGATAAAACCACCAGTCCATCACATCCACACCCAGAGTGTACACACCCTGAGTTCCGGTAACCTAGACACACCATATTATATACGTCTGCAGGGCTCCCGGATTGGATAGCATGAACTGTCTCAATCAGGGAGCTCATATTCCAATAACTCCACCTGATGGTTATCGTTAAAGTCATTATGTATGTCTCTCTCTCTGTCTCTTTCTGTCATTCTGTGCATCCCTCTCTCTGTATCCCCCTGTCTCTCTGTCTCTCTCTCTGCCTGTTTCTCTGTGTCTCATACTGTCTCTCTGCATCTCCCTCACTCACCTTCTCTCTCCACTCTTCTTCTTTGTCTCCTCCCCCCTCTCAGTCTCACTCTCCTTCACCGTCTCCTTCTCTGTCCCCCTTTTCTTATTTCTCTGCCTTTCTCTCTCTCTACCTCACTCTGTCTTTTGCTCTTGCTGTGTCCATTGTACTCATTCAGTCTCACTCTTTCAAATTCACTGACACTCTCTGTCTCCGTCTCTGTTTCTCTCTGCCTCCCTTTCTGTCTCCCTTTCCGTCTTAGTCTCCCTCTCTCATTGCTTTCTCCCATCTGTCTCCCTCTGTTTCCCTTTCTCATTCCCTGTCCATCTCCCTCCCCATTTCCCCCAATCTCTGTCCCTGTTTTTCTCGCTCTGTGGGAGTCCCTATCTGGCTCTGTCCTTTCTGTCTATGTCTCTCTGTCTCTCACTCTCTCTTTTTCTTTCACTGTATCTGTTAGAAACTCTTTCAAAATCTGTCACGCTCCATGTATTTATGCCCTTCCCCCTCTCTGTCAATCTCCGTCACTCAATCATTCTCACTGTTGCTCTCACTGCCCTCTCTCTCTCTTTATCTGTCACTCTTTCTGTCTCTGTGAGGCTGTTTATTATTTATAGTTCGGCTGTCCAATAGGAAGAGTCAGGGGTCTTGTGGTTGTAGTTTCCTCTCAGTGTCTAATGAGTTGAAGAATTGAAGTAAGGGGATATTTCAGCAGATTTATTAGCTGCTGCCTGAAGTGAGTCTGTGTCACAGCATAAATGGCAGTGTTTGTACAACAACTTGTGAGTTGCAGCATGAAGCCCAATTCCAGGACAAAATTATCTAACCATACCGACCAATAGCCCAAAGAATACATCCGACGCCATATTGAATAAACCATTAATGTCGACCATAAGAGGATGAAATTGGCTGAGATAACAAACAGTAAAATGATGGATTTCCTGCGACTCTCCATCTCTGGGTCTCTGGGATTCTCCCCACTGCTGTGAGCCCGGAGTCTCCTGCGGGCTCTGCTGCTCACGAAAATGTGCCTGACGATGAAAACGTTGAGCAGCAGAATCAGGACGAACGGGACACACGGGGTTAGAATGTTGTGGAGGAACTCGATTGTTATCCAGAGCGGAGAGAACAGAACATCCGCTGTGGCCAAACAAAACCAGGGGATGTTCTCCAGCCAATATCTATTTAATAACATAAAATACCAGAAAATGTTCTTTAAACAGCTCAGCACCGTCACTGTTCCCAGAACCACAGCCGCCGATTTCTCACTGCAATATTTACTCTTCAGCTTGGGGCAGCAAATGGCCACAAATCGATCAAAGGTGAAAGTGACGGTGAACCAGACAGAACAGTCAGTGGCTGCGTAAAGCAGGACGGCGTGGATGTTACACAGGGGGAGCGAGTCCAGGAAATCAAACTGTTCCCAATAAAGAATGGGAATGTGTCTGAATATCAGGTCGAGGATAACGACCAGCAGATCCCCCGCTGACATGGCCACCAGGTAACGAGTCACACATTTGGAGAGACCACAGTTTCTGCTCGTCAGTGTCACAATTGTGATTATGTTCACTGTCAGGAAGGGAAATAAAGAATAAAATTAGACACGATTCAGGGAAAGAAGTTATCATTTGGACTGAGGATGGGTTGAAATAAAAAAGAATGTACACACATAAAAGCACTGAAATCTGTTTTTAAAAATCCAGCACGTCTTTTGCAGTGTGAGAGGAAAGTGGAGCATCCGGAGGAAACCCACACAGACACGGGGAGAAGGTCCAAACTCCACACAGACAGTGACCCAAGCCTGGAATTGAACCCAGGTCCCTGACGCTGTGAATCAGCAGTGCTAACCACTGTGTCACCGTGCTGCTCCATGGTAGCAACAGAGTGGTATACATTTGGGAGAGAGCTTTCCGGAGAGTCCACAACATTGACCCTCACTCAGCTACAAGGATGAGGGAGTAAACCCTGACAGAAAATCCAGACTGGAGTCCTGTAGATGGTAATCTGTCGTCTCTCAGACAGTTTACTGACAACCCCTGCAACACAGCTGGTACCAAAGAGGGCTGGTTTGACCCTTGCCTCTGGACAATACTAACAATTGGCAGAGGGAGATCCTGATGCCTTGACAGCACAGAATCTCTATTATATTTACACTGAACTGTACCCTGGAGAGGAGATCACAGCATTGTGGCCACTGTTAGCACAACACAGGAAAAAATAGTAATCTCACACTCGATTGGCACAGATCACAACTTCCAGTGCTTGCTTTCAAGAGTGGGAGAAAGCGTCATGGTTCATAATGCTCAGTGCGATTACTGCTGTCTCCCTATGGTCTACTGGACCAGTGCAGCTGCATGAGTCCTCTCTCGGCAGGACGGTTGCCAACCTATGCACCAGGTAAAACTCAATCAAAGGCCAGTACCAAAGGAAAAGCCAAGCAGGCTGCCTTAATGCCTATCGTCCGGTGACTCTGATATCCAATATTATGAAATGCATCAAAAGGTTAGTCATGGCATGAATCAGTTCCGGCTTCCCAGATTGCCTGGATCCACGACAGTTCACCGACATCCACAACAGGTCCACAATGCCATCTCCCTGGCCCGACAGTGAACCCTGGAACACAGACTCGTGTTTATCAACTACAGCTCAGCCTGCAACACCATGAGTCCTACGAAACTCATGTCCAACGTCCGTGGCCTGGGCTTGGCTCCTGCCTCTGCAATTGGATCCTCAACTTCCTAATCCATAGACAGCAAAATTAAGGACAATCAACAACATCTCCTGAACAGCGGTGCCCCGTAAGGCTGCGTCCTCAGCCCCTTACTATACTCCGTATACACTGGTGACTGTGTGGCCACATTCCCCTCCACCTCGATTTCCAAGTTTGCTGATGACACCTGCAGTGGGTCGGAGGAAGAGACAGAGAATCTGGTGAACTGGGGCGACAACAATAATCTCTTCCTCAATGTCAACAAAGTAAATCGACTTTTGGAAGCATAGTGGAGTACATGCCCCGATCTACATCAATGGGGTGAAGTTGAAATAGTCGAGAGCTTCACGTTTTAGGGTCCACATCACGAAAAACCTTTCCTGGTTCCTCCATGACGTCCCTGTAATTAAAAAAGTCTCCGAACGCCTCTATTTTCTCAGAGGTTTACAGACATTTGGCATGTCAGCTGTGACTCTCACCAACTTTTACAGATGCATCATAAATAACATTCTAGCTTGGTATGGCTCCTGCTCTGTCCAAGACTGCGAGAAACTTCAAAGCTTGGTGAATGCAGACCAGTCCATCACTCAAACCAACCTCCCACTCATTAATTCTGTCTAAACTTCCCGTTGCCTCACAAAAGCAACCAGCCTAATTCAGGAATAGCGCATCACGGACATCAACTCTTCCCACTTGTTCCATCAGAGAAAAAGATAAAGAATGTGTGAGGACATGGACCAACCGACTCATAGAATCATAGAATCACTACAGTGCCGAAGGGGGCCATTTGACCCATCGAGTCTACACCGACAACAATCCCACCCAGGCACTATCCCCAAAGTCCCACATATGTCGCCTGCTAATCCCCCAAACATACATATCCCAGGACGCTAATGGGCAGTTAACATGGCCAATCAACCTAACCTGCACATTTTGGAATGTGGGTGAAAACTGGAGCATCCGGAGCAAACCCATGCACATACGGGTAGAATGTGCAAATTCCACACAGACAGTGATCCAAGCCAGGAATCGAACTCAGGTTCCTATGATACAGCAGCGCTAACCATTGTGCCACCATGCTGCCGACTCAGGAACAGCTTCTCTGCTGCCATCAGACGTTTGAATGGACCCACTTTGCATTCAGATGATCTTTTACTCCATCCTAGCTATGACTGCAACATTACATTCTGCACTCTCTCCTTCTCTATGTACAGTATGCTTTGTCTGTATGGCACTCAAGCAACAACACTTTTCACTGTATATCCAATGTTACGAAATGCATCAAAAGGTTAGTCATGACATGAATCAATTCCGGCCTCCCAGATTGCCTGGATACACTACAGTTCACCTACCTCCCCAACAGGTCCACAGACACCATCTCCCTGGCCCTACACTGAACTCTGTAACACTGTAACCCTGAACATAGAGAAGGAGAGAGTGCAGAATGTAATGTTGGACTCAGAGCTTGGGTGTAGAATAAGATCATCTGAATGCGATGTGGGTCCATTAAAACTTCAGATGGCAGCAGAGATCACGCTTAGGATTCCATCATCACCATATCCGGAGTAGGGAAATGATTGGAAAACAATTTGAAGGACAGATTTAAACTCCACTTCGAGAGGTAAGGATTTATGAACAATAGTCAGCATTCCTTTGACAGGGGTAGATCATGTCTAACAATTCGCTGGAATATATTGAGGAGGTGAGTGGATGAGGAGATGAGGGAAGTGCAGTCGACGTAGTCTCCGTGTTCTTCAGAAAAGCTTTTGACAAATATGGAAGACTGAACAAGGAAGTGATTCCGATTGGAACCAGGTCAATTTGGTAAATTATATTCAAAATGGCTGAGTGGCAGAGGGTGATGGTGGAAGGTTGTTTTTGTGACTGCAAGCCTGTGTTCAGTGGGGTTCCACAGGGATCGATGCTGGGTCCCTTGCTGTTTGTAGCGTACATTGATGGTCCAGACATGAATGTGTGAGGTGTGATCAGTAAGTTTGCAGATGATACAAAAATTGGTGGTGTGGTAAATATTGAGGAGGAAAGCCTTAGATTACAGGAATCATAGAATCCTACAGTGCAGAAGAAGGCCATTCAGCCCATCGAGTCTGCACTGAGCACAATCCCACCCAGGCGATATCCCCTGAACCCCATGCATTGACCCAAGCAATTCTCCCTGACACTAAGTCCAGTATATTCTGGCCAATCCACCTAACCCACAAGTCTTTGGACTGTGGGCGGAAACAGGAGCACCCAAAGGAAACCCATGCAGACACGGGGAGAATGTGCAAACTCCACACGGATGTGGTCCAAGCCAGAAATTGAACACACGTCCCTGGCGCTGTGGGGCAGCAGTGCTAACCACTGTGCCACCGTGCTGGGGAAACTGAAAGGCTGGTCAAATGGGCAAATGCAATTTACACCTGACGAATGTGAGGCCATGCATTTGGGACGACTATCCGGGTAAGGAAATGCATCATGTCCGGTCGAGTCTGAGGAAGTGCAGAGGACCAGAATGAATTTGGGGTGCAGATATGTGGATCCCGAAAAGCAGCAAGACAGGGAGATGAGGTGGTTAAGACGACATGTAGGATACTTGCCTTTAGCAGCCGCAGCATAGAGTATAAGAGCTGAGAGGTGATGATGGAAGTGTATAAAACGCTGGTTAGACCAGAGCAAGAGAACTGTGTGCAGCTCTGGTCATCACACTACAGGAAGGATGTAATTACACTGGAGACGGTGGAGAGGAGATTCACCAGGATGCTGCCTGGGCTGGAGAGTTCAGCTATGAGGAGAGGCAGGTTCGGCTGGGTTTTTTACCTTAGAGCAGAGACGGCTGGAGGTGGAGCGAGTGTAGTGGGTGGTGGTGGGGAATGCTTTCAGGTGGGGGTGGGGGGGGGGGGGTGGGAACTGAGTGATATGTACAAAATTATGTGGCACATCGATAGGAAGAAATCTTTTCCCTTTAGTAGAGGTGTCAATAACCAGAGGGGCGTGGATTTAAGGTTAAGGGCAGATTTTTGCCTGGATTTGAGGGAAAATGTTTCCATCCACAGGGTGCTGGGATCTGCAGCTCACGGCCTGAAAGGATGGTAGAAGCGGGAACAACCACAAGAGGCATTGAGATCAGCAACTCAAACGCCAGAGCATATAATTATTAAACGAGAAAGAGTGCAGGAAAGATTTACTAGGATGCCACTGGGACTTGATGATTTGAGTTATAAGGAGAGGCTGAATAGACTGGGACTTTTCCCCCTGGAGCGTAGGAGGCTGAGGGGTGATCTTATAGAGGTCTATAAAATAATGAGGGGCACAGATCAGCTAGATTGTCAATATCTTTTCCCAAAGGTAGGGGAGTCTAAAACTAGAGGGCACAGGTTTAAGGTGAGAGGGGAGAGATACAAAAGGGTCCAGAGGGGCAATTCTTTCACACAGAGGGTGGTGAGTGTCTGGAACGAGCTGCCAGAGGCAGTAGTAGAGGCGGATACAATTTTATTTTTTTTAAAGCGTTTAGACAGTTACATGGGTACGATGGGTATCGAGGGATATGGGCCAAATGTGGGCAATTGGGATTAGTTTTAACGGTTAAAAAAAAAGGCAGCATCCACAAGATGGGCCGAAGGGCCTGTTTCCATTCTGTAAACTTTATGACAAGGCTGTGGATCGAGTGCTGGAAAATGGGATTCGACTGGATAGGTGTTTGATGACCAGTTCAGACATAATGGCCGAATGGCCTCATTTCGTGCTGTTAAAATTCGATGGCTGTTAGGCCACCCGCAGCGGTGGCCCCATCACTTGCAGCTCTCACAGCGCTGGCTGGGATACCGACCACCTCCCAAACCTATGTGGTTGCAAATGCGCAATTGCAGCCAGCAGTGAGCTGCCTGGTCTGAGAGAGACACCTGTCAGCTCTCTGCTGCTGCAGCTCGCTTCAACACAGCAGCTGCCCCCAGGTAGTCCGGGGGTCCGCAGCTCTTTCTCAGCAGCCCCCGACCAGATATAGATCAGATCAGCGAGACCCCTCCCTACCCCACTGTGCATGCAGAGAGGCAGCGAGACCCCTCCCTACCCCACTGTGCATGCAGACAGGCAGCGAGACACATCCCTGCCCCATTATCCCTGCAGAGAGGCAGCGAGACCCCCTCCCTACCCCACTGTGCATGCAGAGAGGCAGCGAGACCCCTCCCGACCCCACTGTGCATGCACAGAGGCAGCGAGACCCCCAAACCCTACCCCACTGTGCATGCAGAGAGGCAGCGAGACCCCCCACCCTACCCCACTGTGCATGCAGAGAGGCAGCTAGACCCCCCTCCCTACCCCACTGTGCATGCAGAGAGGCAGCGAGACCCCCACCCTACCCCACTGTGCATGCAGACAGGCAGCGAGACCCCCACCCTGCCCCACTGTGCATGCAGAGAGGCAGCGAGACCCCCCTCCTTACCCCACTGTGCATGCAGATAGGCAGCGAGACCCCCTCCCTACCCCACTGTGCATGCAGAGAGGCAGCGAGACCCCCGACCCTATCCCACTGTGCATGCAGAGAGGCAGCGAGACCCCCCACCCTACCCCACTGTGCATGCAGAGAGGCAGCGAGACCCCCCTCCCTACCCCACTGTGCATGCAGATAGGCAGCGAGACCCCCTTCCTTCCCCACTGTGCATGCAGAGAGGCAGCGAGACCCCCCACGCTACCCCACTGTGCATGCAGAGAGACAGCGAAACACCCTCCCTACCCCACTGTGCATGCAGAGAGGCAGTGATGCCCCCCTTCCTACCAACACCAATCACGTGTAGAGTGGCAGCGGGGACCACCCCACCTCACAGAGAGCGGGCAGTTTGGTAACGGGACCCTCTCCGACCCAGCAACTACATTCAGTGTCGGCCCCGTTACCTTCAGGCTCTGCCCCTGTAGACCCCGCCACCACATGCGCCACTCCCTGGTACTTCCCGGTGGGCATTGCCCAAGGGGCACCTACCTTTGCCCTCGACCTTGCCCGGTGTCCTCAATGGCCTTCAGTTCTCCCGGTGAGGTCATCATGACTCGTCCTCATACATGTGGCCAGCTGTTTTCCTCACCGGACACAACCTCTCCCGGTGAGGCTGCAAAGACAAGTGTGGCGCACAATTCCATCCCAGGCTCGCTAATTTCATTTAAATTTGTTTTAAAATAAATTGAAATAATTAATTCAGCCTCTTGTCGGAAATGGGCAGGAGACTGAATCCGCTGTTTATCCATTGCCGGCGAAGGTTGGAAGAGGTGAGAAATGGGACGTGGGCCTGCGTTCCAGGCTGTCACGCGGTTTTACTTGATCACCCAACCATCAATGGACAGGGAGTAGCTGTCCCCCCCCCCATCGTGTGTGTGTTGCGTGTGTCTATATTGTCTGTACCAGTATGCATGTGTGTGTGTGCGTGTTTGCGTGTGAGCAACAGAGTACCTGACGAGTGTTCCTAAGTGTGTGTTATTCTGGAGTGTTACAGCAATTTTGCTTCTTGAATTGTGTGTGAGTGGGAGTGTCTACAACCTGATTGCTTCGATCAACAAATGTGTGTATTAATGTATGTGTGTTTGGGTGTGTCTGTGTGTTTGTGTTCCTGTTGCTCTCGGAGAGCTTGTGGTGGCACAGGGGATAGCATTGCTGCCTCACAGCACCAGAGGTCCTGGTTCAATTGCAGGCTTGGCCACTGTCTGTGCAGATTCTGCATGTTCTCCCCATGTGTGCGTGGGTTTCATCCGGGTGCTCCAGTTTCCTCCCACTATCTGAAAGTTGTGCTGGTTGGGTGCATTGGCCGTGCTAAATTCTCCCTCAGTGTATCTGAACAGGCGCTGGAGTGTGGTGACTCGGCGATTTTTATAGTAACTTCATTGCAATGTTAATGTTCGCATACTTGTGACACTGATGAATAAATTTCAAATTTAATGAACTATGTTCTCTCTCTGTGAGATCCTGCTGTGCAGATATGACCAATAAAATTGATTCTGCGGCCTGGTGATTGGGTGGGTGAACTGGTGTTATATGCAGAGGGTGAAAAGGATTCTGTCTCAATCTTTTACGCACGAAGGAATAGCGTTTGAGGTCACATGTCCATGGAAAGTCACAGCACTCAGAACACATCCCAGCCCATAGACCCTGAGACAATTGTCAGTGGCTGAAAGAATTAATAACCGGATACAGAGATTCAACAAGAGCAGCAAACCCAGTACAGGAAATGACAAGAAAATCAATACAGTTAAACAGCCTTTCGAGAATTAGGAACGAGACACAGGGGACGGGACTTTCCAGCCTCACTCTTCCCCAAGCTGCAAAATCCCACCCGTGTTCAACAGACCTTCCCATTCTCCGCCCCTCGCCTGCTCCAATTCTTGCGGCGGTCGGGCCGGTCCAATTCCAGCCAGGGACTTACCCGGAACACCAACAATCGCTAGGAGGGGATAGTAAAAGTGTTGAAACACGTACAGTAGATATTCAATCCGAGCAGCTGAAGTTATCCAAAAATAATCTGCAGTAAACAGAGAAATCCAATGGAATAAACTCCTCTCCTTGGTTGGAACATTCCGGTTCATTGTTCCCAGATTCTGATCCATTGTTGGAAGATTCCAATCCATTGCTCCCTGATTCTGATCTCTCCTCTCCCTCCCTCTCTCTCCACAGCCGCTGATCTCTGTTGGTGTCGGAGGTGCCGCTCCCGCTGACTCAATGGGACAACACATTGAACGGAATCCCTTATTAATAGAAGAGGGGAATCCCTCCAGGCACACTAATCGGATCCATGGAGACTCACATCAATTCCAGTCACTAAACAAACAGCTTCACTTAACCCCCTTCAATCCAACACTTTTTATCCCCAACGGAGAACAGTTACAGCCTCGATGGGGTGTTGAGGGTCAGGGAGGTATGGAAAGTTGGAAATAATGTCGGGTCAATATTAATTCCATATAGCAGAGGTCGCTCTGCTCGCGTTAATTTCAAGACGACGAGAATACAAAAGCAGGGGTGTACTGCTGAGGGTTTATAAGACACTGGTCTGACCACATTCAGAATATTGTCAGCAATTTTGGTCCCCGTATCTAAGGAAGGATGTGCTGGCCTTGGAGAGGGTCCAGAGCAGGTTCACAAGAATGATCCGGGAATTGAAAGACTTGACGCATGAGGAGCGTCTGAGGACTGGGGGTCCATACTCGATGCAGTTTGGAAGTATGAGGAAGGGGATAACATTGAAACTTACAGAATAATGAAAGGCCTGGATCGAGTGCACTTGGGGAAGATGTTTCCATTAGTCGGGGAGACTTGGACCCGAGGGCACAGACTCAGAGGAAAGGGATGGCCCTTTAGAAATGTGATGTGGAGATGGCGGTGTTGGACTGGGGTGTGCGCAGTGAGAAGTCTCACAACACCAGTTTCCCACTCACCTGATGAAGGAGCAGCATTCCGAAAGCTCGTGATTCGAAATGAACCTGTGGGACTTTAACCTGCTGTTGTGAGACTTCTTACTTCAGAACTGAGACGAGGAGGAATTTCTTCAGCCAGAGGGTGGTGAATCTGTGGAATTCATTGCCACACAAGGCTGTGGAGGCCAGATCATTGAATGTATTTAATAAAGAGATAAATAAGTTCTTGACTGGTACAGCGATCAAGGGTTACGGGGAGAAAGCAGGAGAATGGGTTTGAGAAACTTATCAGCCAGAATTGATTGGTGGAGTCGGCTCGACGGGCCGAATGGCCTTATTCTGCTCTTATATCTTATTGTCTTCTGGGTATCATGGTCGTGGTTCTTAGATGAAGTTAACGTCAATCAGGGTTGATATAGTCTGCTTAATCCAGGTTGTAGCAGATCTTATGTACAGCTCATGGACAGAACAATCTTAGTATAGGGCATCACACGGATCAATCTCTCAGCATTACGTACAGTACAGTCTTAGCTCGAGTCATCAGATAGAACTATCTCTCAGTGCTATGTACAGTGCAATCTGAGGCTTCAAAGAACAAAGAACAAAGAACAGTACAGCACAGGAAACAGGCCCCTCGGCCCTCCAAGCCTGTGCCGCTCCTTGGTCCAACTAGACCAATCGTTTGTATCCCTCCTTTCCCAGGCTGCTCATGTGACTATCCAGGTAAGTGTTAAACGATGTCAGCGTGCCTGCCTCCACCACCCTACTTGGCAGCGCATTCCAGGCCCCCACCACCCTCTGTGTAAAAAACATCCCTCTGATATCTGAGTTATACTTCGCCCCTCTCACCTTGAGCCCGTGACCCCTCGTGATCGTCTCCTCCGACCTGGGAAAATGCTTCCCACTGTTCACCCTATCTATCCCCTTCATAATCTTGTACACCTCTATTAGATCTCCCCTCATTCTCCGTCTTTCCAGGGAGAACAACCCCAGTTTACCCAATCTCTCCTCATAGCTAAGACCCTCCATACCAGGCAACATCCTGGTAAACCTTCTCTGCACTCTCTCTAACGCCTCCACGTCCTTCTGGTAGTGCGGCGACCAGAACTGGACGCAGTACTCCAAATGTGGCCTAACCAGCGTTCTATACAGCTGCATCATCAGACTCCTGCGTTTATACTCTATACCCCGTCCTATAAAGGCAAGCATACCATATGCCTTCTTCACCACCTTCTCCACCTGTGTTGCCACCTTCAAGGATTTGTGGACTTGCACACCTTGGTCCCTCTGTGTTTCTATACTCCTGATGACTCTGCCATTTATTGTATAACTCCTCCCGACATTATTTCTTCCAAAATGGATCACTTCGCATTCATCCGGATTAAACTCCATCTGCCACCTCTCCGCCCAATTTTCCAGCCTATCTATATCCTGCTGTATTGCCCGACAATGCTCTTCGCTATCCGCAAGTCCAGCCATCTTCGTGTCATCCGTAAACTTGCTGATTACACCAGTTACACCTTCTTTCAAATCATTTATATATATCACAAATAGCAGAGGCTCCAGGAACACCACTGGTCACAGACCTCCAGCCGGAAAAAGACCCTTCGACCACTACCCTCTGTCTCCTATGGCCAAGCCAGCTCTCCACCCATCTAGCCACTTCTCCTTGTATCCCATGAGCCTTAACCTTCTTAACCAACCTGCCATGTGGGACTTTGTCAAATGCCTTACTGAAATCCATATAGACGACATCCATATAGACGACATCCACCGTCCTTCCTTCATCAACCGATAGAACTATCTCTCAGTGTTCTGTACAGTAGAATCTGAGGCTTCAGATAGAACTATCTCTGTGTTCTGTACAGTACAATCTGAGGCTTCAGATAGAACTATCTCTCAGTGTTACGTACATTACAATCTGAGGCTTCAGATATAACTATCTCTCAGTGTTATGTACAGTACAATCTGAGGCTTCAGATAGAACTATCTCTCAGTGTTATGTACAGTACAATCTGAGGCGTCAGTTAGAACTATCTTTGTGTTACGTACAGTACAATCTGAGGCCTCAGATAGAACTATCTCTGTGTTATGTACAGTACAATCTTTGGCTTCAGATAGAACTATCTCTCAGTGTTATGTACAGTACAATCTTTGGCTTCAGATAGAACTATCTCGCAGTGTTACGTATAGTACAATCTGAGGCTTCAGATAGAACTATCCCTCAGTGTTACGTACAGTACAATCTAAGGCTTCAGATAGAATTATCTCTCAGTGTTATGTACAGAAGAACCTGATCAAGAAGCTTCACATCAATCTTTCTAAGCATTTTCTGTTGTGAGATTGTAAGGAGGCAAGGGTGAGTTGAGGAGTGTGTTGGAGAAGGACACCGGGACACGTGAACAGGGTCAGCAGCATCTTGAGGAGAGTGTGAGAGGGGGACACGGGGACACCTAAACAGAGTCGGCAGCACCTTGACGAGAGTGTGAGAGGGGGACAGTGGGACACCAGGACAGACAGTCAGCACCTTGAGGAGAGTGGGAGAGGGGGACACTGGGACACCGGGACAGACAGTCAGCACCTTGAGGAGAGTGGGAGAGGGGGACACTGGGACAGACAGTCAGCACCTTGAGGAGAGTGTGAGAGCGGGACACTGGGACACCGGGACAGACAGTCAGCACCTTGAGGAGAGTGTGAGAGGGGTCATAGAGGATTGATGCGACTGGGAGAGTTGTGCAGCACTGGGATCGAGACCGTTTGTTTATGTCCTGTGGTTCTGAGGATTCTCTTCAATATCGACTCCACAGTCAGGTGTCAGGGACACAACTCTTTATTCCGTCTGTTCACACAAGACCCCAAATATTGACTGCCCAATCTGGGAGGATCCCAACAGTTCACCCCGCACCTGAGATCACATGGCCCGTTCACTTAAAGAAAGCCCCAACATATATAACACTCTCCCCTGTAAGTAACACCTCCCCCCCACTCCCCCCCCGCCCCCACCCTAACCCCCCCCCCACCCCCCCCCCCCTACCCCCACCCCCACCCCCATCCCCACAACCCCCGGTACAGCAACAGCATTTGAAACCATTTGCGAATATTTTTCTCTATTCACTTCATCCAGGCTTGGTGCAGAATCCACAGCATATTTACAATGTAATACAGTCCATAGTTCATTCCTGATCCTTATGACCATCTCACATAGACCTGATCAGGGGGAGTGACAACCCCTTGGGGGTTGATGCTTGGGGACTGGAGGCAGTTTTAAGATCCTCTCTGGTGAGTGAGGCCTCGATGAACCCACCAACGTTTGATTGTCTTCCCGCCGGTCGTCAGTAACCAATGTCGGTCGTCAGTAACCAATGTCGAGTTCTCTGTCCCCTCCATGAGCGGAGGAGCTGTTGATACGAGGCCTCCCTGGCCTCCCACATAATAGAACAGAGAGTATAGAAGGTGGCAGGAATCTAACCTCAGGCAGAGCAAAAAAATTTGACAGGAATGAGAAGGGAGGTGGTCAATGCGGGACTGAGGGTGTTGTACCTCAATGCACGCAATGCATGGATCAAGGTAAATGAGCTTGTTGCGCACATTGAAATTGGCCGGTACGATGTTGTGGGCATCACAGAGACGTGGCTGCAAGGGGATCAGGGCTGGCATCTCAATATCCAAGGATAGGTGTCTTATTGGAAGGACAGGCAGATGGGCAAAGGAGGCGGAGTTGTATTGTTCGTAAGGAATGGCGTTAAATCAATAGCAAGAAGCGATACAGGATCAGAAGGCATAGAAATTCTGTGGGTAGAGTTGAGGAGAAACAATGGTAAAAAGACCCTGATGGGAGTTTTGTACAGGCCTCCAAGCAGTAGTCAGGATGAGGGGCAGAAAATAAATCTGGAGATAGGAAAGGCACATAAAAAGGCAATAATTATGGGGGACTTCAATCTGCAGGTGGCCTGGGAAAATCCGGTAGGTAGTGATGGGTCCCAAGAAAAGGAATTTGTGGAATGTCTAAGAGATGCTTTTTTGGAGCAGCTTGTGACAGAGCCTACTGGGGAACTGGGAATTCTAGAGTTGGTGATGTGTAATGAGGCAGATTTGATTAGGGAACATAAGGTGAAGTGACCCTGAGAGAGCAGTGACCACAATATGATAGAATTTACCCTGCAGTTTGAGAGGGAGAAACTGGAATCAGATGCAAGAATATGACAATTAAATAAAGGTAACTGCAAAGACATGAGGGAGGAGCTGGCCAGAGTTGATTGGAAAGGGAGCCGAGCAGGGGAGACAGTGGAACGGCAAGTACAGGCGTTTTGGGGCGGGGGGTTATTCGGGAGGCACAACAGAAATTCATCCCAAGGAGGAGGAAACCTGCTAAAGAGAGGACGAAGCTTCCATGGCTGACGAGGAAAGTAAAGGACAGCATAAAAGCAAAAGAATCACTGGAGGCAGGGAGGGTAGTCATGATGTGGAGATGCCGGCGTTGGACTGGGGTAAGCACAGGAAGAAGTCTCACAACACCAGGTTAAAGTCCAACAGGTTTATTTGGTAGCAAATACCATAAGCCTTCGGAGCGCTGCCCCTTCGTCAGATGGAGTGAAAATCTGTTCTCCAACAGTGCACAGAGACACAACATCAAGTTACAGAATACTGATTAGAATGCAAATCTCTACAGCCAGCCAGGTCTTAAAGGTACAGATAATGTGGGTGGAGGGAACATTAAACACAGGTTAAAGAGATGTGTATTGTCTCCAGACAGAACAGCTAGGGGGGTACCAGAGCACTGGAAATTAGCTGATGTAACGCCGCTGTTTAAGAAGGGAGGGAGGCAGCAGACGGGAAATTATAGGCCGGTTAGACTGACTTCGTTCATTGGCAAGATTTTAGAGTCCATTATTAAAGATGAGATCGCAGAGTACTTGGAAGTGCATGATAAAGTAGGACTGAGTCAGCACGGCTTTGTCAAGGGGAGCTCATGTCTGACAAATCTGTTAGAGTTCTTTGAGGAGGTAACAAGGAAGTTAGATAAAGGAGAACCAGTGGACCTGATTTATTTGGATTTCCAAAAGGCCTTTGACAAGGTGCCACATCGGAGACTTTTAAATAAGTTAAGTGCCCGTGGTGTTAAGGGTAAGAACCTGACATGGATAGAGGATTGGTTGACTGGCAGAAGGCAGAGAGTGGGGATAAACGGGTCTTTTTCAGGATGGCAGCCGGTGACTAGTGGTGTGCCTCAGGGGTCGTTGCTGGGTCCACAACTTTTCACAATACACATTAACGATTTGGAAGAACGAAATGAAGCCACTGTTGCCAAGTTTGCAGATGATGGAAAGATATGCAGAGGGAGAGATAGTATTGAAGAAGCAGGGGGACTGCACAAGGACTTGGATATGCTCGGAGAGTGGGCAAAGAAGTGGCAGATGGAATATAACGTGGAAAAGTGTGAGATTATAAACATTGGAAGGAGAAATGGAGGCATAGACTATTTTCTAATTAGGGAAATGCTTAGGCAATCAGAAGCACAAAGGGACTCGGAAGTCCTTGTTCAAGATTCTCTTAAGGTTAACGTGCAGGTTCAGAGAACCAGAGAAAATTACAGCTCAGAAACAGGCCTTCTGGCCCTTCTTGTCTGTGCCGACCCATTTTTTGCCTAGTCCCACTGACCTGCACTTGGACCATATCCCTCCACACCCTCTCATCCATGAACCCGTCCAAGTTTTTCTTCAATGTTCAGTTAGCAGTCAGGAAGACAAATGCAATGTTAGCATTCATGTCGAGAGGGCTGGAATACAAGAGCAGGGATGGACTTCTGAGGCTGTATAAGGCTCTCTTTGGAGTATTGTGAGTGGTTTTGGGCCGAGTATCTGAGGAAGGATGTGCTGGCCGCGGAAAGGATCCAGAGGAAGTTCACAAGAATGATCCCTGGAATGAAGAGCTTGTCGTATGAGGAACCGTTGAAGACTCTGGGTCTGTACTCGTTGGAGTTTAGAAGGATGAGGGGGATCTTATTGAAACTTACAGGATACTGCGAGGCCTGGATAGAGTGGACGTGGAGAGGATGTTTCCACTCGTAGGAAAAACTAGAACCAGAGGGCATAACCTCAGGCTAAAGGGACGATCCTTTAAAACGGAGATAACGAGGAGTTTCTTCAGCCAGAGAGTGGTGAATCTGTGGAATTCGTTGCCACAAAGGGCTGTGGAGGCCAGGTTATTGAGTGTCTTTAAGACAGAGATAGATAGGTTTTTGATCAATAAAGGAATCAAGGGTTATGGGGAGAAGGCAGGAGAATGGGGATGAGAATCATATCAGCCATGATTGAATAGCGGAGCAGACTCGATGGGCCGAATGGCCGAAATCTGTTCCTCTATGTCAAGGTTTTATGAAGAGAGGTTGGATAGGCTTGGGCAGTTTTCATTGGAGCAGAGAAGAATGAGGGGCAACCTGATCGAGGTGTTCAAGATTATGAGGAACATGGACAGAGTGGATAAGGAGCAGGGATAAACTGGGGTTGTTCTCACTGGAAAGACGGAGGACGAGGGGTGACCTAATAGAGGTGTATAAAATTATGAAAGTCATAGATAGGGTGAACAGTGGGAAGCTTTTTCCCAGGTCGGTGGTGACGTTCACGAGGGGTCATAGGTTCAAGGTGAGGGCGGGGGGAGGTTTAACACGGATATCAGAAGGACGTATTTTACACAGAGGGTGGTGGGGGCCTGGAACGCGCTGCCGGGCAAGGTGGTGGAGGCGGACACACTGGGAATGTTTAAGACTTATCTAGATAGCCACATGAACGGAGTCGGAATGGAGGGATACAAAATAATGGTCTAGTTTGGACCAGGGAGCGGCGCAGACTTGGAGGGCCGAAGGGCCTGTTCCTGTGCTGTATTGTTCTTTGTTTTTTGAGCAGCTGTTTCCCTTAGTTGAAGGGTCAGTTACGAGGGACATAGGTTCAAGGTGAGGGGCAGGACTTTGGGGGGAATGTGAGGAAAAACCCTTTTACCCAGAGGGTGGTGACGGTCTGGAATGCGCTGCCTGGGAGGGTGGCGGAGGTGGGTTGCCTCACATCCTCTAAAAAGTGCCTGGATGAGCACTTGGCACAGCATAACATTCAGGGCTACGGACCAGGTGCTGGCAAGCGAGATTAGGTGGGCAGGTCAAGGCATTTCATGCATCGGTGCAGACTCGATGGGCCGAAGGGCCTCTTCTGCACCGTGTGATTCTATGATTCTCTGAGTGTTGCTGAGGTCATGGAGTGGCCGGGAAGTGATGGGTTCAGGCTGGTTGAGTTGGTGGGGATCAGGTGGTGGGAGAGGCGGGTGTGAGTGGAATGTTAGAATGGAACCAATGTAACAACCAACAGAACCACATTGGATCTGTTGCAGTGACCAATGAGAACAAGCTGTAAGGGTCAGCTGACCCAGTAAACTATGTAACCAATGAGAAAAGGATGTGGTGGTCAGCCGACCAGCTGACTCAGTGTAAGTAAGAAGCTGCTGGGGTTTGTGGGAGCTTGGAATGGCCCAGGGTGAGGCCTCGAGTGTTGGAGTAATTAAGTTTCATTATTGAAACGTTTTGTCTGATTTACAAGTTGGAGTAAGTTATGTTTCATTTTATTGCCCAGAACTGAAGAGTCCCTTCTGCTGGATGAACATGGAATACCGAGGGGGGGTGGGGTGTTTATTTGGGGTGGGGGTGAGGATAGGGCGTGTGGGGCTGTCCCATACGGGACACCGTCTGCACCTTTAAAATAAAATCCAAAGTTACAAGAGTTTTTTCCCCCTCCTAATGTTTTCATTGTAACTAGGATCTGATGTCAGTGATTGAAATCAGTTTGTCAGATGGTAGCAGGCACAGCAGAATTCTCCAGTAGAATAGGCCTTCTGGACAATCGCCGGGTAAACCCTTCACTATCAGGGGCGCAACAAGTACGATAATACCTAGCCCCCCCCTTCCCATTACCAGACAGCTCCCCCCCCACCCCTACACCGCCCCCCAGCCCATGCTTCAACCTATTACTAATTAAAACTCTGTCTGTCTCCTCAAATTTACCATGTCCCAGCATCCACCGCACTCCGAGGTAATGAATTCCACAGATTCATCACCCATTGAGATAAGTAATTTCTCCCCATGTCTGTTTTAAATCTGCTGCCCCTTTCCCGTAAGATGCCCTACATTGTTCTACACTGTGATTCCTGATAGGCTGCTTTATACCACTCCCACTACAGTGGCACAGTGGTTAGCACTGCCGCCTCACAACGACAGGGACCTGGGTTCGATTCCCGGCTTGCCTCACTGTCTGTGTGGAGTCTGCACGTTCTCCCCGTGTCGGCATGAGTTTTCTCCGGGCGCTCCGGTTTCCTTCCAAAGTCCCATAGAAGTGCTGGTTAGGTACATTGGCCATGCTAAATACTCCCTCAGTGTTAACCAAACAGGCGCCGGAGTGTAGCAACTGGGGGATTTTCACAGTAACTTCATTGCAGTGTTGATGTAAGCCTACTTGTGACACGAATAAATAACCTTTAAACTTATTCACTGATGCTTGAGTGTTAAACCTCCCGATACACTCAGCACTTGTTTACACAGCAAAAACAATCCCATTCCAAGAGATACTTGGGAGAGTGAACATCGAAGGGCCTGTTCCTGTGCAGCACTTTTCTTTGTTCTTGAGGCATAAATATCTTGAAGCATGTTGATTTTGAAATAATTTTATCCAAGATTTAACATAAACCTGTCTTCTTCACATCAGGTTATGGATCTGACTTTTATGGTAAGAGAAACATCCTTCAGTTCAGTTCCTGTTATTTAACTCCTCCAAAACAGTCATGGGGGCGATGGGTTATTCACTCAGACATTTCCCTAAGATGCTTTTAATGTGATAATCCTTGGAAATTTAAACAGATAGTGAAAAAGTCATGACAGTTCAATGAATCCGATCACATTGCAGAATGCCAAGACTAATATAACCTGCTGCCTGGCTAATTGGATTAGCACTGCTGCCTCACAGCACCAGGGACACAGGTTCGATTCCCGGCTTGGGTCACTGTCTGTGCGGAGTCTGCATGTTCTCCTCATGTCTGCATGGGTTTCCTCTGGCTGCTCCGGTTTCCTCCCACAGTCTGAAATACATGCTGTTAGGTGGATTGGCAATGCTAAAGTGTCCTTAGTGTCCACAGATGTACTGGATAGGTGGATTGGCCATTCTACATTGCCCCCTCGTGTTCACAGATGTACTCGATAGGTGGATTGGCCATTCTACATTGCCTCCTAGTGTCCACAGATGGACTGGATAGGTGGATTGGCCATTCTACATTGCCCCTTAATGTTCACAGATGTGCAGGATAGGTGGATTGGCCATGCTAATTGCCCCTTACTGTCCAAAGATTTGCAGGTTAGGTGAATTGGTCAAGCTAAATTTAGCACTCATGCCACGATGAATCATAGACTTCTAGTGCAGAAGGAGGCCATTCAGCCCATCGAGTCTGCACCGGCCACGATGCCATCCAGGCCCTGTCCCTGTAACCCCATGCATTTACCCTAGCTAGTCTCCCTGGCACTAAGGTGGCCAATCCACCTTACCTGCATATCTTTGGACTGTGGGAGGAAACCGGAGCACGTGGAGGAAACCCACGCAGACACGGGGAGAATGTGCAAACTCCACACAGACAGTGACCCGAGGCCAGGAAACGAACCCTGGTCCCTGGCGTTGTGACACCCCACGGAGTATCAATCTATTTCTGAATATCAAGATTTATTAATGTTGGGGGTACAGAGTGTGAGCAGAATAAGAGGATTTTAGGGCACCTTCGTGTTGAGCTGGGCCAGAGAACGGGGGTTTAAACATTTCAATTCAGTTTGTAAAATCTGGAAATAAGTCAGTGAAAATAGCGGTGAAGTTGATGGGTTGTTGTAAAAACCTGACCAGTTCACTGATGAACTTCGGGAGAGGTCCTTACCCAGGCTCAGCTCTACATGACTCCAGCCCCACACCAATGTGGTTGACTCAACTGTCCTCTGAAGTGACTGAGTAAGCCCTGTGGTTGTAAGAAAGCTCCAACGATGAATTTCCAAGGATGGACACTAAAGTCGGCAATGCCCACACACTGAGAATGAACAATACTGATTTTGGCACGACACATCGGTTATGTTACACCACACTAAAGGCCTCATGGTCTGATTTGCCAGCGGGATAAAGCCTCAGAACAGCAGGTTGTGTAGTGTCCAAAGATGTGCAGGTTGGGTGGATTGGCCATGCTGAATTGCCCCTTAGTGTCCAAAGATGAGAAGGATAGGTGGATTAACCATGCTAACTTGCCCCTTAGTGTCCAAAGATATGGAGGATCGGTTCATTGGCCATGTTAAATTGCCTTAACGGGCGGGAAAACTTGGTAAAGTCAGGTGTGAGGCGATGAGTGCAATCCGTGCAGATGTCCACTTTACCAAGGCCCGAAAATGGCCGCGATCCGGACCGCGCCCGAAATGGGTGATGCATTTAAATTGACTTAATGAGCTGGATGCCCAATCTTACCGGCATTTCCCCCCCTTACCATCGCGTTCGCCCGTCCAGAGTCGGAACGGAACAGATGAGCTCGGCAAAGGTCTGTTTCGGGCAGTCCAGCTCTGAGGAGGTAAGATCAGAGCTTCTGGCGGCTCTCTGACTCAGATCAGTGGTGGGGGAGAGGGGGGTGGGGGTGTGGGAGGCCGGAGGTGGATCAGATCATTCTCTGGTCGCGGAGGGAGGGAGGTGGATCAGATCATTCTCTGGTGATGGCGGGCGGTGGGGAGGGAGGTGGGCCCGATCGTTCTGTGGTTGCAGGGGGGAGGGGATGGGAGGGAGGCCAGGCCATTTTCTGGTGGGGGGGGGGCAGGAGGAGGGAGGCCAGATAATTCTCTGGTGAAGGGGGCAGGGGTGGGAGGGTTGCCGTTGCCATTCTGCGTGTGATCGTTGGGGGGGGGGGGGACAAGGGGTCGTGATCGGTCTGGGTAGTGGGGGAGGTGGGTGTAAAGGGGGATAGTTATGTTGTGGGGGTGGGGCGATGTCTGTGGGGGCCATCACTCCCACTGTTTGCTCCCAGGTCACTTTATCCGCTTGTTGCTGCCCGGGAGCGATGTGACAGGGGCGCCCATTTCAGATATATTTCTCACTGCGCACGTGCAGTTCAGAGCTCCGATCGGAGTTGCAGCGTTTCGAGAGCGAGAAGCCCCGCCCACAGAGCGATTCAGACTCACAATTTTTTTTCCAGGGTAAGTGCGTACGGGCCCCGGAGAACAGATTTCCAAGTCAGATCTGAATTGCGTCCAGATTCAGCGCTTGGAATCAAAATGGTAAAATCGGGCCCTTTGTGTACAAAGGTGTACAGGCTAGGGGGATTGGCTCTGCTAAATTGCCGCTTCGTGTCCAAAGACATGCTGGTCAGGTGCATTGGCCATGCTAAATTTCCCCTTAGTGTCCAAAGACATGCTGGTCAGGTGCATTGGCCATGCTAAATTGCCCCTTAGTGTCCAAAGACATGCTGGTCAGGTGCATTGACCATGCTAAATTGCCCCTTAGTGTCCAAAGACATGCTGGTCAGGTGCATTGGCCATGCTAAATTGCCCCTTAGTGTCCAAAGACATGCTGGTCAGGTGCATTGACCATGCTAAATTGCCCCTTAGTGTCCAAAGACATGCTGGTCAGGTGCATTGACCATGCTAAATTGCCCCTTAGTGTCCAAAGACATGCTGGTCAGGTGCATTGACCATGCTAAACTCTCCCTAAGTCCATGCGAACAGGTGCCGGAGTATGGCGACTTGGGGATTTTCACAGTCGATTCATAGAGATTTACAGCATGGAAACAGGCCCTTTGGCCCAACTTGTCCACACATCCCAGTTTTCACCAATAAGCTAGTCCCAATTGCCCGCATTTGGCCCATATCCCTTTATACCCATAGAAATCATAGAATCCCTAATGTGCAGAAGGAGGCCATTTGGCCCATCGTGTCTGCACCAATCACAATCCCACCCAGACCCTATCCCTGTAACCCCACCCATTTATCATGCTCGTCCCTGACACTCAGGGGCAATTTACTATGGCCAATCAACCTAACCTGCTCACCTTTGGACTGTGGAAGGGAACTGGAGCACCCGGAGGAAACCCACGCAGACATGGGGAGAATGTGCAGACTCCACACAGACAGAGACCTGAGGTTGGAATTGAACCCGGGTCCCTGCCGCTGTGAGGCAGCAGTGCTAACCACTGTGCCACCGTGCAGCCCATCTTACCCATGTAACTGTCTAAATGCTTTTTGAAAGGCCAAATTGTACCCGCCTCCACTACTGCCTCTGGCAGCTCGTTTGCAAGGGTGTGATTCAGTATACTACCAATGATGTGAGTTCAATCTCCCTACAGGCTGCAGTGATTTGTAAATATTGTCTCCACACCTTGTCCAAGACTGGCATAGACAGAGTGGATAGTCAGAGGCTCTTTCCTAGGGTAGAAAAGTCAAGTACTAGGGGACATAATTTTAAGGTGCGTGGGGAAAAGATCAGAGGAGATCTGTGAGGCAGGTTTTTTACACAGAGGGTGGTGAATGGCTGGAACGCGCTGCCCGAGGAGGTGGTGGGAGCAGGTACGATAGCGGCATTTAAGGGGCATCGAGATGAATACATGAATAGAATGGGAATGGAAGGATACGGATTCTGTAAGTGCATACGGTTTTAGTTTAGGCAGGCATTATGATCGGCGCAGGCTTGGAGGGCCGAAGGGCCTGTTCCTGTGCTGCACTGTTCTTTGTTCTTTGAGTGGTGAACTGAAATGGGCAGCACGGTGGTACAGTGGTTAGCACTGCTGCCTCGCAGTGCCAGGGACCCGGGTTCGATTCCTGGCTTGGATCACTGTCTGTGCGGCGTCTGCATGTTCTCTCCGTGTCTGCATGGGTTTCCTCCGGGTGCCCCCGTTTTCTCCCACAGTCTGAAAGACGTGCTGGGAAGGTGCATTGGCCATGTTAAATTCTCCCTCTGTGTACCCAAACAGGCGCTGGAGTGTGGGGACTGGGGGATTTTCACAGTAACTACATTGCAGTGTTAATGTAAGCCTACTTGTGACACTAATAAAAACAGCACATTTACTATATCAGCAGTTATCCATTTCAGAGCACTAAAGTCGGCTTTAAGTTTTGGCGATGTTATATGGTTTAAATCCCTCGACTTATACTTATACTTTCACCTCCAGATATTAAGAGCTCCTTGCTCTTATGAGTAAGTCCATTGGAATAACAGATGTGTTGAGTATAGGGCTAACGGGAGGACTTTGAATAGTGTGGAGGAGCAGAGGGATCTAGGTGTATGTGTGCATAGATCCCTGAAAGTTGGGAATCAAGTAGATAAGGTTGTTAAGAAGGCATATGGTGTCTTGGCGTTTATTGGTAGGGGGATTGAATTTAGGAGTCGTAGCGTTATGTTGCAACTGTACACAACTCTGGTGCGGCCGCACTTGGAGTACTGTGTGCAGTTCTGGTCCCCACATTACAGGAAGGATGTGGAGGCTTTGGAGAGGGTGCAGAGGAGGTTTACCAGGATGTTGCCTGGTATGGAGGGGAGATCCTATGAGGAGAGGCTGAGGGATTTGGGATTGTTTTCGCTGGAAAGGCGGCGGCTAAGAGGGGATCTTATTGAAACATATAAGATGATTAGAGGTTTAGATAGGGTGGATAGTGATAGCCTTTTTCCTCTGATGGAGAAATCCAGCACGAGGGGGCATGGCTTTAAATTGAGGGGGGGTAGTTATAGAACCGATGTCAGGGGTAGGTTCTTTACCCAGAGGGTGGTGAGGGACTGGAATGCCCTGCCAGCATCAGTAGTAAATGCGCCTAGTTTGGGGGCGTTTAAGAGATCCGTAGATAGGTTCATGGACGAAAAGAAATTGGTTTAGGTTGGAGGGTCACAGTTTTTTTTTTATTTATTTTATTTTATTTTTTTTATTTTTTTATTTTTTTATTTTTTTATTTTTTTATTTTTTTATTTTTTATTATTTTTTTTTTTAACTGGTCGGTGCAACATCGTGGGCCGAAGGGCCTGTTCTGCGCTGTAATGTTCTATGTTCTATGTTCTATGTTCTATGTTATCCTCTATTCCTGCTATGGAAATGACGTGTTCCACTGTGAAAACAGATGCAGAATACAGAAACCTCAAAATAAAGATTCAAAAGGGTCCAGAGGGGGGATTCTTTCACATAGAGTGTGGTGAGTGTCTGGAACAAGCTGCCAGAGGCAGTAGGAGAGGGGGGTACAATTTTGTATTTTAAAAAGCGTTTAGTCAGTTACATGGGTACGATGGGTATAGAGAGACATGGGCCAATTGCGGGCAATTGGGACGAGCTTAAAGGTAAAAACTGGGCGGCAGGGACACGTTGGGCCGAAGGGCCTGTTTAGAACATAGAACAGTACAGCACAGAACAGGCCCTTCGGCCCACGATGTTGTGCCGAGCTTTATCTGAAACCAAGATCAGGCTATCCCACTCCCTATCATCCTGGTGTGCTCCATGTGCCTATCCAATAACCGCTTAAATGTTTCTAAAGTGTCTGACTCCACTATCACTGCAGGCAGTCCATTCCACACCCCAACCACTCTCTGCGTAAAGAACCTACCTCTGATATCCGTCCTGTATCTCCCACCACGAACCCTATAGTTATGCCCCCTTGTAATAGCTCCATCCACCCGAGGAAATAGTCTTTGAACGTTCACTCTATCTATCCCCTTCATCATTTTATACACCTCTATCAAGTCTCCCCTCAGCCGCCTCCGCTCCAGAGAGAATAGCCCTAGCTCCCTCAACCTTTCCTCATATGACCTACCCTCCAAACCAGGCAGCATCCTGGTAAATCTCCTCTGCACTCCTTCCAGCGCTTCCACATCCTTCCTATAGTGAGGTGACCAGAACTGCACACAATATTCCAAATGTGGTCTCACCAAGGTCCTGTACAGTTGCAGCATAACCCCACGGCTCTTAAACTCCAACCCCCTGTTAATAAAAGCTAACACACTACAGGCCTTCTTCACAGCTCTATCCACTTGAGTGGCAACCTTTAGAGATCTGTGGATATGGACCCCAAGATCTCTCTGTTCCTCCACAGTCTTCAGAACCCTACCTTTGACCCTGTAATCCACATTTAAATTTGTCCTACCAAAATGAATCACCTCACATTTATCAGGGTTAAACTCCATTTGCCATTTTTCAGCCCAGCTTTGCATCCTATCTATGTCTCTTTGCAGCCTACAACAGCCCTCCACCTCATCCACTACTCCACCAATCTTGGTGTCATCAGCAAATTTACTGATCCACCCTTCAGCCCCCTCCTCTAAGTCATTAATAAAAATCACAAAGAGCAGAGGACCAAGCACTGATCCCTGCGGCACACCGCTAGCAACCTGCCTCCAATCCGAAAATTTTCCATCGACCACCACCCTCTGTCTTCGGTCAGACAGCCAGTTGCCTATCCAATCGGCCAACTTTCCCTCTATCCCACACCTCCTCACTTTCATCATAAGCCGACCATGGGGGACCTTATCAAACGCCTTACTAAAATCCATGTATATGACATCAACTGCCCTACCTTCATCAACACACTTAGTTACCTCCTCAAAAAATTCTATCAAATTTGTGAGGCACGACTTGCCCTTCACGAATCCGTGCTGACTATCTCGGATTAATCCGCATCTTTCTAAATGGTCGTAAATCCCATCCCTAAGGACCCTTTCCATCAATTTACCAACCACCGAAGTAAGACTAACCGGTCTATAATTACCAGGGTCATTTCTATTCCCTTTCTTAAACAGAGGAACAACATTCGCCATTCTCCAGTCCTCTGGCACCATCCCCGTGGACAGCGAGGACCCAAAGATCAACGCCAAAGGCTCTGCAATCTCATCCCTTGCCTCCCAAAGAATCCTAGGATACATTTCATCAGGCCCAGGGGACTTATCGACCTTCAGTTTATTCAAAACTGCCAAGACATCCTCCCTCCGAACATCTATTTCCTCCAGCCTATTAGCCTGTAACACCTTCTCTTCCTCAAAAACATGGCCCCTCTCCTTGGTGAACACTGAAGAAAAGTATTCATTCATCACCTCGCCTATCTCTACTGACTCCATACACAAGTTCCCACTACTGTCCTTGACCGGCCCTAACCTCACCCTGGTCATTCTTTTATTCCTCACATAAGAGTAAAAAGCCTTGGGGTTTTCCTTGATCCGACCCGCCAAGGACTTCTCATGTCCCCTCCTAGCTCTCCTAAGCCCCTTTTTCAGCTCATTCCTTGCTAACTTGTAACCCTTAATCGAGCCATCTGAACCTTGTTTCCTCATCCCTACATAAGCTTCCCTCTTCCTTTTCACAAGACATTCCACCTCTTTTGTGAACCATGGTTCCCTCACTCGGCCATTTCCTCCCTGCCTGACAGGAACATACCTATCAAGGACATCCAGTATTTGTTCCTTGAAAAAATTCCACTTTTCATGAGTTCCTTTCTCTGACAGTTTCTGTTCCCAACTTATGCCCCCTAATTCTTGCCTAATCGCATCATAATTACCCCTCCCCCAATTGTAAACCTTGCCCTGCCGTACGGCCCTATCCCTCTCCATTGCAATAACAAAAGACACCGAATTGTGGTCACTATCTCCAAATTGCTCTCCCACAACCAAATCTAACACTTGGCCCGGTTCATTTCCCAGTACCAAATCCAATGTGGCCTCACCTCTAGTCGGCCCATCCACATATTGTGTCAGGAAACCCTCCCGCACACACTGCACAAAAACTGCCCCATCCAAACTATTTGACCTACAAAGGTTCCAATCAATATTTGGAAAGTTAAAGTCCCCCATGACAACTACCCTGTGACCCCCACACATATCCATAATCTGCTTAGCAATTTCTTCCTCCACATCTCTATTACTATTTGGGGGCCTATAGTAAACTCCTAGCAACGTGACCGCTCCTTTCCTATTTCTAACTTCAGCCCATATTACCTCAGTGTGCAGATCCCCCACGAAGTGCCTTTCCGCAGCCGTTAAACTATCCTTGATTAACAATGCCACTCCTCCACCTCTTTTACCAGCTTCCCTACACTTAGTGAAACATCTATACCCCGGAACGTCCAACAACCATTCCTGTCCTTGTTCTACCCACGTCTCCGTAATGGCCACAACATCGTAGTCCCAAGTACCAATCCACGCCCCAAGTTCATCTACCTTGTTCCGGATGCTCCTTGCATTGAAGTAGACACACTTCAACCCACCTTCCTGTCTACCAGTACCCACCCTTGACCCTGATACCTTCCCCAATGCCTCACCACCCTCACTGACTTCTGGACTACAACTCCCTTTCCCACTCCCCTGACAAATTAGTTTAAACCCCCCTGAAGAGCCGTAACAAATTTCCCTCCGAGGATATTGGTGCCCCTCTGGTTCAGGTGCACCCCGTCCTGTTTGTACAGGTCCCACCTTCCCCAGAACGTGTTCCAATTATCCACGTATCTGAAACCCTCCCTCCTACACCATCCCTGCAACCACATATTTAACTGCACTCTCTCCCTGTTCCTCAACTCGCTATCACGTGGTACCGGCAACGTACCAGAGATGACCACATGTTTCGTCTTGGCTCTCAGCTTCCAGCCCAGCTCCAGAAATTCCTGCTTTAAATCCCCGTCCCTTCTCTTACCTATGTCCTGTGTACCAATGTGCACCATGACTTGTGACTGTTTCCCCTCCCCCTTCAGAATCTGGAAAACACGGTCTGAGACATCACGAACCTTGGCATCCGGTAGGCAACATACCATCCGTGAGTCTCTTTTGCTGCCACAGAACCTCCTATCTATCCCTCTAACTAACGAGTCCCCAATAACTATCGCCCTCCCGCTCTCCCCCTTTCCCTCCCATGCTGTAAACCTCAATGACTTGATAACATCGGAACATAGGAATTAAGAGCAGAAGTCGGCAAGTTCAGCCCTTCGAGCCTGATCCGTCATTCAATCAGATCATGGCTGATGTCTCCCTGGTCTCAAATCCACCTCCCCACCTGTTCCCCATATCCCCTTATCCCTTTTTTATTAGAAATATATCTATCTCCTTCTTGAAACCATTCAATGATTCAGACTCCACCGCGCGATGGGGCAGCGAGTTCCACAAACTCACCACCCTCTGCGAGAAGTAGTTCCTCCTCATCTCAGTTTTAAATCTATCGCCTCTCAAACCATACCTGTGACCTCTTGTTCCAGATTGCCCCATAAGAGGAAACATTTGGCCTACATTTACTTTATCAATCCCTTTTAAAATTTTATATACCTCGATCAGATCCCCTCTCATCCCTCTGAACTCCAGTGAGTACAAGCCCAAAGTGATTAATCTCTCCTCATACGTCAATCCTCTCATCCCCAGAATCAATCTGGTGAACCTCCTCTGAACTGCCTCCAATGCAGCAACATCCTTCCTCAAATAAAGAGACCAAAACTGGACACAATACTCCAGATACTCTGCGGGATTTTCATAGAATCATAGATAAAAAGATTCTTATCACTTGGAAAGGTTTCATCAGTAATGAGGGTGATGCGCGATAAATCACACGGGAGGCTGTATGTCCCCGGGAAATAAAGGCTTTTATTACCAACAATAACGGAGCTACTATATACAATATACGATCCCAGACTAAAGGGTCACCAGGCAGAGCAGTGACCTTTATACCTCTCCCGGAAGGCGGAGCCAACTGGAGTGTACCATGGGACTATATTAACAGGTAGAACAGCCCAACCCTAACCCCAACAGTAACGTATCTACAGACTCATAGTGCTGGCCAAACCATGGCTCAGCACTCCTGGTGGTAACCAACAATGGTTCACCACAGAGGGGACCTTAGTACATTTTGTTTTACCCGAAGTGGGAGGCAGCCATTCCTAATCGAAACTGGACGATCTTAATATCTTGGAACAGTGGAGTTCAAAGAGGTGCGAGAGACAATGAAATGGGAGATGGGAGGGAAGGAGAATATGGAAGGAAAGTCACTGAGCTGAGTTATATGATTATATATATAGGTGAGAGGGGAAAGATTTCAAACGGACCTGAGGGGCAACTTCTTCACGCAGAGGGTGGTGCGTGTATGGAATGAGCTGCCAGAGAAAGTGGTTGAGGCAAGTTCAATAGCAACATTTAAAAAGCATTTGGATAGAGGGAAAGGATTAGAGGGATATGGACCGAACGCGGGCAATTGGGGCCAACTGAGAGGGCACCATGGTCAGCATGGACTGTTTGGGCCGAAGGACCTGTTTCCATGCTGTATTGCTCTGTGACTCTATCTCGGCTGTGTGAGGAGATATTCTGTGACTAGCACTATGCTAAGTGAAGTTGTAAAACTTGAAGTGTCCATCCAGAAACCAAGAAAGATTTATGTTTCAAAATGCACCCCTGTTTCTGAATATTTTGGATTTCTACAGTGCAGTGGAAGAGTGTCAGAATTCATGTGGTTTGCCTTGAATATTGTGAGAGCAGTTTTGCCTTGAGTATTATTTCTGGAATTTGATCGATAAACATCTGGAAGAGATAAATGACAAGAAATTAGCAGGGGGGTAGCAGGGTAAATATGTGGGGTTATGGGGATAGGGCCTGGGTGGGAATGTGGTCAGTGCGGACTCGATGGGCCAAATAACCTCCTTCTGCACTGTAGGGATTCTATGATTCTATGAAAGTGCTGATCAGACTATTCTCACCAACTGGAATTTGAATAAGACTGTTCATAGAATCCTGACAGTGCAGAAGGAGGCCATTCGGCCCATGGAGTCTGCACCGACAACAATCCCACCTGGACCCTTTCCCCGCAACCCCATGCATTTACCCTGCTGATTCCCCTGACACTAAAGGGCAATTTACCATGGCCAATCCACCTAACCTACACACCTTTGGAGTGTGGGAGGAAACAGGAGCACCCGGAGGAAATCCACACGGACATGGGAAAAGCATACAGACACTGCACAGACAGTGTCCCAAGCCGGGAATTGAAACCAGGTCTCTGGCAACAGTGCTCACCACTGTGCTGCCCACGGTGTAACTGTATAGCTGTATTATTGAGATAATGGAAAAGTTGACACAGATTCCAGCCTTCATCCTAACAGGCCTGCCTGAAAAGCAAGGTGACGCAATGTTTCTGTTACCCAGCGTCTTAGCCAAAGGCTGCTTCAAGTACTGATTAACGTTTTACGCACTCTACCTCACGTAGGCCTCTTCAGCCTTGGATGGAATGTTACACACATGTAGGAGAAAGATAATGGGGTTCACCCTGTCAATTCTGAGAATTTACAGTCTCTGTACTTAATGCACTATCAATCAAACAAAGACTAGTTTGTATGCAAGAACAAATAGGCTTTTATGAGCAAAAGACTTGGAGCACACCCATGCCGATGAACTGGTTAAGAGACTGAGGCAGGGGGGTGGGGAGCAGTCACCTTTATACCTGGACCAGGGGGGGAGGAGACCCAGACAGGGCCAGCAGGGGCATGGCCAGGCATGTCACACACACATACAGACAATAAGCTAACAGTGGTTTACCACAGAACTCTGTACTCTGGCCCTTTACTGAAGGCATTCACTGAGTTCTCCACAGTCTCTGTACTCTGGCCCTTTACTGGACCCATTCACTGAGTTCTCCACAGTCTCTGTACTCTGTACTCTGGCCCTTTTTGATTTTTGTCTTCGGTTTTTCTGTCTTCCACTTTTCCTTTTGCTGCCTTTAGTTTCTGTCCCCACTTTACTTTCCTCTGACTTCCTGCATCGGTCCCCATCCCCCTGCCACATTAATTTAAACACTCCCCAGCAGCACTCGCAAACACTCCCCTCAGGACATTGGTTCCAGTCCTGCCCAGGTACAGACCGTCTGTTTTGTACTGGTCCCATCTCCTTCAGGACCAGTTCCAATGTCCCAGGAATTTGAATCCCTCCATCTTGCACCATTTCTCAAGCCACGTATTCACCTTGGCTTTCCTGACATTCCTACTCTGACTAACATGTGGCACTGGCAGTAATCCTGAAATTACTACCTTTGAGCTCCTACATTTTAGTTTAACTCCTAACTCCTTAAATTCAGCTTGTCGGACTTCATCCCATTTTTTACCTATAGTGTTGGTGCCTATATGCCCCACGACAGCTGGTTGTTCACCCTCCCCCCTCCAGAATGTCCTGCAGCTGCTCCGAGACACCCTTGACCCTTGCACCAGGGAGGCAACATACCATCCTGGAGTCTTGTTTGCATCCACAGAAACACCTGTCTATTCCCCTTACAATTGAGTCCCCTATCACTATAGCTCTGCCACTCTTTGTCCTGCCCTCCTGTCCAGCAGAGCCAGCCATGGTGCCATGAACCTGGCTGCTGCCACCTTCCCCCGGTGAGCCATCTCCCCCAACAGTATCCAAAATGGTATATCTGTTTTGGAGGGAGATGATTGCAGGGGACCCCTACACTGCCTTCCTACTCTTCCTCTGTCTGGTGGTCACCCATTCTCTATCTCCCTCAGTAGCTGTTACCTGCGTTGTGACCAACTCACTGAGCATGATATCCACGGCTTCCTCAGCATCGTGGATGCTCCAAACTGAATTCATCCGCCGCTCCAGAGCCGATAAGCGGTCTAACATGTGCGTCAGTTGGACACACATGATCTGACTGACCGTGGCACTGTGGTATAGGAAGCTGTTCAGTGGGCATTAACAAACACGTGACGACATTGATTGAGGTTGTGGAATATATTTATTTCTGAGATTGAATTGCTGCCAATCAAAGAATGGACAATGCTGATCACATTAATTAATTTGTAACATTCGAGGCTATGTTACCCACCAAAGGTATTGTCATCTAAAACACAACTCTCAAGATCCCACGTTGCCTCAGAGTTATCTTTCACCTGTCTGTGACCTTTCAATGATTCAATTCCAAATGTTAGAGTGTCTCTCCGCGCTGTTCCACTCTCTCCTGGGATATAGTTACCCTCTTTAACTCTGGGAATACACTGAATCCATTCAAGTCCTATAATTGTGACTCCAATTTCAGATTTAATCTGCAGTAAATTCAAAAACGTGGACCACAGCAACTGAATCTATCCCCTCCAGTTCCATGTTTCCCAGCAGCCCAGATGAGATGTCCAGAACCGGAGCACCAGTCAGGCAACACAGCCTTCGGGACTCTCAATCCTGGCCACAGAGAAAAGTGTCCATTCCCCTGACGAACTATCCCCATTTATAACTGTATTTCCCTTTTCTCCTCCCTCTTGAATGATTCCCTGAACCCCCGTGCTATTGTTCAGTTGCTCAGCCTCCTTGCAGCTCCCGCCCACGTCCGCACAGGGAGCCAGTGTCACAAACCTGTTTGTTTAATCATTCGAAGGACATGGGCGTCCCTGGCTGACCAGCATTTACTGCCTGTCCCGAGTTGACCTTGGAGAGCAGTTGAGAGTTAAACACATTGCTGTGGCTCTGGAGCCACATGTAGGCCAGACCAGGTAAGGACGGCAGGTTTCCTTCCCGAAACGACGTTAGTGAACCAGATGGGGTTTTCCGACAAATAGAGGATGGTTTTATAGTCATCAGTAGATTTTTGACTCCAGATCAGTTTAGTGAATTCAAATTCGACCAGCTGCTGTGGCCGGATTCGAACACGGGTCCCCAGAACATTAACAATATTGGGAGCCCTTCCTGAAGCTATCACGTCAGCAGGGGCAACTCAGAAAATTCCCTGAGTGTTCCTTCCAAGGCCTTACTCACCTTACCGCTGCTTCCGTTGGTCCCATGTCACTTTCTGAACTGTAATGTCTGGGGGACACCTACCCGCACTGGACTTGGCCGTAAGGGACCGGGGCAGTAAGGGACACAAGACACAGCAGTACCTCTCCACCCACTTCCCTAAACTCCCACACTTACCCCAACTCTCAGTGCTTCACTCTCTGCAGCTTGCACTCTGTGGAGCTCCGTGAGTGGGCACATTTCACAGGCCTCAGTTTGGTAGTTTATATTTGCCCATGTCCAACTCATCAACCTGATTGAAGTCATTGCACCCCCTCCCCATCTGGGTCTGAGTAACCGCCGAGGGCTGACCACTTTGGAAGCCTTTTTTGGAGTTTCAATGCTGGGTCCGGTTCCTGCTGCTCAGCCTCGGAAGTGAGTGGGGTTCAGCAGACCGGAGCTCACCTCTTCCACCATGAGCCTTGTGGCCCGAGTTCCCTTTATTGGGTGACAATGTGATCGAGAGGCTAAACCCACTGTGTCCATTTCAGACTCCGAGGTTCCCACTGGCAGAGATGGAGAACAGGAGCCGGAGTGCCTGGAATTCTTTCCAAAGTTCCCGGTGTGCTGGGAATTGATTTTTCCTGCACGGCTTGGGGCTTCATGGCTGCGAGATGATTGAAGCATTCTCATAGGATGGTATCTCCCAAGCGGACTCGATAGGAAACTGGCCCTGTTCCAGACTCGACCGTGCCTCATAACCACGCGGATCCATTGCCATGATTCTTTACCAATAACCTATCAGCTGCCTTTAGGTGCCTGTCCCGGCTGGTGGGATCAACACTGGGTGTCTTCATGCCTTGCGAACGTCCCACCCTTGGGAATATCAGAATCAACCCTCGGCGGAGTCATCTTCTCATGACCAACTCTGCTGGGGCTGTTCCGGTAGTTGAATGGGTGGTTGGGGGGAGGGGGGGGTGGGGGAGGGAGGGTGGTTTGGGGGGTGTTGTCCTGTAATTGAAGATGAATCTGGATGGTTTGGTGTCCAAGGAGGCTGTCGGATGTTTTTTTGAAACTGCTTTTACTACTTGGGCCGCTCTTTCTGCCAGGCCGTTGAATGATGGGTAATATGACACTGTCCTAACGTGTTAATTTCTGTTCAACTTCATCGAATGCACAAATACCTGGCTGATGAAGGGTGGTCCATTTTCAGAAACTAACATTTCCGGGATCCCAGGTGTCAAGAAAGACGTGTGAAGTTTCTCCACTCTTGTCCTTGTGTTTGAGTAACTCACCCTGTGTACGGATTTCCATTTTGAATCAGCATCTCCCATTACCAGGAACATAGACCCCATGAACGGACCGGCACTGTCCATGTGCAGCCACGTCTATGGCCGTCCTGACCATTCCCAAGTGTGAAGAGTAGTGACTGGTGATAGTTCTGCCCTTGTTGATATTGCCAACACTGGCCCACGCGCAAATATCCGTCCCCAGACCTGGCCACCAGACAGGGCAACTTCGAGGATCTTCAGTTTGCCACTCCTGGGTGGCCATGGTAAAGCTCACCATGGGATGGTGAACCTGGCTCAGGATGACACTCTTGAACCCTATAGGCGTGTGCCATCTTCCACAGTCAGCTGCTCTCTGGATTCCCCCATCAGCACTAGCTGCTTCAATTCATTCAGGAATGGGTAATTTTGCCTCCACAGCCGAATATTATTGGCAGCCACTGGCAGAGTTTTGAAAACGTTCATGATTACCATCTCTTCCATTGTGGGTACGACAAGTGTCTGTTAATCGTAGCCAACTCAAGGCATTGGCGTCAGTGACTCAGCCTCCTGGATAATGGTAGGCGGACAGTAATAAAGCCCACAGCTGGATATGGGCCAATGTTATGGGCTGCCCCGCCATGCAGGTACTTCTGGAATTTCTTTCCCCGAACTGTCACCATTGACGAGGTGTCACAGTGGTTAGCGCTGCTGCCTCATAACGCCAGAGACCTGGGTTCAGTTCCTGGCTTGGGTCAATGTCTGTGCGGAGTCTGCACATTCTCACCGTATCTGCATGGGTTTCATCTGGTTTCTCCAGTTTTCTCCCGCAGTCTGAAAGACGTGCTGGTTTGGTGCGTTGGCCCTGCTCAAGTCTCCCTCAGTGTACCCGGGCAGGCACCAGTGTGTGGCGACTCGGCGATTTTCACATTAACTTCATTGCAGTGTTAATGTAAGCCTACATTTGACACATTATAAATGTTAAACTTCCTCTGAGTATGAATGGTTGAATATCGCTGGGAAACCTCATCTCGCTGTCAGTATAAGTGCACGTGAATAAGTTCATAATTGGAAACAAGAATCCTCCTGCCAGCTTTGAGGTTAAGTCGCCAATCAGAGGGATTGGGTATTTATCCAGCTGTGAGAAACAGTTTACCGTTTGTTTAAAATTTCCCAGTACAAAGTATTTGTATTCACTCTTGGGACTTGAGTGTCGCTGGCCGGCCAGCATTTATTGCCCATCCCCAGTTGCCCATGTTCAGAGGGCAATTGAGTGTCAACCACTTTGAGTCGCATTTCGCCCTGACCACATCAGGACGACAGATTTCCTTCCCTGGGACATTGGTGAACCAGATGTGTTTTTCCGAAAATCGACAATGCTTTTATGTTCACCTGCTGATTCTGAATTCCAGATATATTTATTCAAATTCCACCATCTGCTGTGACGGGATTCGAACCCAGGTGCCCAGAACATGAGCTGAGTTTCTGTATTAATAGTGTAGTGATAAAACCACCAGTCCATCACATCCACACCCAGAGTTCCGGTAACCTAGACACACCATATTATATACGTCTGCAGGGCTCCCGGATTGGACAGCATGAACTGTCTCAATCAGGGTGCTCATATCCCAATAACTCCACCTGATGGTTATCGTTAAAGTCATCAAGTATGTCTCTCTCTGTCTCTCTGTGCATCCCTCTCACTGTATCCCCCTGACACTCTGTCTCTCTCTCTGCCTGTTCCTCTGTGTCTCTTACTGTCTCTCTGCATCGCCCTCATTCACCTTCTCTCTACACTCTTCCTCCCTCTCAGTCTCACTCTCCTTCTCCCACTCCTCCCCGTCCCCCTTTTCTTATTTCTCTGTCTTTCTCTCTCTCTACCTCGCTCTGTCTTTTGCTCTTGCTGTGCCCATTGTACTCATTCAGTCTCACTCTTTCAAATTCACTGACGCTCTCTGTCTCTGTTTCTCTCTGCCTCCCTTTCTGTCTCCCTTTCCGTCTTAGTCTCCCTCTCTCATTACATCTTCCTATCTATCTCCCTCTGTCTCCCTTTCTCATTCCCTGTCCATCTCCCTCGCCATTTCCATCACTTTCTGTCCCTGTTTTTCTCGCTCTGTGAGAGTCCCTATCTGTCTCTGTCCTTTCTGTCTATCTCTCTCTGTCTCTCCCTCTCTCGCTCTCTCTTTTTCTTTCACTGTATCTGTTAGAAACTCTTTCAAAATCTGTCACGCTCCATGTATTTATGCCCTTCCCTCTCTCTGTCAATCTCCGTCTCTCTATCATTCTCACTTTTGCTCTCACTGCCCTCTCTCTCTCTTTATCTGTCACTCTCTCTGTCTCTGTGAGGCTGTTTGTTATTTGTAGTTTGAAAGTCCAACAGGAAGATTGAGGGGTCTTGTAGTTGTAGTTTCCTCTCAGGATCTAATGAGTTGAAGAATTGAAGTAAGGGGATATTTCAGCAGATTTATTAGCTGCTGCCTGAAGTGAGTCTGTGTCACAGCATAAATGGCAGTGTTTGTACAACAACTTGTGAGTTGCAGCATGAAGCCCAATTCCAGAACAAAATTATCTAACCATACCGACCAATAGCCCAAATCAAACATCCGAATCCATATAGAATAAACCATTAATGTCGACCATAAGAGGATGAAATTGGCTGAGATAACAAACAGTAAAATGATGGATTTCCTGCGACTCTCCATCTCTGGGTCTCTGGGATTCTCCCCAATGCTGTGAGCCCGGAGTCTCCTGCGGGCTCTGCTGCTCATTAAAATGTGTCTGACGGTGAAAACGTTGAGCAGCAGAATCAGGACAAACGGGACACACGGGGTTAGAATGTTGTGGAGGAACTCGATTGTTCCCCAGACCGGAGATTCCAGAACATCCATTGTGTAATTACAAAACCAGGGGTTGTTCTCCAGCTGATATTTATTTAATAACATAAAATACCAGAAAATGTTCTTTAAACAGCTCAGCACCGTCACTGTTCCCAGAACCACAGCCGACGATTTCTCACTGCAATATTTACTCTTCAGCTTGGGGCAGCAAATGGCCACAAATCGATCAAAGGTGAAAGTGACGGTGAACCAGACAGAACAGTCAGTGGCTGCATAAAGCAGGACGGCGTGGATGTTACACACGGGGACCCAGCGCAGGAAATAAAACTGTTCCCGATAAAGAATGGGAATGTGTCTGAATATCAGGTCGAGGATAACGACCAGCAGATCCCCCGCTGACATGGCCACCAGGTAACGAGTCACACATTTGGACAGACCACAGTTTCTGCTCGTCAGTGTCACAATTGTGATTATGTTCACTGTCAGGAAGGAAAATAAAGAATAAAATTAGACAGGATTCAGGGAAAGAAGTTACCATTTGGACTGAGGATGGGTTGAAATGAAAAAGAATGTACACCCATAAAATCACTGAAAACTGTTTTTAAAAATCCAGCACGTCTTTTGCAGGGTAAGAGGAAAGTGGAGCATCCGGAGGAAACCCACACAGGCACGGGGAGAAGGTCCAAACTCCACACAGACAGTGACCCAAGCCTGGAATTGAACCCAGGTCCCTGACGCTGTGAATCAGCAGTGCTATCTACTGTGTCACCGTGCTGCTCCATGGTAGCAACACAGTGGTATACATTTGGGAGAGAGCTTTCCAGAAAGTCCACAACATTGACCCTCACTCAGCTACAAGGATGAGGGAGTAAACTCTGACAGAAAATCCAGCCTGGAGTCCTGTAGATGGTAATCTGTCGTCTCTCAGACAGTTTACTGACAACCCCTGCAACACAGCTGGTACCAAAGAGGGCTGGTTTGACCCTTGCCTCTGGACAATACTAACAATTGGCAGAGGGAGATCCTGATGCCTTGACAGCACATAATCTCTATTATATTTACACAGAACTGTACCCTGGAGAGGAGATCACAGCATTGTAGCCACTGTTAGCACAACACAGGAAAAAATAGTAATCTCACACTCGATTGGCACAGATCACAACTTCCAGTGTTTGCTTTCAAGAGTGGGAGAAAGCTTCAGGGTTCAGCGAATCGCTATCGTCCATAATACTCAGTGCGATTACTGCTGTCCCACGTTGGTCTACTGGACCAGTGCAGCTCCATCAGTCCTCTCTCGGCAGGAAGGTTGCCAATCTATGCACCAGGTAAAACTCAAACAAAGGCCAGTACCAAAGGAAAAGCCAAGCAGGCTGCCATAATGCCTATCGTCCGGTGACTCTGATATCCAATATTATGAAATGCCTCAAAACTTTCGTCATGGCATGAATCAGTTCCGGCTTCCCAGATTGCCTGGATCCACGACAGTTCACCGACATCCACAACAGGTCCACAATGCCATCTCCCTGGCCCGACAGTGAACCCTGGAACACAGACTCGTGTTTATCAACTACAGCTCAGCGTGCAACACCATTAGTCCGACGAAACCCATGTCCAAAGTCCGTGGCCCTGGGCTTGGCTCCTGCCTCTACAATTGGATCCTCAACTTCCTAATCCATAGACAGCAAAATTAAGGACAATCAACAACATCTCCTTCACAATCATCCTGAACAGCGGTGCCCCGTAAGGCTGCGTCCTCAGCCCCTTACTATACTCCTGATACACTGGTGACTGTGTGGCCACATTCCCCTCCAACTCCATTTCCAAGTTTGCTGATGATACCTGCAGTGGGTCGGAGGAAGAGACAGAGAATCTGGTGAACTGGGGCGACAACAATAATCTCTTCCTCAATGTCAACAAAGCAAATTGACTTCTGGAATCCTAGTGGAGAACATGCCCCGATCTACATCAATGGGGTGAAGTTGAAATAGTCGAGAGCTTCACGTTTTAGGGTCCACATCACGAAAAACCTTTCCTGGTTCCTCCATGACGTCCCTATAATTGAAAAAGTCTCCGAACGCCTCTATTTTCTCAGAGGTTTACAGACATTTGGCATGTCAGCTGCGACTCTCACCAACTTTTACAGATGCACCATAAATAACATTCTCGCTTGGTATGGCTCCTGCTCTGTCCAAGACTGTGAGAAACTTCAAAGCTTGGTGAATGCAGACCAGTCCATCACTCAAACCAACCTCCCACTCATTAACTCTGTCTAAACTTCCCGTTGCCTCACAAAAGCAACCAGCCTAATTCAGGAATAGCGCACCACGGACATCAAATCTTCCCACTTGTTCCATCAGAGAAAAAGATAAAGAATGTGTGAGGACATGGACCAACCGACTCATAGAATCATAGAATCACGACAGTGCAGACGGGGGCCATTTGACACATCGAGTCGACACCGACAACAATCCCACCCAGGCCCTATCCTCGAAATCCCACATATGTACCCTGCTAATCCCCCAAACATACATATCCCAGGACGCTAATGGGCAGTTAACATGGCCAATCAACCTAACCTGCACATTTTGGACTGTGGGTGAAAACTGGAGCATCCGGAGCAAACCCATGCACATACGGGTAGAATGTGAAAATTCCACGCAGACAGTGATCCAAGCCAGGAATCGAACTGAGGTTCCTATGAGACAGCAGCGCTAACCATTGTGCCACCATGCTGCCAACTCAGGGAAAGCTTCTCTGCTGCCATCAGACGTTTGAATGGACCCACATTGCATTAAGATGATCTTTTACTACATCCTAGCTATGACTGCAACATTACATTCTGCCCTCTCTCCCTCTCTATGTCCAGTATGCTTTGTCTGTATGGCACTCGAGCAACAACACTTTTCACTGTATATCCAATGTTATGAAATGCATCAAAAGGTTATTCATGACATGAATCAATTCCGGCCTCCCAGATTGCCTGGACACACTACAGTTCACCTACCTCCCCAACAGGTCCACAGACACAATCTCCCTGGCCCAACACTGAACTCTGTAACACTGTAACCCTGAACATAGAGAAGGAGAGAGTGCAGAATGTAATGTTGGACTCAGAGCTAGGGTGTAGAATAAGATAATCTGAATGCGATGTGGGTCCATTAAAACGTCAGATGGCAGCAGAGAAGAAGCTGTTCTTGAGTCGGCAGCATGGTGGCACAATGGTTCGCACTGCTGTCTCACAGGGACCTGAGTTCGATTCCCGGCTTGGATCACATATTTATTATATGTGAAAATAATAAACCAAATCAATTCAAATCAAATCAATCTTTTGCATCTCAAGCTGAAACATCAGCACGATGTGCCCTGACCTTACCAATGAACTTATGCAGGTTGATGATGTACACGGGACGGCTGTGATCGAGACTGAATTTACAAGGCTGAATGTGGGAGCTGCGAATGTGGGAGCTGTGAGAAACTGGACTTGCTCACAGTGGATTCTTTCCAGAGGAACACCACACGTTCTTGTAATAGGAGAAATCCCAACAGGCGAGATGTGAGAATGGAACAAAGTAGAAAAAAAACTTCACTGGTGCTGATGAAATCCCAGGAATTGAAATGGGATCCCTGATGCTGTGAGGTAGCAGTGCTAACCACTGTGCCATACTGCCATCCTGCAAGGTGCGCTGGAGATATCCAAGATCACGGCCAGGACACCATCATCATCATATCCGTGGTAGGGAAATGATTGGAAAACAATCTGAGGGACAGAATTAATCTCCACTTCGAGAGGTAAGGATTTATGAACAATAGTCAGCATTCCTTTGACAGGGGGAGATCATGTCTAACAATTCGCTGGACTATATTGAGGAGGTGACTGGATGAGGAGATGAGGGAAGTGCAGTCGATGTAGTCTACGTGTTCTTCAGAAAAGCTTTTGACAAATATAGAAGACTGAACAAGGAAGTGATTCCGATTGGAACCAGGTCAATTTGGTAAATTATATTCAAAATGGCTGAGTGGCAGAGGGCAGAGGGTGATGGTGGATGGATGTTTTTGTGACTGCAAGCTTGTGTTCAGTGGGGTTCCACAGGGATCGATGCTGGGTCCCTTGCTGTTTGTAGCGTACATTGATGGTCTAGACATGAATGTGTGAGGTGTGATCAGTAAGTTTGCAGATGATACAAAAATTGGTGGTGTGGTAAATATTGAGGAGGAAAGCCTTAGATTCCAGGAATCATAGAATCCTACAGTGCAGAAGGAGGCCATTCAGCCCATCGAGTCTGCACTGAGCACAATCCCACCCAGGCGATATCCCCTGAACCCCATGCATTTACCCAAGCAATTCTCCCTGACACTAAGTCCAGTATATCCTGGCTAATCCACCTAACCCACAAGTCTTTGGACTGTGGGCGGAAACTGGAGCACCCAGAGGAAACCCATGCAGACACGGGGAGAATGTGCAAACTCCGCACGGATGTGGTCCAAGCCAGAAATTGAACACAGGTCCCTGGCGCTGTGGGGCAGCAGTGCTAACCACTGTGCCACCGTGCTGGGGAAACTGAAAGGCTGGTCAAATGGGCAAATGTAATTTACACCTGACGAATGTGAGGCCATGCATTTGGGACGACTATCCGGGTAAGGAAATGCATCATGTCCGGTCGAGTCTGAGGAACTGCAGAGGACCAGAATGAATTTGAGGTGCATATATGTGGATCCCTAAAAGCAGCAAGACAGGTAGATGAAGTGGTTCAGACGACATGTAGGATACTTGCGTTTAGCAGCCGCAGCATAGAATATAAGAGCTGGGAGGTGATGATGGAAGTGTATAAAACGCTGGTTAGACCAGAGCAAGAGAACTGTGTCCTGCTCTGGTCATCACACTACAGGAAGGATATAATTACACTGGAGACGGTGGAGAGGAAATTCACCAGGATGCTGCCTGGGCTGGAGAGTTTCAGCTATGAGGAGAGGCTGGTTAGGCTGGGTTTGTTACCTTGGAGCAGAGATGGCTGGAAGTGGAGCGGGTGTAGTGGGTGGTGGTGGGGAATGCTTTCAGGTGCGGGCGGGGGGGGAACTGAGTGATATGAACAAAATTATGTGGCACAGAGATAGGAAGAAACCTTTTCCCTTTATTAGAGGTGTCAATAACCAGAGGGGCGTGGAGTTAAGGTAAAGGGCAGATTTTTGTGTGGATTTGAGAGAAAATGTTTCCATCCACAGGGTGCTGGGATCTGCAGCTCATGGCTTGAAAGGATGTTAGAAGCGGGAACAAGCACAAGAGGCATTTAGATCAGCAACTCAAACGCCAGAGCATAAAATTATTAAACGAGAAAGAGTGGAGAAAAGATTTACTTGGATGCTGCTGGGACTTGATGGTTTGAGTTATCAGGAGAGGCTGAATAGACTGAGACTTTTTCCCCTGGAGCGTAGGAGGCTGAGGGGTGATCTTATAGAGGTCTATAAAACAATGAGGGGCACAGATCAGCGAGATAGTCAATATCGGGGCGGCGCGGTAGCACAGTGGTTAGCACTGCTGCTTCACAGCACCAGGGACCTGGGTTCGATTCCCGGCTTGGGTCACTGTCTGTGTGGAGTTTGCACATTCTCCTCGTGTCTGCGTGGGTTTCCTCCGGGTGCTCCGGTTTCCTCCCACAGTCCAAAGATGTGCGGGTTAGGTGGATTGACCACGCTAAAAAAATTGCCCCTTCGTGTCCTGTGATGCGTAGGTTAGAGGCATTAGTGGGTAAAATATGTAGGGATATGGGGGTAGGACCTGGGTGGGAATGTGGTCGGTGCAGACTCGATGGGCCGAATGGCCTTTTTCTGTACTGTAGGGTTTCTATGATCTATGATCTTTTCCCAAAGGTAGGGGAGTCTAAAACTAGAGGGCATAGGTTTAAGGTGAGAGGGGAGAGATACAAAAGGGTCCAGAGGGGCAATGTTTTCACACAGACGGTGGTGAGTGTCTGGAGCGAGCTGCCAGAGGCAGTAGTAGAGGCGGGTACAATTTTATTTTTTTAAAAGGGTTGAGACAGCTACTTGGGTACGATGGGTATAGAGGGATATGGGCCAAATGTGGGCAATTGGTATTAGTTTAACGGTTTAAAAAAAAAGGCAGCATGGACAAGATGGGCCGAAGGGCCTGTTTCCATTCTGTAAACTCTATGACAAGGCTGTGGATCGAGTGCTGGAAAATGGGATTCGATTGGATAGGTGTTTGATGACCAGTTCAGACATAATGGCCGAATGGCCTCATTTCGTGCTGTTAAAACTCGATGGCTGTTAGGCCACCCTCAGCAGTGGCCCCATCACTTGCAGCTCTCACAGCGCTGGCTGGGATACCCACCACCTCCCAAACCTATGTGGTTGCAAATGCGCAATTGCAGCCAGCAGTGAGCTGCCTGGTCTGAGAGAGACACCTGTCAGCTCTCTGCTGCTGCAGCCCGCTTCAACACAGCAGCTGCCCCCAGGTAGTCCGGGGGTCCGCAGCTCTTTCTGAGCAGCCCCCGACCAGATATAGACCCAGCCCCCTCCCCACCACCTGGACCAATCACCCCCCATTCCCCCACACCAATTGCATGCAGAGTGTAGGCAGGGCACGTCTCCCTAACCCACTGTGCATGCAGACAGGCAGCGAGACCCCCTCCCTACCCCACTGTGCATGCAGAGAGGCAGCGAGACCCCCTCCCTACCCCACTGTGCATGCAGAGAGGCAGCGAGACCCCCTCCCTACCCCACTGTGCATGCAGAGAGGCAGCGAAACCCCCTCCCTTCCCCCCTGTGCATGCAGAGAGGCAGCGAGACCCCCTCCCTCCCCCACTGTCCATGCAGAGAGGCAGCGAAACCCCCTCCCTACCCCACTGTGCATGCAGAGAGGCAGCGAGACCCCCTCCCTCCCCCACTGTCCATGCAGAGAGGCAGCGAGACCCCTTCCCTACCCCACTGTGCATGCAGAGAGGCAGTGATGGCCCCCTTCCTACCAACACCAATCACGTGCAGAGTGGCAGCGGGGATCACCCCACCCCACAGACAGCGGGCAGAGTGGTAACGGGACCCTCTCCGACCCAGCAACTACGTTCAGTGTCGGCCCCGCTACCTTCAGGCTCCGCCCCTGTAGACCCCAACACCTCATGCCCCACTCCCTGGTACTGCCCAGTGGGCATTGCCCAAGGGGCACCGACCTTTGACCTCGACCTTGCCCGGTGTCCTCAATGGCTTTCGGTTCTATCGGCGAGGTCATCATGACTCATCCTCATACATGTGGCCAGCTGTTTTCCTCACCGGACCCAACCTCTCCCGGTGAGGCTGCAAAGGCAAGTGTGGCGCACAATTCCATCCCAGGCTCACTAATGTTCTTTAAATTTGTTTTAAAATAAATTTAAATAATTTATTCAGCCTCTTGCCGGAAATGAGCAGGAGACTGAATCCGCTGTTTATCCATTGCCGTTGAACATAGAACATAGAACATTACAGCGCAGTACAGGCCCTTCGGCCCTCGATGTTGCGCCGACCAGTGGTACCAATCTAAAGCCCCTCTAATCTACACTATTCCAATATCATCCATATGTTTATCCAATAACCACTTGAACACTCTCAACGTTGACGAGTCCACCACTGCTGCAGGCAGGGCATTCCACGCCCTTACTACTCTCTGAGTAAAGAACCTACCTCTAGCATCTGTCCTATATCTCTGACCCCTCAATTTAAAGCTATGTCCCCTCGTGCTGGCCAACACCATCCGAGGAAAAAGGCTCTCACTATCCACCCTATCTAATCCTCTGGTCATCTTGTATGCCTCTATTAAGTCACCTCTTAACCTTTTCTCTAACGAAAACAACCTCAAGCCCCTCAGCCTTTCCTCATACGATTTTCCCACCATACCAGGCAACATCCTGGTAAATCCCCTCTGCACCCTTTCCAACACTTCCACATCTTTCCTATAATACGGCGACCAGAACTGTACCCAATACTCCAAGTGCGGCCGCACCAGAGTTTTGTACAGTTGCAACATGACCTCCTGGCTCCGAAACTCAATCCCTCTACCAATAAAAGCTAACACACCGTACGCCTTCTTAACAACCCTATCAACCTGGGTGCCAACTTTCAGGGATCTATGCACATGGACACCCAGATCCCTCTGTTCATCCACACTACCAAGTACCTTACCATTAGCCCAGTACTCTGTATTCCTGTTACTCCTTCCAAAGTGAATCACCTCACACTTTTCCGCATTAAACTCCATTTGCCACCTCTCAGCCCAGCTCTGCAGCATATCTATGTCCCTCTGTAACCTGCCACTTCCCTCCGCACTGTCTACAACTCCACCGACTTTAGTGTCATCCGCAAATTTACTAATCCATCCTTCCACGCCCTCATCCAGGTCATTAATAAAAATGACAAACAGCAGTGGCCCCAAAAACAGATCCTTGCGGTACACCACGAGTAACTGAACTCCAGGATGAATATTTCCCATCAACCACCACCCTTTGTTTTCTTACAGCTAGCCAATTCCTGATCCACACCACTAAATCACCCTCAATCCCACGTGTCCGTATTTTCTGCAAAAGCTTACCATGGGGAACCTTATCAAACGCTTTGCTGAAATCCATATACACCACATCAACCGCATTACCCTCATCCACCTCTTTGGTCACCTTCTCAATGAACTCAATCAGGTTTGTGAGGCACGACCTATCCTTCACAAAACCGTGCTGACTATCCCTAATCAAATTATTCCTTTCTAGGTGATTATAAATCCTATCTCTTATAATCCTTTCCAATACTTTGCCCACAACAGAAGTAAGGCTCACCGGTCTATAATTACCAGGGTTGCCCCTACTCCCCTTCTTGAACAAGGGGACAACATTTGCTATCCTCCAGTCTTCTGGCACTGTTCCTGTTGACAATGACGACACAAAGATCAAAGCCAAAGGCTCTGCAATCTCCTCTCTAGCCTCCCAGAGAATCCGAGGATAAATCCCATCCGGCCCAGGGGACTTATCTATTTTTACCCTTTCCAGAATTGCTAACACCTCCTCCTTATGATCATCAATCCCATCCAGTCCAACAGCCTGCATCTCAGTACTCCCCTCGACAACACTATCCCTCTCCATTGTGAATACAGACGAAAAATATTCATTTAGTGCCTCTCCTATCTCTTCAGACTCCACGCACAACTTCCCACTACTGTCCTTGACTGGCCCTAATCTTACCCTAGTCATTATCATACTCCTGACAGACTTATAGAAAGCTTTAGGCATTTCCTTGATCCTACCTGCCAAAGACATCTCATGTCCCCTTCTGGCTCTTCTTAACTCTTTCTTTAGGTCCTTCCTGGCTAACTTGTAACTCTCAAGTGCCCTAACTGAGCCTTCACGTCTCATCTTAACATAAGTCTCCTTCTTCCTCTTCACAAGAGATTCAACCTCCTTAGTAAACCACGGTTCCCTCACACGTCTGCTTCCTCCTTGCCTGACAGGTACATATTTATCAAGGACGCGTAGTAGCTGTTCCTTGAACAAGTTCCACATTACAATTGTGCCCATCCCCTGCAGTTTCCTTCCCCAACCTACGCCAGCTAAATCTCACCTAATCGCATCATAATTTCCTTTCCCCCAGCTATAACTCTTGCTCTTTGGTATATACCTATCCTTTTCCATTGCTAAAGTAAACGTAATCGAATTGTGGTCACTGTCACCAAAGTGCTCACCTACCACCAAATCTAACACCTGGCCTGGTTCATTACCCAGTACCAAATCCAATGTGGCCTCGCCTCTTGTTGTTCTATCTACATACTGCGTCAGGAAGACTTCCTGCACACACTGGACAAAAACCGACCCCTCTAAAGTTCTCGAACTATAGCTTTTCCAGTCAATATTTGTAAAGTTAAAGTCCCCCAGTACAACTACCCTGTTACTTTCGCTCCTATCCAGAATCATCTTTGCAATCTTTTCCTCTACATCTCTGGAACTTTTCAGAGGCCTATAAAAAACTCCCAACAGGGTGACCTCTCCTTTCCTGTTTCTAACCTCAGCCCAAAGTACCTCAGTAGACGAGTCCTCATCAAATGTCCTTTCTGCCACTGTAATACTGTCCTTGACTAACAATGCCACACCTCCCCCTCTTTTACCACCTTCCCTGCACGTACTGAAACATCTAAACCCCGGAATCTGCAACAACCATTCCTGTCCCTGCTCTATCCATGTCTCCAAGATGGCCACAACATCGAAATCCCAGGTACCAACCCATGCTGCAAGCTCACCCACCTTATTCCGGATGCTCCTGGCGTTGAAGTATACACACTTCAAACCACCTTCCTGCCTGCCAGTACACTCCTGCGACTCTGAAACCTCATCCATGACCTCACTACTCTCAACCTCCTGTACACCGGAGCTACAATTCAAGTACCCACCCCCCTGCTGAATTAGTTTAAACCCTCCCGAAGAGCATTAGCAAATTTCCCCCCCAAGATATTGGTACCCTCTGGTTCAAGTGCAGACCATCCTGTTTGTAGAGGCCCCACCTCCCCCAGAAAGAGCCCCAATTGTCCAGGTATCTGAATCCCTCCCTCCTGCACCATCCGTGTAACCACGTGTTCAACTGCTCTCTCTCCCTATTCCTCTCCTCACTATCACGTGGCACGGGTAACAAACCAGAGATAACAACTTTGTTTGTTCTCGCCCTAAGCTTCCACCCTAACTCCCTCAATTTCTGCCTTACATCCCCATCCCTTTTCCTACCTATGTCTTGAGTACCTATGTGAACAACAACTTGGGGGCTGGTCCCCCTCCCCCTTAAGGATATCGAAAACACGATCCGAGACATCGCGGACTCTGGCTCCTGGGAGGCAACACACCAACCGCGAGTCTCTCTCATTCCCGCAGAATCACCTATCCGTCCCTTTAACTATGGAGTCCCCAAATGACTAATGCTCTACTCCTCTCCCCCCTTCCCTTCTGAGCCACAAGGACAGACTCTGAGCCAATGACCTGTACACCATGGCTTATCCCTGCTAAGACCCCCCACCAACAGCATCCAAAAGTGTACTAACCCCAATTTCTACAACATTTTTTGTTTCTCCCCCCACGTGGATGGCTCCCTGTACCTTGGTGCTGTGGTCAGTTTGCTCATCCTCCCTTTCCCTCCCCTTCTGAGCTGCCGGGCCGAACTCTGCGCCGGAGGCACAGCCACTGTTGCTTCCCCCAGTTAGGCTGCTCCCCCCAATAGTGCTTAAACAGGAGTACTTATTTTTAAGGGGCACAGCCACTGGGGTACTCTCTAGTACCTGACCTTTCCCCTTCCACTTCCTAATCCGGGAAATTATCGGCCAGTAAGTTTGACGTCGGTGGTGGGCAAGTTATTGGAAGGTGTGATAGATAGGATCGACAAATATCTGGATAGACAGGGACTTATTTGGGAGAGTCAACATGGCTTTGTGCGTGGTAGGTCATGTTTGACCAATCTATTAGAGTTTTTCGAGGAGGTTACCAGGAAGGTGGATGAAGGGAAGGCGGTGGATGTTGTCTACCTGGATTTCAGCAAGGCCTTTGACAAGGTCCCTCATGGGAGGTTAGTTAGGAAGGTTCAGTCGCTGGGTATACATGGGGAGGTAGTAAATTGGATAAGACACTGGCTCAATGGAAGAAGCCAGAGAGTGGCTGTGGAGGATTGCTTCTCTGAGTGGAGGCCTGTGACTAGTGGTGTGCCGTAGGGATCGGTGTTGGGTCCATTGTTGTTTGTCATCTATATCAATGATCTGGATGATAATGTGGTAAATTGGATCAGCAAGTTTGCTGATGATACAAAGATTGGAGGTGTAGTGGACAGTGAGGAAGGTTTTCAAAGCTTGCAGAGGGATTTGGACCAACTAGAAAAATGGGCTGAAAAATGGCAAATGGAACTTAACGCAGACAAGTGTGAGATATTGCACTTTGGAAGGACAAATCAAAGAAGAACGTACAGGGTAAATGGTAGGACTCTGAAGAGTGCAGTTGAACAGAGGGATCTGGGAATACAGGTACAGAATTCCCTAAAAGTGACGTCATAGGTGGACAGGGTCGTAAAGAGTGCCTTTGGTACATTGGCCTTTATAAATCGGAGTATCGAGTATAAAAGTTGGAGTGTTATGGTAAGGTCATATAAGGCATTGGTGAGGCCGAATTTGGAGTATTGTGTACAGTTTTGGTCACCGAGTTACAGGAAGGATGTGAATAAGATTGAAAGAGTGCAGAGAAGGTTCACAAGGATGTTGCCGGGACTTGAGAAGCTGAGTTACAGAGAGAGATTGAATAGGTTGGGACTTTATTCCCTGGAGCGGAGAAGATTGAGGGGAGATTTGATAGAGGTGTATAAGATTTTGATGGGTATAGATTGAGTGAATGCAAGCAGGCTTTTTCCGCTGAGGCTAGGGGAGAAAAAAACCAGAGGGCATGGGTTAAGGGTGAAAGGAGAAAAGTTTAAAGGGAATATTAGGGGGGGCTTCTTCACGCAGAGTGGTGGGAGTGTGGAATGAGCTGCCGGATAAAGTGGTAAATTTTTTAACTTTTAAGAAAAACTTGGACGGGTTCATGGATGAGAGGGGTGTGGAGGGATGTAGTCCAAGTGCAGGTCAGTGGGACTGGGCACAAAAATGGTTTGGCACAGACAAGAAGGGCCAAAAGGCCTGTTTCTGAGCTGTAATTTTCTATGGTTCTATGGTTCTAACCGTGACCCACTTGTCTGTCTCCTGTGGCCCCGGTGTGACCACCTGCCTGTAACTCCTATCTATCACCTCCTCATTCTTCCTAACCAGACGGAGGTCATTGAGCTGCAGTTCCAGTTCCCCAACGCGGTCCCTTAAGAGCTGCAGCTCAACGCACCTGGCGCAGATATGGACGTCCGGGAGGCTAGCTGACTCCAGGACCTCCCACATCAGACACTGAGAACAACAAACTGGCCTCACAATGATAATTCCCCCTTTCTTCCAATGACACAGAAAAAAAAAACTGTCTAAACCTACCCCACCTCTGCCTGTTAACGCCGAAGCCCGATGAGCCAAAGCCCGTCAGCTCTCACTCTGCTTCCCACTCACTCCACTACCCGCTCCCGACGCTGCCCGCTCAAAGATGCGGCCTGCTTTTAAACCCTCCAAAAACCTTCCCAGGCTACTCCTGGGCCTACTTCCTGTTTTGCCAAAAAAACCCTCCGATTTTTTACACAATTTTATCTGAAAAACAAATAAATAAATGAAGGTTGCAAGAGGTGAGAAATGGGACGTGGTTTTACTTGATCACCCCACCATCAATGGACAGGGAGTAGCTGTTATCCTGCCCCCGCTACCGTGTGTGTGTTGCGTGTGTCTATATTGTCTGTACCAGTATGCATGTGTGTGTGTGCGTGTTTGTGTGTGAGCAACAGAGTACCTGACGAGTGTCCCGAAGTGTGTGGTATTCTGGAGTGTTGCACCAATTTTGCTTCTTGAATTTGTGTGTGAGTCGGAGTGTCTAAAATCTGATTGCTTCTATCAACAAATGTGTGTATTAATGTATGTGTGTTTGGGTGTGTCTGTGTGTTTGTGTTCCTGTTGCTCTCGGAGAGCTTGTGGTGGCACAGGGGATAGCATTGCTGCCTCACAGCACCAGAGGTCCTGGTTCAATTGCAGGCTTGGCCACTGTCTGTGCAGATTCTGCATGTTCTCCCCATGTCTGCGTGGGTTTCCTCCGGGTGCTCCAGTTTCCTCCCAATATCTGAAAGTTGTGCTGGTTGGGTGCATTGGCCGTGCTGAATTCTCCCTCAGTGTACCTGAACAGGCGCTGGAGTGTGGTGACTTGGGGATTTTTATAGTAACTTCATTGCAATGTTAATGTTCGCATACTTGTGACACTGATGAATAAATTTCAAATTTAATGAAACATGTTTTCTCTCTGTGAGATCCTGCTGTGCAGATGTGACCAATAAAATTGATTCTGCGGCCTGGTGATTGGGTGGGTGAACTGGTGTTATATGCAGAGGGTGAAAAGGATTCTGTCTCAATCTTTTACGCACGAAGGAATAGCGTTTGAGGTCACATGTCTATGGAAAGTCACAGCACTCAGAACACATCCCAGCCCATTGACCCTGAGACAATTGTCAGTGGCTGAAAGAATTAATAACCGGATACAGAGATTCAACAAGAGCAGCAAACCCAGTACAGGAAATGACAAGAAAATCAATACAGTTAAGCAGCCTTTCTAGAATTAGGAACTGGACACAGGGGACGGGACTTTCCAGCCTCACTCTTCCCCAAGCTGCAAAATCCCACCCGTGTTCAACAGACCTTCCCATTCTCCGCCCCTCGCCTGCTCTGATTCCAGTGGCGGTCGGGCCGGTACAATTCCAGCCAGAGACTTACCCGGAACACCAACAATCGCCAGGAGGGGATAGTAAATACATTCAATCACCCTCAGTAGATATTCAATCCGATCAGCTGATGTCCACCAATAATCAGTAAACTGAGAAATCCAATAGAATAAACTCCTGTCCTTGGTTGGAACATTCCGGTTCATTGTTCTCAGATTCTAGAGGGCACAGGTTTAAGGTGAGGGGGCGCGGGGGGGGGGGGGGGGGGATAGAAAAGTGTCCAGAGGGGCAATGTTTTTCACACAGAGGGTGGTGAGTGTCTGGAACAAGCTGCCAGATGTAGTAGTAGAGGCGGGTCCAATTTTGTCTTTTAAAAAGCATTTAGATAGTTACATGGGAATAGAAGGATATGGGCCAAATGAGGGCAATTGGGGTTAGTTTATGAGTTTAAAAAAAAGGGTGGCATGGACAAGTTGGGCCGAATGGCCTGTTTCCATGCTGTAAACCTCTATGACTCTATGACTCTGTTCTGATCCATTGTTGGAAGACTCCAATCCATTGCTCCCAGATTCTGATCTCTCCTCTCCCTCCCTCTCTCTCCACAGCCGCTGATCTCTGTTAGTGTCGGAGTTGCCGCTCCCGCTGACTCAATGGGACAACACATTGAACGGAATCCCTTATTAATAGAAGAGGGGAATCCCTCCAGGCACACTAATCGGATCCATGGAGACTCACATCAATTCCAGTCACTAAACAAACAGCTTCACTTAACCCCCTTCAATCCAACACTTTTTATCCCAAACGTAGAACAGTTACAGCCTCGATGGGGTGTTGAGGGTCAGGGAGGTATGGAAAGTTGGAAATAATGTAGGGTCAATATTGATTCGATTTAGCAGATATCACTCTGCTCGTGTTAATTTCAAGACGATGAGAATACAAAAGCAGGGGTGTACTGCTGAGGGTTTATAAGACACTGGTCTGACCGCATTCAGAATATTGTTCGCAATTTTGGTCCCCGTATCTAAGGAAGGATGTGCTGGCCTTGGAGAGGGTCCAGAGCAGGTTCACAAGAATGATCCGGGGAATGAAAGACTTGACGCATGAGGAGCGTCTGAGGACTGGGGGTCCATACTCGATGCAGTTTGGAAGTATGAGGAAGGGGATAACATTGAAACTTACAGAATAATGAAAGGCCTGGATCGAGTGCACTTGGGGAAGATGTTTCCATTAGTCGGGGAGACTTGGACCCGAGGGCACAGACTCAGAGGGAAGGGACGGCCATTTAGAAATGTGTTGTGGAGATGGCCGTGTTGGACTGGCGTGTGCGCAGTAAGAAGTCTCACAACACCAGCTTCCCACTCACCTGATGAAGGAGCAGCGTTCCGAAAGCTCGTGATTCCAAATAAACCTGTGGGACTTTAACCTGCTGTTGAGAGACTTCTTCCTTCAGAACTGAGACGAGGAGGAATTTCTTCAGCCAGAGGGTGGTGAATCTGTGGAATTCATTGCCACACAAGGCTGTGGAGGGCAGATCATTGACTGTATTTAATAAAGAGATAAATAGGTTCTTGACTGGTACAGCGATCAAGGGTTACGGGGAGAAAGCAGGAGAATGGGTTTGAGAAACTTATCAGCCAGAATTGAATGGTGGAGCCGGCTCGACGGGCCGAATGGCCTCATTCTGCTCTTATATCGTCTTGTCTTCTGGGTATCATGGTCGTGGTTTTTAGATGAAGTTAACGTCAATCAGGGTTGATATAGTCTGTGATGCGCTATCAATAAGGCGAAAGACTACCGGTGTGCCAATATAAGTGTAGGCTGTTATTCACAACAGAATCAGGAGCAGATCCCAACAAATAACCAACCTGGACTGAACAAGGGGGAGGAGACAGCCACCTTTATACTCGGTGCTGAGGGGAGGGCCCAAACTGGAAGGGGATGTGTCCAGGTATGACAAGCACACACAACGGTGGTCCATATAGGACAAAGGCACAACTGAGGTCCATCACATTCACCCCTTCCTTTTAAAAAACAACACGGGGGTGAAGCGGAAACAATATTACAAGTCCAGACGAACCGGTGGCTTAATCCGCCATCGCGATCGTGGTAGTGCAGGTCGCAGAGTCGTCCGAGCAGGGAGCGATGTCGGCCCAGGCTCCGCACAGTGAGCGTCGAGAGAAGGCGCTGGGTGGTGTGAAGCGGACTGATCCGTCGTCCCGTCCAGTCGTCGTGTACTGCGTGGCGACGGCTCCGGCGACTCAAGCGAGCTGTACATAGGGGCGAGAGGTGTGAGCAGTGGCCCTGGTGGCGTATGGGGAACAGTGGGAACCGGAGCCGGGGGGTGGGGGGCCGCAACAGGCTCTGGGCGCACTACATTGGGGACAGGGACTGAGGGAGGAAGAGGCATAGCAGTCTCCGAATGGATGACACCAGGGACCGTGGGGCGGAAGGACGTGGTGACCTCCGGGGCACCCGCGGGTGCCAAGTCACGGACAGAAACCGTGTCCTCCCGCCCATCAGGGTACGCTACGTAAGCATATTGGGGATTAGCGTGGAGCAGTTGGACCTCCTCGACCAAGGGATCTGCCTTATGGGTCCGGACATGCTTCCGAAGCAGGACGGGTCCCGGGGACATCAGCCAATCCGGGAGCGAAGTACCCGAGGAGGACTTCCTGGGAAACGAAAACATCCGCTCGTGAGGGGTCGTATTGGTCGCTGTGCAGAGGAGTGACCTAATGGAATGTAATGCGTCCGGAAGGACGTCTTGCCAACGGCTGACTGGAAGGCTCCTAGACCGTAACGCTAATAGAACGGCCTTCCAGACGGTTGCGTTCTCCCGCTCTACTTGACCATTGCCCCTGGGGTTATAGCTAGTGGTGCGGCTGGAGGCAACGCCTTTGGCGAGCAGGTACTGCCTCAGCTCGTCAATCATGAAAGAGGACCCACGATCGCTATGGACATAGGCTGGGAAGCCGAACAGGGTGAAGAGCGAGGTCAGGGTCCGAATCACTGTAGCCGTGGTCATGTCCGAGCAGGGGAAGGCAAAAGGGAAACGTGAGTATTCATCAATGATATTCAGGAAATAAACATTGCGGTTAGAGGAGGGGAGGGGGCCTTTAAAATCAATGCTAAGGCGCTCGAACGCGCGAGTGGCCTTTACAAGGTGCGCCCTACCTGGCCGGTAGAACTGCGGTTTGCACTCAGCGCAGACCCTGCATTGCCTGGTAATCGTCCGGACTTCCTCGAGGGAGTAAGGCAGGTTACGGGACTTGACAAAGTGGAAAAATCTGGTGACACCTGGGTGACAGAAGTCGTTATGGAGGGACTGTAGCTGGTCTAGTTGGGCGCTGGCACATGATCCACGGGACAGGGCATTGGGGGGCTCATTGAGCTTCCCAGGCCGGTACATGATGTCATACCTGTAGGTGGAGCGCTCAGTCATCCACCGCAAGATCTTGTCATTCTTAATCTTGCCCTTTTGCCTGGTGTTAAACAGGAAGGCAACTGACCACTGGTCCGTAATTAAGGTGAATCGTTGGCCCGCAAGATAATGGCGCCAGTGCCGGACGGCTTCCATGATGGCCTGGGCCTCCTTCTCGACCGAGGAGTGTCGAATCTCAGGGCCTTGTAAGGTCTGGGAAAAGAAGGCCACCGGACGGCCCCTCTAGTTAAGGGTGGCGGCTGGGGCAAAGTCAGACGCATCACTTTCCACTTGGAATGGGATGGATTCGTCCACAGTGTGCATCGCGGCCTTCGCAATGTCCGCTTTGATGTCGTCGAAGGCCCGACAGGCCTCCTCCGCCAGGGGAAAAGAATTCGATTTTAGGAGCGGACGGGCTTTATCCGCATAACGGGGAACCCACTGGGCATAGTAGGAGAAGAAGCCCAGGCATCTCCTCAATGCTTTGAGGGTAGTAGGGAGGGGAAGCTGCATAAGGGGACGCATACGGGCTGGGTCGAGACCAAGGACACCATTTTCTTTCACGTACCCAAGGATGGCGAGGCGGCGTGTCCGGAAAACACACTTCGCATCGTTATATGTCAGATTCAGGAGAGTGGCCGTACGAAGGAATTTTTGTAGGTTGGCATCATGATCCTGCAGGTCATGGCCGCAGATGGTGACGTTATCCAGATACGGGAAAGTGGCCCGTCGTCTGTGCTGGTCCACCATTTGATCCATGGCCCGTTGGAAGACTGAGACCCCATTGGTGACACCAAAGGGGACTCGGAGGAACTGGTAGAGGCGGCCATCCGCCTCAAAGGCAGTATATGGGCAATCCTCCGAGCGGATAGGGAGCTGGTGGTAAGCCGATTTCAAATCGATCGTCGAGAAAACCCGATAGTGCGTGATGCGGTTGACTATTTCCGCGATACGGGGAAGAGGATACGCATCTAGTTGGGTATACCTATTTATGGTCTGGCTGTAGTCAATCACCATGCGGTGTTTCTCCCCCGATTTAACTACAACCACTTGCGCCCTCCAGGGGCTGGTGCTGGCCTGGATAACCCCTTCCCGGAGCAACCGTTGTACCTCGGACCGAATGAAGGCCCGGTCATCCGCACTATAGCGCCTACTCCTGGTGGCTATAGGCCTACAATCCTGGCAGTGGGTAGCATTCTTGATGCAATATTTGCACATATCACCTTAATACAGGTTAGGCCCAGGCAGAGTGTGAACAGGATGGCTACAATTACAATTAATCCCTTCATAATGTATGCGCCCCAAACTGGGTAAAACAGCCACCTTAACCACCCATCAGTCCCTGTAAATCCCTGTTTAAAGCTATCCAATTGCTTTTGTATCCCGGACATGTCTGCTGCTTATTTTAATGTCTCGTCGTGTACATATGTGATGCATTTTCCTTTGATGATGGTGCATACCCCTCCTTGTCTGGCTAGCTGATAGTCTACTGCATATCTCGTTTGCTGTGTGTATAGTCTGAGTTCTGCGAGTTCTTGGTCAATTGCACCCAGTGCTTGTAGGGTGTTGTTTCCTAAGATGGTAAGTCCACATATGAAGAAATTCCTATTACTGGCACTGATCACCCCTGCGGCGCCCCCGAGGGATAGTGTCCCCAGAAATCCATACCCCAAAGAAGATCCTAATGTGACAGGGGCCTGCCAGTCGGCGCAGAATTCTGCGCTGATGGCCCTGGTCACTATGCGTTTCTGGACATGCCCTTCGCTTGGGCACGGAACCGTGAGAGGTCTGATTGTCCCGACGGAAAAGAACCTTGGAGGCCTGTCTGTGGCCGTCATGTATACATTTTTGAATAAAAACACATAACCTTCTTTAACCCGATAACATGCATTACCCTGGGGTCGTTTGACCAAATGGTCCCATGCTGTGGCACCTTCCCTCCCCCCGGACTGTCCACTTGATTGTACCCCTTGGTGAGAATCAAATGGGTATGTCCCCGAGGCTGAGCTTACGTGGGTGCCGTTGCACTTGCCACACATAAGCTGCCTACCCGCGGTGACTGCAATGCATTTTTGTTGCTTGCAGTCACAAGTGAAGTGTCCTTCCCGGACCCGGCACTCCTGGAGAGTACAATGTGCCTCAGCGCACGAATCATTTTTAGGGACAAAGGCATGCACGCACCCCCATCCCTCTCCCTTAAAACATTGTGGGTAGTTCCCATGTGTCTCCTCCCGTTGGGGTCCCATCCCCCCTAGAATTCCCGGCTCAGTGAGCTCTACACACCTTCCTTATATCCCTTGTTTAAAGTACCCAATATGTTCCTTGCAGGGTGCCCCCGATGTGTCAATAGTGAATAACTCTTGTGGGAGCCACCCTGGTGTTGCGATGAATAGGGAGTTTACTGATCGCACTGAAGGGTAACAAGCGGTCCTATTCCCATAGATCTGGATGTGTGTTTTCAGGAATAGGTTTTCTTCCATGATTGGTGGTTCTGCTCCCCTAACCCCCATGTGTTGGAGCATATTTACAATGGTCATGGTTATCATCAAATATGTCCCTGTTCCCATATCGTTTTTTTTAACAAGTATTTTTACAGTTATAGCATATACAGAAAATAAACAGGCAATCAAATTAAAAGTAGTTTGTTCCGACGTCTTGACAGTAGATCAGGTCCTGGTTCCTGTGGAATTTGAACGAACGAAAACGGTATCTTTAGTTTATTTGTCTTCATACAGCTTTAATTGGGTCCAATGTTTCCAGACCCCCTGTCCCCTTATATCTATACAGGCACAGATATCTCCGCTAATAATGACCTCGTAAGGTCCGTGCCATCTTGGGGCAAATCCTGGTTTTGCAGGAAGCACTTTTGTTAATACCCGGCTCCCGGCTTTTGGGACCTCTGGTAATATTTCTGAGTCCTCCTCTGTATCGACCTGTGCCTGATTAAAAGTTACGGACCGGCGCATCCCCTTCAATTGGGTGCTAAGGTCTCGGATGTATTGACGGACCTTATCCTTTATCGGACCCACATCTGTCCAGCCTGTAATAATGTTTTCGGTTAAGTGCATTGCTTGCCCGGTCATCAGCTCGTATGGGGTCAAGCCGGTAGTTCGATTTGTGGTCGCCCTAAGCCTCATCAGAACTGCAGGTAGGACTTCTGTCCAATTTCTACCTGAGGATTGCATTGCTTTTGCCATGGTTATTTTTAGAGTCCGATTCATCCTCTCCACCATCCCGGAACTTTGTGGGTGATAGGGGATGTGAAATTTCTGTTTTATTCCTAATAGTTGGCAAATGTTTTTCATAACCTTTCCTGTGAAATGTGTTCCCTGGTCCGAATCAACTTGAATTGGCATCCCCCATCGGGGAATGACTTCAGCTGCCAAAATCCTGGCTACCGTTAGGGCTGTACAATTGGTTGTGGGGAACGCTTCTACCCACCTGGTGAATTGATCTACTATTACCAGGCAGTATGTTTTCCCGTGAGAGGGGGGCAATGGTCCTATGAAGTCCATTTGTATCTGTTCCCAGGGTCCCTTTGGTCTGGGTTGGTGTCCCATCTTTACCTTTATGGGCTTCCCGGGGTTGTGCTGTGCACATATAGTGCATCTGCGGCAGTATGCGGCCACATCCCGTCCCAATCCTTTCCACCACCACTCTCTCCCCAGGCTCTTTATCATTGCATCCCTGCCTGTATGGGGAAGTCCGTGGTGTAGTTCCAGTAATGTGTTCTGGATACATCCTGGTGCCAATACCCGGTCATCTTTTCTCCACACCCCGTCAGCCCCTTTAACTGCGCCCAGCTCCTCCCATCTATCTCGTTCTTGTTGGGGAATGTCCCCATGTAATTTCTGTATGTCAATTTCTTCCGGTTCTACCACTATCGCTGCAAGGGGCAGGCTTTTAATGTCGCTGTTTTCTAGTGCTTGCTGTGCCGCTGTGTCTGCGGCTTGATTCCCTTTGAAATGAATCCACCCCGGGGTGTCCCTTCCGGGTTCCCGCTGGTGGGCTTTTATTTTAATTACTGCAGCCTCTGGAGGCTGTTCATTAGCTGCCAGCAGCGCCCTTATCTGCTGTTGGTGTTTAATGGGGGTACCTCCTGTAGTAATGAACCCCCTTCTCCCCCATGCAGACATGTAATCATGGATCACACCAAACGCGTATTGGCTGTCTGTATACACATTGACTGCTTTCCCTGCTGCTAATCTTAAGGCTTGGGTGAGGGCAACTAATTCTGCTACCTGAGCGGACTGACCCACGTCGATCCGTCCTGATTCTAGGGTTTCCAGGTTCTGGTCTACTACTGCCCACCCTGTCCTTGGTGATCCGGATACATATTTGCGGGACCCATCCACATAGAAGGTCTTATTTGCTGTTGGAAGGGGTTCGTCTCTAATCTTTCCTTCCTTGTTATCTTCGTCAATTTCTCCACAGCTGTGCGCTTCCCCAATGTCTAAAATCCCTTCCGCGGGGTTTTCTCCCGTGTCCCTAATGATGGTGACTGACTTGTTAGGTGGTCGGAGTGTGGCCTCCCACCTGGCCCTCCTTATATTTGAGACTGTTTTGAGTTTGCCCGTGTTTAGCGTTTCTACCAATGTATGTTTTGTGTGTAGCACAATATCTCCTGTCATGACAATGGGCTCACTTATCCTCACAGTCCATGCTGCACAATCTGGGGCGGCTATGCACCTGGGCATCCCGGTGACTACTGGTCCCTCAGCCGTTGAATAATACCCTACGGGTCTCTTTCTATCGCCATGAGTCTGTGCCACTACGGCAGAATAGAAGCCGTCCTGGTTGTCACAGAAGATGTGGAACTTCTTGCTTCCATCTGGCAGTCCCAGCCCTGGGGCTGAAACTAACCTAGCTTTCAACTCTGCATATGCTGTCTCTTGCTCTTGTCCCCACTCTATACTTTCCAAGGCTGGCTTTCCTCCCTTCACTAGTCTCTGAATTGGCTCCGCGATTCTTGCGAAGTCAGGGATAAAACTCCTACTGTAATTGAATAGTCCTAAAACTGTTCGGACCCCTCTTACTGTAACTGGTCGCGGCATTTCTTTAATGGCGGTTTTGCGATCTGCGGGCATTTCTTTAATTCCCTGGGAAATTAGGTGTCCTAAGTACAGGACCTGGGGTTTTGCAATTTGTGCCTTATGTGGGCTGACTTTCAGCCCGGCTTTTGCCAATCCTTCTAGTACTGCATACAGGGCTGCCTTGTGCCCTTCTTCTGTTTTGGGCGCTATTAACACATCGTCCACATACTGGAGGACCGTATTGTCCTCATGCAATTTCACCCTACTCAGGATATCACTCATTGTTCTGTGAAATATGGCAGGACTGTTATGAAATCCCTGTGGGAGGCGAGTCCATATACTGTTTCTCTCCCACAGTGAAGGCGAATTTGTTTTGGGATTCTATGTCCAGTGGAAGGGACCAGAACCCATTTGCCATATCTAGCACCGTGAAAATTTTGTGGTCTTGTGCCAATCCGTTTAAAATAGTCGAGGTGTTTGCCACAATGGGGTGTAATTTAGGTGTTACCTTGTTCAAACCTGTGGAATCGATGGTGAGCCTGTAGCTCCCGTCAGGTTTTATAACTGGCCATGTGGGCGTACTGGTGGTTTCCCTGAGGATTCCCTTTTCTATTAAACCCTTAACTATTTCTACTACTGCCCCTTGCGCTTCTCTCTTGATAGGGTATTGTCGGTGGGGCTTGTGTTCCGGTCCTGGGACTTTTATCGGTTCTGTGTTGGTTAGTCCGGTATCTAATTTCGTCCGAGCCCAGGCTTCGGGAATGGAAGCGCAGATGGCTCCGAACCCTTCTTTATCCTGATCCCAATCTCGGGCCACGATGGTGGCTACCCCAACCGTCCCCAGGTGGCTAGCTAATGTCCCTATTCCGGTCTTCCTACTGTCAGGTTGTGGCCAAATTAGTTTCCCTTTCCCACAATCTATCAGCACCTGGTATTCCCTCATTAAATCGTTCCCCATGATTGTGCCCTCATTATTCTGACAAATGTAAAATTGCATTGGAATATACTTGTGGTTGATTTCTACTAGTGTGGTTTCGCTAAGATAGGCGGGTATTCTCTCTCCCCCTACCCCGGTTATGTGTATTCTTTTGTTGGTCAGTGGCAGGGGTAGGTTTGTAATTGATATGGCTGCCCCCGTATCTACTAACATGTGGCATTCCCTACCCCCTACCAAGGCTTCTACATATATTCTCTCCCCCTCTTTCCTGTTTTGGATGGGAGCTACGGGTTGTGAGATTTCGACCAGTGTTGGTCGATAAGTGGGGTGGACGGACACCGGCTTTTGTCGGGATTCACTATCTTCTGTGGGCGTGGCTACACTAATCCTCTCTTGTCTCCCATCTCCCTGGTTTGGGGTCTCTTCTAGTCACCCGAGTGGATTCCGGGAATGTGGTGCCCCCGGGGTTGGTCTATAGTTGTCTTGGGGTCTCCCATGTTTCCCCCAACATGTTGCCTCGGTGTGCCCTGCCCTGTGGCAGTGGTCACAGCGGGGCCCGCCATTCTCGGGTTTCCCTTTGAATGGTGCTCCCCTGCAGAATCGAGCCATATGCCCTGGCTGGCCGCATGTGTAGCAGCTGAGCCCGGTTCTCCCCTTATCTCCGTTATGGGGGGTTCCAGTTCTCTCTCGTCTGGGCTTTGCCTGGGCAACCTTCCCTTCGTTTATCCCGCTAGCCCACTCGACTAGCTCGTCATAGTCTTGGGATGCTATCACCCCCATCTTAAGGATTTCTTGGTATACCTCTGATAGCCCGTCCTTGAATGCCTGGTTAAAAGCCCTGTTTCTCCTATCCACATTGTCCTGTCCTGAACATTCCCTATGTCCCTGGAATAATCTCTCTCCAAATTCCGATGCACTTTCCCCCTGTCCTTGTTTAGTATTTGTGATCCTACTCCAATTAGTGGGGGAGTTCCCCAAGACACGTTGGATTTCGGTCTTATATAATATGAAGGGTGCCTGCTGGTCGTCTATCTCAGCCGTTGTAGCAATGGCATGTGTCCACCTTCCTCCATTATAGTCCTGTGCTGCTTGGGCCACTGGCCCTCCTGCCACCAACCTCCATTTATCCGCAGGACAGGCTGCCCTGACCAGCTGGTGTATGTCCCTTAAATGTAACTGGTGTCCTACCCAGAGTGAATCTAATTCGCCCCAAAATCCCAGGTTTGCGCTTCTGGGTTTTAACTTCCCCAGGGATGCCATAATCTGCTGCCCTTCCCCTGGTGTAAAAGGCTTATAGGTTGCTTTTGGTTGTGCTAACGTCCCTCCTCTGGTTACTGGCGCTAGATTATAATTGTTATGTCTCCTTCTGATACTGGAGCGGTTGTATGTTTCTGCACTGACTCGTATGAGGGCCGAGGGTCCGTTTCCTCTGATCTCTGCGTTATCTCCACAGTGTGGCTTCTGTGTTCTAATTCCCTCCCTCTCTCCTGCAATACCTTAATTTGTTCTGTCTCTTTGTGTCTCTCCTCCATGGAGGCATTTACCTTCTCAATTAGTCCAGCTAACTGGGTCACTAACATGACTCCCATTACTTTTGTTTTGTCCCGTTTAACTCCGTCTACCCACTTTCTCTGATCTTCTAAAGTTTGTGATGCGTTCCACCCGTTCCGTTTCATCTTTGCAACAATCGCTTCTCTGGCTAACAGATACTTAAAAATGAGAGCTACAGCAGTTTCTCTCTCAATAACGTGGTCTGCCATTTTTTTGTCTCGCAGTCCTGCAACCCCCGTATGCTGGTTCCAACAGTAAAAGTGCCCCAACTCTCTCTCTCTCTTGTCTCCTGTCACTGATACTGCTCCAGCACCGTCTGTATTGCTGTAGGGTCTCGTTGTGGGGTCCCAGGGGGTCTCTTCCCCTGTGCTCCCCCAACTATTCCTGACACCTCACGCTTGGTCTATTTTGTGTTGTCTTATTGGGATGTGTGCTGGTCTTTTAGTGGGTTTGTCGGCCCTTGTCCCCAGCCCCTTTAAGTACAACGCCTCCCGCTTGGCCACCACCTCCACTAGCAAGGTTGATCCGTTACCCCAAGAAGGGAGTTTCAGCTCCCTGGTACCCTGCTATGGACTGTGGTGTTCCCTACAGACGAACAAGGTTAACAAACTCCGCCCGGGTCCCGAATGGATTCTCCGTCGCTGTGTCTCTTGGTCAGGATGGATCGGGTCCCCTCTTCCTCAACACTTACACAAATGTACCTGTTATCAAAGCCCCTGTTATAATTAGTAACTGTATCGACTCTGAGGGTGTTCGTCCCTTCAGAGTCTGTGTTGTTATCCGATTTACACTGTCCGTGCCTTGCACCCTGAGTGCCTGTGCCTCTTAGCGCCCGCTTCAAAACCCAACCTTAGCGTGGGAGATTTCTCCTCTTAACGTCCAGTTTAGGGTAGGGCACCTTGAGTCAATCACTCCCTTGTCCGATTGCCTTGGCACAGACAGCGGTTTCGTTTACAATCCTGGGTTAGTTACACCAATTAGTTCTGCATGCGGTTCTAATCTTTATATTAGTCTTAATTCCTTATTCCCATTATTAAATACCCAAAACCTGTTATCTTTACCTCTGGTAAAGTTACTTACCTTCTTCCACGCGGTCGTTCTGACCTATACCTCTGCAGTGCTGAATTCTGTTTCAATTTTAAAAACTGAGGAAAGATTATACAGTTCTACAAGAAAACAATATTTAAAACAGACAAACCCTAACCTTGAAAGGTACCTCACTTTGAACGGAGACTTGTGCTCGCCCTTGACTGCTCTGGAGTTTTACCAAATTCGTTAAAATTTGATCCCGGCTTCCAGACCGTGGCCACCAGTCAGAAGTCAGATATCAAATCCTGCCGACTACGTCATTTGTTGTCGGGAAAAATCCCTTGCACCAGTGCATTCAAGGAAGTCGAGTCGCAAGGCAATGTTCAAAGCGCTTTTCTTTATTGTACAATTACTGGGAACGCAGGGAAACCCCCGTAGCCAGCTTAGAAACAGTGCTTGGCCACGTTGATCTCAATAGTTATACATTTGCTCTGGATATTTATAGGAATCCAAATTCGAGCGGGAACATTTGCTCATACATTTTTACAATACTTATAAAGTGGCCTGTCTGGTCAGGAAGTTCCCTGAGAGAATGTCAATTTGCATCTGTATGGTGTGTGTCCGTGTTAATGGGACTGCCTGTTCTTGTCCCGGTGTTTTAATGTGTTTCCCATTATCCTCTCGACGTGTCCCCTTATCTGAATCGACCTCTACTGTTTTGTGTCTTATTCTATGCTTGCGAGATTAGGTGTTAATGTCATTTTGTCCTGCTGTGCGTAGGGGGATTTAATCTAATCTTTTATTCTTTTTATCCTAGTTTATTAAGTTTCTCTGCCTGCCTTGGCCATTTTATTCCTGTGATATTTTATTGACAGTCCGGTTATGCCATATAACCCACTCCAGGTTTTGATTCGCAGATATCCCGATCTTCTGGCCAAAGGCCGGTTTAAAATGCAGCTTCGTGCTGTTGCTGGGCAGAATAAGGATCTTTTGTCGGCTTTGAAATTAAAGGTCTCTCAGCTGTGCAGAGGGGGATTTAAACGAATGTCCATTCGGGTGATCCCCTCTGCATTGTGGGCACGTTATGAATGGTGTCAATCAGTCCAATAAATGAATATGTTTAATGAGGTGAATATTGATGAGATAATAAAAATATGGTTTTTGGAAAATGGCCTACTTCAGATCTGAAGCCTCAGATTTTACTGCACATAGCACTGAGAGAAAGTTCTCCTGAAGCCTCAGATTCTACTGTACATAACACTGAGGGATAGTTCTATCTGAAGCCTCAGATTGTACTGTACATAACACTGAGAGATAGTTCTATCTGAAGCCTCAGATTGTACTGTACATAACACTGAGAGATAGTTATATCTGAAGCCTCAGATTGTACTGTACATAACACTGAGTGATAGTTCCATCTGAAGCCTCAGATTGTACTGTACATAACACTGAGAGATAGTTCTATCTGAAGCCTCAGATTGTACTGTACATAACACTGAGAGATAGTTCTATCTGAAACCTCAGATTGTACTGCACATAGCACTGAGAGAAAGTTCTTCTGAAGGCTCAAATTGTACTGTACATAACACTGAGAGATAGTTCTATCTGAAGCCTCAGATTGTACTGTACAGAACACAGAGAAAGTTCTTCTGAAGGCTCAGATTGTACTGCACGTAACAATGATAGATAGTTCTATCTGAAGCCTCAGATTGTACTGTACATAACACTGAGAGAAAGTTCTGTCTGAAGCCAAAGATTGTACTGTACATAACACTGAGAGATAGTTCTATCTGAAGCCGCAGATTGTACTGTACATAACACTGAGAGATAGTTCTATCTGAAGCCTCAGAATTTACTGTACGTAACACTGAGAGATAGTTCTATCTGAAGCCTCAGATTGGACTGTACATAACACTGAGAGATAGTTCGATCTGAAGCCTCAGATTGTACTGCACATAGCACTGAGAGAAAGTTCTTCTGAAGCCTCAGATTGTACTGCACATAACACTGAGAGATAGTTCTACCTGAAGGCTCAGATTGTACTGTACGTAACACTGAGAGATAGTTCTATCTGAAGCCTCAGATTGTACTGTACATAACACTGAGAGATAGTTCTATCTGATGACTCGAGCTAAGACTGTACTGTACGTAATGCTGAGAGATTGATCCGTGTGAAGTCCTGTACGAAGATTGTTCTGTCCATGAGCTGTACATAAGATCTGCTACAACCTGGATTAAGCAGACTATATCAACCCTGATTGACGTTAACTTCATCTAAAAACCACGACCATGATACCCAGAAGACAATGAGATATAAGAGCAGATTGAGGCCATTGGGCCCGTCGAGCCGGCTCCACCATTCAATTCTGGCTGATAAGTTTCTCAAACCCATTTTGTTGCTTTCTCCCTGTAACCCTTGATCGCTGTACCAGTCAAGAACCTATTTATCTCTTTATTAAATACATTCAATGATCTGGCCTCCACAGCCTTGTGTGGCAATGAATTCCACAGATTCACCACCCTCTGGCTGAAGAAATTCCTCCTCGTCTCAGTTCTGAAGTAAGAAGTCTCACAACAGCAGGTTAAAGTCCCACAGGTTTATGTCGAAACACGAGCTTTCGGAATGCTGCTCCTTCATCAGGTGAGTGGGAAACCGGTGTTGTGAGACTTCTTACTGCGCACACCCCAGTCCAACACCGCCATCTCCACATCACATTTCTAAAGGGCCGTCCCTTTCCTCTGAGTCTGTGTCCTCGGGTCCAAGTCTCCCCGACTAATGGAAACATCTTCCCCAAGTGCACTCGATCCAGGCCTTTCATTATTCTGTAAGTTTCAATGTTATCCCCTTCCTCATACTTCCAAACTGCATCGAGTATGGACCCCCAGTCCTCAGACGCTCCTCATGCGTCAAGTCTTTCATTCCCCGGATCATTCTTGTGAACCTGCTCTGGACCCTCTCCAAGGCCAGCACATCCTTCCTTAGATACGGGGACCAAAATTGCTGACAATATTCTGAATGCGGTCAGACCAGTGTCTTATAAACCCTCAGCAGTACACCCCTGCTTTTGTATTCTCGTCGTCTCGAAATTAATGCGAGCAGAGTGATCTCTGCTATATGGAATTAATATTGACCCTACATTATTTCCAACTTTCCATACCTCCCTGACCCTCAACACCCCATCGAGGCTGTAACTGTTCTACGTTGGGGATAAAAAGTGTTGGATTGAAGGGGGTTAAGTGAAGCTTTTTGTTTAGTGACTGGAATTGATGTAAGTCTCCATGGATCCGATTAGTGTGCCTGGAGGGATTCCCCTCTTCTATTAATAAGGGATTCCGTTCAATGTGTTGTCCCATTGAGTCAGCGGGAGCGGCAACTCCGACACCAACAGAGATCAGCGGCTGTGGAGAGAGAGGGAGGGAGAGGAGAGATCAGAATCTGGGAGCAATGGATTGGAGTCTTCCAACAATGGATCAGAATCTGGGAACAATGAACCGGAATGTTCCAACCAAGGACAGGAGTTTATTCCATTGGATTTCTCTGTTTACTGCAGATTATTGGTGGATAACATCAGCTGTTCGGATTGAATATCTACTGTACGTGATTCAACACTTTTACTATCCCCTCCTGGCGATTGTTGGTGTTCCGGGTAAGTCCCTGGCTGGAATTGTACCGGCCCGACCGCCACAGGAATCGGAGCAGGCGAGGGGCGGAGAATGGGAAGGTCTGTTGAACACGGGTGGGATTTTGCAGCTTGGGGAAGAGTGAGGCTCGAAAGTCCCGTCCCCTGTGTCCAGTTCCTAATTCTAGAAAGGCTGTTTAACTGTATTGATTTTCTTGTCATTTACTGTACTGGGTTTGCTGCTCTTGTTGAATCTCTGTATCCGGTTATTAATTATTTCAGCCACTGACAATTGTCTCAGGGTCTATGGGCTGGGATGTGTTCTGAGTGCTGTGACTTTCCATAGACACGTGACCTCAAACGCTATTCCTTCGTGCGTTAAATATTGAGACAGAATCCTTTTCACCCTCTGCAGATAACACCAGTTCACCCACCCAATCACCAGGCGGCAGAATCAATTTTATTGGTCATATCTGCACAGCAGGATCTCACAGAGAGAGAACATAGTTCATTAAATTTTAAATTTATTCATCAGTGTCACAAGTATGTGAACATTAACATTGCAATGAAGTTACTGTAAAAATCGCCCAGTCACCACACTCCAGCGCCTGTTCAGGTACACTGAGGGAGAATTTAGCACGGCCAATGCACCCAACCAGCACAACTTTCAGATAGTGGGAGGAAACTGGAGCACCCGGAGGAAACCCACGCAGACATGGGGAGAACATGAAGAATCTGCACAGACAGTGGCCAAGCCTGCAATTGAACCAGGACCTCTGGTGGTGTGAGGCAGCAACGCTATCCCCTGTACCACCACAAGCTCTCCGAGAGCAACAGGAACACAGACACACCCAAACGCACATACATTAAGACACACATTTGTTGATAGAAGCAATCAGATTGAGACACTCCCACTCACACACAAATTCAAGAAGCAAAATTGCTGTAACATTCCAGAAAAACGCACACTTAGGAACACTCGTCAGGTACTCTGTTGCTCACACACAAACACGCACACACACACATGCATAATGGTACAGACAATATAGACACACGCAACACACACACGGTAGGGGGGGGGGGGCGGCGGTGGCAGGATAACAGCTACTCCCTGTCCATTGATGGTGGGGTGATCAAGTAAAACCGCGTGACAGCCTGGAACACAGGTCCACGTCCCATTTCTCACCTCTTGCAACCTTCACCGGCAATGAATAAACAGCGGATTCAGTCTCTGCCCATTTCCGGCAAGAGGCTGAATTAATTATTTCAATTCATTTTAAAACAAATTTAAATGAAATTAGTGAGCCTGGGATGGAATTGTGCGCCACACTTGCCTTTGCAGCCTCACCGGGAGAGGTTGGGTCCGGTGAGGAAAACAGCTGGCCACATGTATGAGGACGAGTCATGGTGACCTCGCCGGGAGAACTGAAGGCCATTGAGGACACCGGGCAAGGTCGAGGGCAAAGGTAGGTGCCCCTTGGGCAATGCCCACCGGGTAGTACCAGGGAGTGGGGCATGAGGTGGCGGGGTCTACAGGGGCGGAGCCTGAAGGGAGCGGGCCCGAGACTGAACGTAGTTGCTGGGTGGGAGAGGGTCCCATTACCACTCTGCCCGCTGTCTGTGGGGTGGGGTGGTCCCCACTGCCACTCTGCACGTGATTAGTGTTGGTAGGAAGGGGGGTCTCGTTGCCTGTCTGCATGGACAGTGAGGTAGGGAGGGGGTCTCGCTGCCTCTCTGCATGCCCAGTGGGGTAGGGAGGGGGGTACCGCTGCCTCTCTGCATGCACAGTGGGGTAGGGAGGGGTCTCGCTGCCTATGGTGAACCATAGATGGTTAGCACTATGGGTACTGAACCATAGATCGTTATCACTATGGGTACTTGTACATATGTTACTCTTGGTACTGTTGGGGTTAGGGTTGGGTGTTCCACCTGTTGGTCTTGTTCTGTGGTACACCCTGGTTGGCTCCGCCTACCTATAGGAGTATAAAGGTCACTGCCTAGTGACCCTTTAGTCTGGGATTGTATTGTGAAGCAGTATGCTCCATTCTTGTTGCTAATAAAAGCCTTTATTTCCCGGGTACGATCCAGCCTCCCGAGTGAATTAATCGCACATCAATTTGATTAGCAACAAATTTTGGTTGAAGAGAAAAAAAAACCATGGAGCAAATGTTAAAACCCGATCGGCTTACCTTAGATCCGCGTGCCGCTGGAGCATCGAACAATTTCGACCATTGGTTGAAGTGTTTCCAGGATTCTATCGACGCCTCAACAGCAATCCAAAACGACGCCGGTAGATTGCGGGTCCTCCACGCAAGGGTAAGCGACACTGTGCGTGCAACAATCCGTGATGCCCAAGACTACAAAGGGGCCATCGAACTACTTAAGAAGCTGTACAACAAACCGCCAGACGAGATTCATGCTCGGCACCTACGAGCCACTCGACGGCGGCAGCCCGGCGAAACGACGGCACAGTACCTGCGCGAACTTCAGCAGCTAGCCAGAGCCTGCAATTGCAAGCCAGTGTCGGCGGCCCAGTATACTAACGATCTGATCCGAGATGCGTTCGTGGCAGGAATCAGCTCATCCTATATTCGCCTGCGGCTGCGAGAGCAAGGTAACTTCGACCTAGCTAAGACGGTGGAATTGGCTGATGCGATGGAAAGGGCCTCCAGAAGTCTTGAAACTTATCCCACCGACCACGTGGGAACATTGTGGCACGCACAGCCACCGACTCAACTCTACCCAGCGGCTCCTAGCAACTGCGCGATCGTGCTTTCAACCTTGGACCTGACGGCGGCGGCAGCTCCAGGTGGCCCACGATGCTATTTCTGTGGATTGGCAAAGCACCCTCGTCAGCGATGTACGGCCAGAACGGTATTTTGTTCCGCGTGTGGGAAGAAAGGGCACTATGCTAAAGTGTGCCGAGCGAAACCACCTTCGAAGCCAAGCAGTGCTGCGTGTGACACTCCAGGATCTGTCTCCTCGTCTCCGGCTTCATTGAGGTCTTCAACCACATGTGATTCATGAGCGCCGCCATTCCTGAGGATGACGACGCAAGACACGTGTGACCTGCGAGTGCCGCCACTTTCAACGCCATTGACCACGTGCGATCCATGGGCGCAGCCATTTTGGTCGACCCCGACCGCAGACAACTAGCAGGGGTCATCATCATCGACCATCTAAGCTGCCTGCAGGTGCACTCAAGATTCAACGGTGGCGTTAAATCATCCTGGACCAGGCCAAGCCTCACAGACTCGACAAGTCCATGATGGACATAGAGGTAAACGGACGCCTGATACATTGTCTGTTTGACAGCGGGAGCACGGAGAGTTTCATTCATCCAGACACCGTGAAACGGTGCGGTCTCTGAGTACAGACTGTCAGACAGACAATTTCTATGGCGTCGAGGTCCCGATCTGTTACCGTTCTTGGGAGCTGTGTGGTAAACCTAACGGTGCGGGGCACAGTTTATGAGAACTTCAGGCTCCTCATGTTACCGCACCTTTGCGCTCCGATACTCCTGGGACTAGACTTTATGGTCCACCTGAGGAGTGTGACCCTGCAGTACGATGGGCCACTCCCTCCACTTTCAGTGGGAGAACAGCAGCCTCCAAATTGCCCAGCGCGCTCCACGTGCAGTCTCTCGACACTCAGAATCACCCCGCCGTCTTTATTTGAAAATCTCGTGCCAGGCTGCAAGCCCATCGCAATTAAGAGCAGGCGTTACAGCGCTGAGGATCGGATCTTTATTCGAACTGAGGTTCAGCGGCTCCTCAGGGAAGGGATCATTCAACCTAGCACTAGCCCATGGAGAGCACAAGTCGTGGTGGTCAAGACTGGAGACAAGCCCCGGATGGTCATAGACGTGTACCCTCTCCCGCGCATATCTGACATGGTCAACCAGATTGCGCAGTACCGGCTGTTCTCCACCATTGACTTGAAGTCAGCCTATCACCAGCTCCCCATTCGCCCAGAGGACCGAAGGTATACGGCCTTTGAGGCGGATGGTCGTCTCTACCACTACGTAAGGGTCCCGTTTGGCGTCACTAATGGGGTCTCGGTCGTCCAGCGTGAGATGGACCGAATGGTGGACCAAAACGGGCTATGGGCTACCTTCCCGTACCTGGACAACGTCACTATCTGCGGCCATGACCAGCAGACCACGACGCCAACCTTCAGATGTTTTGACGAACTGCGGCTCTCCTGAACCTGACCTATAACAAGGAGAAGTGCGTATTCAGCAAGCACCGCCTAGCAATCCTCAGAGACGTGGTGGAAAACGGGGTCATCGGCCCCGATCCAGACCGTATGCGTCCCCTCCTTGAACTTCCCCGACCCACTCGCATCAAAGCACTGAGAAGATGCTTAGGCTTCTTCTCGTACTATGCACAGTGGGTTCCCAATTACGCGGACAAAGCTCGCACGCTCATAAAATCTACTTCTTTCCCCCTGACAGCAGAGGCTCGCCTAGCCTTTGAAGGGATAAAAGCCGACAATCCAAAAGCCACGATGCACGCTGTCGATGAGTCCATCCCCTTTCAGGTGGAGTGTGATGCATCTGATTTCGCCCTGGCCGCCACACTTAACCAGGCGGGCAGGCCTGCCGCCTTTTTCTCTCGCACCCTCCAAGGCCCTGAAATTCGGCACTCCTCTGTGGAGAAAGCGGCTCAGGCCATTGTGGAGGCCGTACGGCATTGGCGCCATTATTTGGCTGGCAAACGGTTTACCCTGCTCCCGGACCAGCGGTCCGTGGCCTTCATGCTCAACAACACGTTAAGGGGTAAAATTAAGAATGATAAAATCTTGAGGTGGAGAATCGAACTCTCCACCTACAACTATGATATCATGTACCGTCCGGGGAAGCTCAATGAGCCCTCAGATGCCCTGTCGTGTGGAACATGTGCCAGTGTGCAGGAGGACCGGTTACAGGCCCTCCACAATGATCTCTGCCATCCGGGGATCACTCGGCTCTTCCATTTTGTAAAGGCTCGGAATCTGCCCGAATCCATAAAGGATGTCAGGTCGATAACTCGATGTTGCCAGGTCTGCGCAGAGTGCAAGCCGAACTTCTGTCGGCCTGACAGGGCACACCTCATTAAGGCCACTCGCCCTTTTGAACGACTGAGTGTCGACTTCAAGGGCCCCCTTCCTTCGACAGATCGGAATGTGTATTTCCTCAACGTGGTTGACGAATACTCCCAATTCCCCTTTGCCATCCCCTGTTCTGACATGTCCTCTGCCACGCTCATCAAAGCCCTGCGGAGTCTTTTTACCCTGTTCGGCTACCCCAGTTATATCCACAGTGATAGGGGTTCGTCATTTATGAGCGACGACTTGAGGCAATACCTGCTCTCTAAAGGAATTGCCTCAAGTAGGACTACGAGTTATAACCCCAGGGGTAATGGACGGGTCGAGAGAGAAAACGCTACAGTCTGGAAGGCTGTTTTATTGGAGTTAAGGTCCAGGGGTCTTCCAGTCTCCCGTTGGCAAGAGGTACTTTCTGATGCGCTCCATTCAATCCGGTCCCTCCTGTGTACAGCAACCAACGCTACCCCACATGAGCGGATGTTTACCTTCCCTCGGAAGTCTTCCTCTGGGACCTCACTGCCGTCTTGGTTGACGTACTCAGGACCTGTCCTCCTGCGGCGGCATGTTAGGGCCCGCAAGTCCCACCCTTTGGTTGAACAGGTCCACCTCCTCCATGCCAACCCTCAATATGCCTATGTGGCATATCCTGACGGGCGAGAGGACACGGTCTCTATCAGAGATCTGGCGCCTGCAGGGGACCTGGAAACCCCCGTCACTCCCTCACCCCTGGTTAGGATTCCTTGGCCCATTCTCTCCCCTCCTGACACGGCGCGGGCAGCATCGGGACCTCAACTTAATCCTCTTACTCCCGTGTACAGCTTGCCTGAGTCCAGGAGATTTTCGCCACCTCGAGGCCCACAGGCGTGTGAGGAACTGGAGGCGTCACTGGACACCGCCTCGGAGAGAGGGTCGTCACCACGGTCACCAGAACCGACACTGGAGCCGGTACTGCGGAGGTCGCAGAGACGGTGCGGACCGCCGATACAGCTGAACTTGTGAACATATGGACAGTTCGTATTGTCTCCTTACCCCACCGGCCTTTGTTTTTAAAGGAGGGGTGAATGTGGTGAACCATAGATGGTTACCACTATGGGTACTTGTACATATGTTACTCTTGTTACTGTTGGGGTTAGGGTTGGGGTGTTCCACCTGTTAGCATTGTTCTGTGGTACACTGCGTTTGGCTCCGCCTTCTTACAGGAGTATAAAGGTCACTGCTACTTCCCAGTAGCTCTTAGTCTGAGATAGTATTGTTAAGCAGTATGCTCTGTCCTTGTTGTGAATAAAAGCCTTTATTGCCGGGTACGTCCTAGCCTCCCGAGTGAATTAATCGCGCATCAAAAGCAAACACTGGAAGTTGTGATCTGTGCCAATCGAGTGTGAGATGACTATTTTGTCCTGTGTTGTGCTAACAGTGGCCACAATGCTGTGATCTCCTCTCCAGGGTACAGTTCTGTGTAAATATAATAGAGATTCTGTGCTGTCAAGGCATCAGGATCTCCCTCTGCCAATTGTTAGTATTGTCCAGAGGCAAGGGGCAAACCAGCCCTCTTTGGTACCAGCTCTGTTGCAGGGGTTGTCAGTAAACTGTCTGAGAGACGACAGATTACCATCTACAGGACTCCAGTCTGGAATTTCTGTCAGGGTTTACTCCCTCATCCTTGTAGCTGAGTGAGGGTCAATGTTGTGGACTCTCCGGAAAGCTCTCTCCCAAATGTATAGCATTGTGTCGCTACCATGGAGCAGCACGGTGACACAATGGTTAGCACTGCTGACTCACAGCGTCAGGGACCTGGGTTCAATTCCAGGCTTGGGTCACTGTCTGTTTGGAGTTTGGACCTTCTCCCCGTGTCTGTGTGGGTTTCCTCCGGATGCTCCACTTTCCTCTCACACTGCAAAAGACATGCTGGATTTTTAAAAACAGATTTCAGTGATTTTATGTGTGTACATTCTTTCTTATTTCAACCCATCCTCAGTCCAAATGGTAACTTCTTTCCCTGAATCCTGTCTAATTTTATTCTTTATTTCCCTTCCTGACAGTGAACATAATCACAATTGTGACACTGACGAGCAGAAACTGTGGTCTGTCCAAATGTGTGACTCGTTACCTGGTGGCCATGTCAGTGGGGGATCTGCTGGTCGTTATCCTCGACCTGATATTCAGACACATTCCCATTCTTTATTGGAAACAGTTTTATTTCCTGCGCTGGGTCCCCGTGTGTAACATCCACGCCGTCCTGCTTTATGCAGCCACTGACTGTTCTGTCTGGTTCACCGTCACTTTCACCTTTGATCGATTTGTGGCCATTTGCTGCCCCAAGCTGAAGAGTAAATATTGCAGTGAGAAATCGGCGGCTGTGGTTCTGGGAACAGTGACGGTGCTGAGCTGTTTAAAGAACATTTTCTGGTATTTTATGTTATTAAGTAGATATTGGCTGGGGAACATCCCCTGGTTTTGTGAGGCCACAGCAGTTATTCTGTTCTCTCCGGTCTGGGTAACAATCGAGTTCCTCCACAACATTCTAACCCCGTGTGTTCCGTTCGTCCTGATTCTGCTGCTCAACGTTTTCACCGTCAGACACATTTTCGTGAGCAGCAGAGCCCGCAGGAGACTCCGGACTCACAGCAGTGGGGAGAATCCCAGAGACCCAGAGATGGAGAGTCGCAGGAAATCCATCATTTTACTGTTTGTTATCTCAGCCAATTTCATCCTCTTATGGTCGACATTAATGGTTTATTCAATATGGCGTCGGATGTATTCTTTGGGCTATCGGTCGGTACTTTTCGATAATTTTGTCCTGGAATTGGGCTTCATGCTGCAACTCACAAGTTGTTGTACAAACACTGCCATTTATGCTGTGACACAGACTCACTTCAGGCAGCAGCTAATAAATCTGCTGAAATATCCCCTTACTTCAATTCTTCAACTCATTTGATCCTGAGAGGAAACTACAACTACAAGACCCCTCAATCTTCCTATTGGACTTTCAAAGTATAAATAACAAACGGCCTCACAGAGACAGAGAGAGAGACAGATAAAGGGAGAGAGAGGGCAATGAGAGCAAAAGTGAGAATGATAGAGAGACGGAGATTGACAGAGAGAGGGAAGGGCATAAATACATGGAGCGTGACAGATTTTGAAAGAGTTTCTAACAGATACAGTGAAAGAAAAAGAGAGAGGGAGAGACAGAGAGAGACAGAGAGAAAGGACAGAGACAGATAGGGACTCTCACAGAGCGAGAAAAACAGGGACAGAGATTGGGGGAAATGGGGAGGGAGATGGACAGGGAATGAGAAAGGGAGACAGAGGGAGCTGGATAGGAAGATGCAATGAGAGAGGGAGACTAAGACGGAAAGGGAGACAGAAAGGGAGGCAGAGCGAAACAGAGACAGAGAGCGTCAGTGAATTTGAAACAGTGAGACTGAATGAGAACAATGGACTCAGCAAGAGCAAAAGACAGAGCGAGGTAGAGAGAGAGAAAGACAGAGAAATAAGAAAAGGGGGACAGAGAAGGAGAGGGAGGAGGAGAGTGAGACTGAGAGCGGGGAGGAGACACAGAAGAAGAGTGGAGAGAGAAGGTGAGTGAGGGAGATGCGGAGAGACAGTATGAGACACAGAGAAACAGGCAGAGAGAGAGACAGAGAGACAGGGGGATACAGAGAGAGGGATAGACAGAAAGAGACAGAGAGACATACTTAATGACTTTAACGATCACCATCAGTTGAAGTTATTAGAATATGAGCTCCCTGATTGAGACAGTTCATGCTGTCCAATCCGGGAGCCCTGCAGACGTTTATAATATGGTGTGTCTAGGTTACCGGAACTCAGGGTGTGTACACTCTGGGTGTGGATGTGATGGACTGGTGGTTTTATCATTAAACTATTAATATAGAAACTCAGCTCATGTTCTGTGCACCCGGGTTCGAATCCCGTCACAGCAGATGGTGGAATTTGAATAAATATATCTGGAATTCAGAATCAGCTGGTGACCATGAAAGCATTGCCGATTTTCGGAAAAAACATCTGGTTCAGCAATGTCCCAGGGAAGGAAATCTGTCGTCCTTATGTGGTCAGGACTAAATGCGACTCAAATTGGTTGACACTTAATTGCCCTCTGAACATGGGCAACTAGGGATGGGCAATAAATGCTGGCCGGCCAGTGACACCCAAGTCCCAAGAGTGAATACAAATACTTTGTACTGGGAAATTTTAAACAAACGGTAAACTGTTTCTCACAGCTGGATAAATACCCAATCCCTCTGATTGAGGACTTAGCTTCAAAGCTGGCAGGAGGATTCTTGTTTCCAATTATGAACTGATTCACGTGCACTTATACTGACAGCTAGATGAGGTTTCCCAGCGATATTCAACCATTCATACTCAGAGGAAGTTTAAAATTTATAAAGTGTCAAATGTAGGCTTACATTAACACTGCAATGAAGTTAATGTGAAAATCGCCCAGTCGCCACACACTGATGCCTGCCCGGGTACACTGAGGGAGAATTGAGCATGGCCAACGCACCTAACCAGCACGTCTTTCAGACTGCGGGAGAAAACCGGAGTAACCAGAGTAAACCCATGCAGATACGGTGAGAATGTGCAGACTCCGCACAGTGACCCAAGCCAGGAACTGAACCCACGTCTCTGGGGTTATGAGGCAGCAGCGCTATCCACTGTGACACCTCGTCAATGGTGACAGTTCGGGGAAAGAAATTCCAGAAGTACCTGCATGGCGGTGCAGCCCATAACATTGGCCCATATCCAGCTGTGGGCTTTATTACTGTCCGCCTACCATTATCCAGGAGGCTGAGTCACTGACGCCAATGCCTTGAGTTGGCTACGATTAACAGACACTTGTCGTACCCACAATGGAAGAGATGGTAATCATGAACTTTTTCAAAACTCTCCCAGTGGCTGCCAATAATATTCGGCTGTGGAGGCAAAATTACCCATTCCTGAATGAATTGAAGCAGCTAGTGCTGATGGGGGAATCCAAAAGGCCGTTACAGCCTGAATTGCACCCATATTGGAATGGCAGAGAGCAGCTGACTGTGGAAGATGGCACACGCCTATGGGGTTCAAGAGTGTCATCCTGAGCCAGGGTCACCATCCCATGGTAAACTTTACCATGGCCACCCAGGAGTGGCAAACTGAAGATCCTCTAAGTTGCCCTGTTGGTGGCCAGGTATGGGGACGGATATTTGCGCGTGGGTCAGTGTTGGCAATATCAACAAGGGCAGAACTATCACCAGTCACTACTCTTCACACTTGGGAATGGCCAGGACGGCCATAGACGTGGCTGCACATGGACAGTGCCGGTCCGTTCATGGGGTCTATGTTCCTGGTAATGGTAGATGCTGATTCAAAATGGATGGCCGTACACAGGGTGGGTTACTCAAACACAAGGACAAGAGTGGAGAAACTTCACAACTCTTTCTTGACATCCGGGATCCCGTAAATGTTAGTTTCTGAAAATGGACCACCCTTCATCAGCCAGGAATTTGTGCATTAGATGAAGTTGAACAGAAATTAACACGTTAGGACAGTGTCATATTACCCATCATCCAACGGCCTGGCAGAAAGAGCGGCCCAAACAGTAAAAGCAGGTTCAAAAAATCATCCCACAGCCTCCTTGGACACCAAACCATCCAGATTCATCTTCAATTACAGGACGTCACCTCCTCCAACACCCCCCCCCCACCCTCCCCCACCCCACCCACGCCCCTCCCACCCCCGCCCCGCCCCCCGTCCCCGCCCCAACCCCCCCACCCCAACCCCCCCCACCCCCACCCCCCCACCCCCCCTCCCCCCCACCCCCCAACCCCCCCCGCCACCACCCCCCCACCCCTCCCCCTACCCCCAACCCCCCCACCCCCCCCCCCACCAACCCTCCACCCCCCTTCCAGAGGGAACAAATTCTCCCTGTCCAAACTATCATCTTCAAAAAACATTTTAAACACGAGACTAATCATCTATGCAACACATGTTGTGATATTTTGACCTGTTAGTTCTCTGATATCCTCCTGCACCCCCCTCCAGGGCCAATATATCCTGAGTTGTGATGTTCAGGCTTAAATCAAAACTCCAGATGGGGATTAATGAAGTGTGTGATGACATTTTGTTTGGCAAATCCTTGGGCTGCATTTAAATGACAATGACTTCCCCGTGCTGCAGTGCAAGAACTGGTGTCCATGTGGTCACGTCCCAGAGAACAGGGAGTGCGGACAATGAACAGCAATGGGATTCCTCACCTCCGACTATTGACCTTAAGAAGTTTTTATGCTTGAAGCATATTTCACCATTGTTGGTAGTTTCAAAATCAGTTGTTTTAGTGTGACTATCTTTATGTAGTTTGAATTAATGGTATTACATATTGTAGCTGAATTAACAAAAGCCATTTTCAAAAAAAAAAACGACGCCTGCCATATTGGGAAGCAGACAGATTAGTTCAACAGACAGCCTTAATTGTGGAACAGTTGAAGGATAACTAATTCATTGAAAGATGTGTTAGGTTGGTATGGTGATCATATCCTCCGCTCCAGAAACATCCCTTCCTCTTTTGAGTTTAAAGCCCTCTCTCCTTCCCTAGTTATGTAGTTTGCAAGAACGTTGCTGGCAGCAGGTTCAGATGTAGATCATCCCAACGGTACAGCCCCCACTTTCTCCAGAACTGATTTTAATGTCCCACAAGCTGAAACTTACCTCTTCCACCAGTCTTGCAAACCATGTATTCATTCCTCTAATGTGATGTGCGCTATGCCAATTTGCACGTGGCTGAGGTAATCATCTCCAGATTATAACCTTGTGTATTCTGTTGTTTAATTCAGTGTCTATTTCCTGATAATGTCTGTGCAGAAGCTGCTTCTTCATTCTACCTATGTCATTGGTAGCGACATGGTCCACATCAATGGGATCCTCCTCACAACCACGGTCATCTCCAGCCAGATGTCCTGAACTCTGGCATGGGGCAGGGAACACAGTCAACTGCACTCTGACTCCTTGTTACAGAGAAAATTGTCAATCCCTCTGATGAAGGAGCAGCACTCCGAAAGCTCGTGCTACCAAATAAATCTGTTGGACTTTAACCTGGTGTTGTGAGACTTCTTACGTTGCCGAGCCCAGTCCAATGCCGGCATCTTCACATCATCAATCCCTCTCACTGTACTGTCACTTACTCCCACTAATTTACTCTGTGTCTCTCCCATCCCAACCCCTCACCTCCCCCCACGGCCCACTGAACAGCTTCCTATACCACAGTGCCACGGTCAGTCAGATCATGTGTGTCCAACTGACGCACATGTTAGACCGCTTATCGGCTCTGGAGCGGCGGATGAATTCACTTTGGAGCATCCACGATGCTGAGGAAGCCGTGGATATCATGCTCAGTGAGTTGGTCACAACGCAGGTAACAGTTACTGAGGGAGATAGAGAATGGGTGACCACCAGACAGAGGAAGAGTAGGAAGGCAGTGTCGGGGTCCCCTGCAATCATCTCCCTCCAAAACAGATATACCATTTTGGATACTGTTGGGGGAGATGACTCACCGGGGGAAGGTGGCAGCAGCCAGGTTCATGGCACCGTGGCTGGCTCTGCTGGACAGGAAAGCAGGAAAAAGAGTGGCAGAGCTATAGTGATAGGGGACTCAATTGTAAGGGGAATAGACAGGTGTTTCTGTGGATGCAAACAAGACTCCAGGATGGTATGTTGCCTCCCTGGTGCAAGGGTCAAGGGTGTCTCGGAGCAGCTGCAGGACATTCTGGAGGGGGGAGGGTGAACAACCAGCTGTCGTGGGGCATATAGCCACCAACACTATAGGTACAAAATGGGATGAAGTCCTACAAGCTGAATTTAAGGAGTTAGGAGTTAAACTAAAATGTTGGACCTAAAAGGAAGTAATCTCGGATTACTGCCAGTGCCACGTGTTAGTCAGAGTAGGAATGTCAGGATAGCCAAGGTGAATACGTGGCTTGAGAGATGGTGCAAGATGGAGGGATTCAAATTCCTGGGACATTGGAACCGGTTCTGAAGGAGATGGGACCAGTACAAAACAGACGGTCTGTACCTGGGCAGGACTGGAACCAATGTCCTGAGGGGAGTGTTTGCGAGTGCTGTTGGAGAGGGTTTAAATTAATGTGGCAGGGGGATTGGGACCGATGCAGGAAGTCAGAGGGAAGTAAAGTGGGGACAGAAACTAAAGGCAGCAAAAGGAAAAGTGGAAGACAGAAAAACCGAAGACAAAAATCAAAAAGGGCCAGAGGACAGAGTACAGAGACTGTGGAGAACTCAGTGAATGGCGCCAGTAAAGGGCCAGAGTACAGAGACTGTGGAGAACTCAGTGAATGGGTCCAGTAAAGGGCCCGAGTACAGAGTACAGAGACTGTGGAGAACTCAGTGAATGGGTCCAGTAAAGGGCCAGAGTACAGAGTACAAACACTGTGGTGAACTCAGTGAATGCCTTCAGTAAAGGGCCAGAGTACAGAGTACTGTGGTAAACCACTGTTAGCTTATTGCCTGTGTGTGTGTGACATGCCTGGGCATGCCCCTGCCGACCCTGCCTGGGACTCCTCCCCCCCGGTCCAGGTTTCAAGGTGACTGCTCCCCACCCCCTGCCTCAGTCTCTGGACCAGTTCATCAGCATGGGTGCGCTCCAAGTCTTTTGCGAATAAAAGCCTATTTGTTCTTGAAAACAAACTAGTCTTTGCTCGATTGATAGTGCATCAATTTTATTAGCAAATTCTTGGGATGGAGCCGATACTAAAACCCGACAGACTCGAATTGGATCCTCAAGCTGTAGGAGCCTCTTACAGCTTCGATCAATGGCTGCACTGTTTCGAAACTTTCCTCACCGCCTCTGCCTCCGTCGTCCGGACCGAAACCCACAAGCTCCACGTGCCCCACGCCCGGGTAAGCGATCAAGTATTCTCGATGATTAGAGACGCTGAAACATACAACGATGCGAACAAACTTTCAAAAGGCCAGTACAACAAACAGTCTAATGAAATCAACGCCAGACATATTCTGGCTACTCGCAGACAACAGCCGGGAGATTCAGGCGATCAATTCCTGTGTGCGTTGCGAGCACTTCGCAGGGACTGCAACTGCAAGGCCGTAACAGCCACCCAAAACACTGAGGACTGAATCAGAGATGCCGATCTCACGGGTATCAGGTCAAACTATATCCGTCAACGACTGCTGGAACAGGGTGGGCTGGACCTACAAAGGACTGTGGCGCTTGCCCACTCGTTAGAGGTGGCCTTCCGTAATCTCGAGGCCTACACCCCCGACCACGGGGGCACATCGTGGACCCCGCGGTCGCCGCCACCTCTGTGCTCGGGAGGGCCGCAGGCCTACGCCACGCCACGTCCCACCAATGACCCGACCGCTGCGGCAGTCTCCGGAGGCCCAAAGGGCAACTTCTGCGGCCTGGGGAAGCACCCCCGACAATGCTGCCCGACGAAGGATGCGATCTACACCGAGTGTGGAAAGAAGGGCCATTACGTGAAGGTGTGCAGGGCAAAATCGATCTCCAAGCCCAGTAGCGCTGCGTGCGACCCGCGGGGGCCGCCATCTTGGACGCCATCAACCGCGTGGGGGGCCATGCGGGCCGCCATCTTGGATGCCATCAGCCGCGTCTGAGCCGTGCGTGCCACCATCTTGGGCGCCGTCAGCCGCGTCGCAAAATCAACGGTGGCTTCAGTTACGCTGGATCAATCCAGGCCTCACCAACTCGCCAGGTCCATGACGGACATCGAGTAAATGGTTGATGCGCGATTAATCCACTCGGTAGGCTCGATCGTCCCTGGGAAAAAAGGCTTTTATTCCCAACAAGAATAGAGCATACTGCTTAACAATAACATCCCAGGCTAAGGGTCACTAGGAAGTAGCAGTGACCTTTATTCTCCTATAAGAAGGCGGAGCCAACCGGAGTGTACCACAGAACAATGCTAGCAGGTGGAACACCCCAACCCTAACCCCAACAGTCACAAGAGTAACATATGTACAAGTACCCATAGTGGTAACCATCTATGGTTCACCACAGTGGTCGCATTACAAACTGTTTATTTGACTGTGGGAGTACGGAGAGCTTTATTCACCCCAACACAGTGAGTCGCTACGCCCTTTCAGTACTGCCAGTGAAGCAAAAGATCTCCATGGCTTCAAAGTCCCACTCGGTGGATGTCCTCGGGTACTGCGTGGCGGCCCTGACTGTACTGGGCACAGTGTACAAATGTAACCCCCTGCTGACCACTATATGGGGCTGCTATTTAAATATTCAATCAACAGGATCCCGAATTCCTAGCGGTTGATGATGATTTGGCTAATTCCCTGTTTACCCATAAATGTCAGTACTGTAATCGGGATATCAAAAATAAATTTAATAACACATATAATTAACAGACATAAAACAGTGAGCTCTGATCTATAACCATTGGGGCCCATCCGTTGGTGCACATATGGGGAAACACCCTCCGTAACACATTCGTAGATACTGATCCAGTTGGAATGTGTAGTCCCCACCAGTTACTCACGACAACCACACATAGTCCAGGAGAGACACACGTATGGAAGATGATGCCGCAGGAGGCAGAGGTGCCGCGAGCTATCCGTGCAGCAATGTAGGTCGAGTGCGCTGAAGGCTGTCCTCCTCGGCAGTAATGAAAAGAACAGGCAGGGGAACGCCTGGCTGCCTCTCCCTCCAAACCGAATTCTCCCTGCCTGGAAAAAGCTCTCTGCCTCTTCAGCTCTCGGCCTCTCCAGCTCTCTGCATCTTCACTTCCTGGCACCTTTTTTTTTTCCTCCCCCCGCCCCCAGAGCAATCCCATTGGCCCAGCCCACATCACTCAACCAATAGCATCCTGTTCACAGCACCCGCCCGGCAAACAGGACACTGAAGCCCACCAGTGACAAAGAACACTGGTAACTGTCTTCCCCACAAATTTTCCTCAGTCCCTTACATTCTCCCCCCACCAAAAATACAGCATGCCCCCATGCTGAAGTACATGACATAGGACCCAGTTAACCAATTACACCATGTACCTTATAGTGTGATGACTGGTATAATAGTGGGTGAAAAGAGCGGTACCTTATTTATACATGACGACCACTGAGCAAAGGAGTTACACCACCATGTATGACAACTATTGCAGTGTTCAGGAAAATGCATAGTGGGTGGCGTAGCTGAGTGAACACTTGTATGTCCTACTACTACAGACTTTGCACACGGCTCTCCCAGCTTTGTATAATGGAAACGGTCTGCTGGCTTTCTCTCTCTCTGTGATCTCCTTATCTCTGGTTCTGGATTGGCTCTGTTAGATGTGTCTGTATTGTAAGTGCCCTCAACAGAACTGTCTGATTCTACTTCCCTTTGCTCAGTTACTACCTCTTCTATCACAACAGGTAGCCCTTCTGAATATTCTGAGCTTGCTGCGACTTCTGTCACTTCTGTAGCATTTGTGGGGGGATGGGACTCTGTAGGCATGACATCCTGTTCCGGTTGTTCACAGATTCCCTCCGGATTGCCAATGATCAAGTCCTCTGGGTAATGTCCATACTCTGACTCTGAGCCTGAAGAGTTTTGATCTCCCAGGGGCACATCAGCTGCGGAGTCATCTTTGTGAACCTCAGGAGTTTGATTCCTTTCTTTTGCTTTTCTGCGCCTGAGGGCTCTTGGAGAGGGAGTAGGCTTTGAGTCAACCTCAGTGCTCAATTGGACCTCTTGTCCCAGGGGCAAAATATGATTTCGGTGCATGACCTTAATGGGTCCCGAACCATCTGCAGGCTTTAGACGATAAACAGGAAGATCAGACATTTGACTCCCAACCACATAAGGATTTGCTCTCCACCGATCAGCAAGCTTCTGTTTCCCTTTCAGGCCAAGGTTTCGAATGAGGACTCTATCCCCAGGCTTCAAGCAATGGTAGCGCACTCTCTGGTCATATCTCTCCTTGTTACTTTGGTTCATTTTAGCGGAAGTGGCTTGGGCCAACTGATAGGCTGCTTGCAGCTCTTTCTTCATCTTAGACACATACTGCAAGTGGAAAGTTGTTGAGGTCCCATCCGCTGACACGCCAAAGCAAACGTCCACAGGAAGTCTGGCTTCCCTCCCGAACATTAAAAAGTAGGGTGAATACCCGGTAGCTTCATTTGGGGTACAGTTGTACGTGTGGACCAGATGTGCAATGTGCTGACTCCATTTGGACTTTTGACTGGCCTCAAGAGTTCCTAGCATGTTCAACAGGGTTCTATTGAACCTCTCTGGTTGAGGGTCACCTTGTGGGTGGTATGGTGAAGTTCTTGATTTCCTCACACCCAACATGGTCAACATCTCTCTCACCAACTGGCTTTCAAAATCCCGACCCTGGTCTGAATGTATGCGAGTTGGTAGGCCGTAGTGAATGAAGTATTTCTCCCATCGAGTTCTGGCAACCGTTATGGCTCTCTGATCCTTGGTTGGGAATGCTTGTGCATACCGAGTGAAGTGGTCAGTGACGAATAACACATTGCACACATTGCGGGAATCAGGTTCTATGGAGAGAAAGTCAATGCATACAAGATCCATAGGGCCTGAACTTTGGATAGGGGAAAGTGGTGCTGCTCTCTGTGGCAGAGTCTTTCTTTTAATGCAGCGTTCACATGTCTTGCAGTATGTCTCTACGTCTAGCTTCATGCGGGGCCAGATGAATCTGTCACAGACGAGTGCATAGGTCTTGTCAAATCCCAGATGTCCATTGTTGTCATGCAGTGACTTCAGAATCATACGGTGGAACTGCTTGGGGAGCACAAGCTGTCGCCGTAAGCGTAGGTCAGACTGTTTGACTGTCCTGTAAAGCAGACCCTGCTCAATTGACCACTTCCCCCACTCTCGTTTCAGAAGTGTAAGATCAGGATGGTTTGTCTGTATTTGACTTGCCGGTGCCTTCTGATTGACAGCTAGCCATATTTCTCCTATACACGGGTCGCTTTTCTGAGCAGCTTGAAGGTCTGCTGGACTGAAAGTGGGCAGCTGATCAGCTACTACTGCAACGGTATGACAGAAAGCCTTGGGAAATGCAGACACATGAGCCCCTATTTGTTAGATCTCACATGGATCGGAGTGTCCTGCTCGTCTGCTACTCGACACCGTCTGACAGAGAGCCCGCACTCCTGGAACTGGGATTTCTTGCCATTCATCATCTGGCGTCATGCTGTCATGTGGACGTCGAGACAACGAGTCTGCATCAAGGTTATGCCGGCCTGGTCTATACTTAAGGCTAAAGTTGTAGGTGGACAGTGCTGAGAGCCAGCGATGACCAGTGGCATCCAGTTTAGCTGACGTTGTGACATATGTCAGGGGATTGTTGTCCGTTCTGACTTGTACAGTCGCTCCGTAAAGATAGTCATGTAGCTTATCCACAATAGCCCACTTGAGAGCTAAAAACTCCAGTTTGTGTGCTGGATAGTTTTTCTCAGATGGCGAGAGACTTCTGCTGATGAATGCAACTGGGCGTAGACCATCATCATGCTCTTGGTATCAGACACCACCTTGTCCGTCCAGGCTAGCATCCACGTGCAGAATGTAAGGCTTCTGTGGATCTGCGAACACCAATACAGGGGCTTTGGTGAGCCGGGTCTTGAGTCCTTGGAAAGCATGTTCGCATTGCTCACTCCACCGAGAGCCAAAGGGTTCAGAAGGCTTGAAGTAAGTCTTGTCAGGTGAGTTTGCAGTCTGACTCCCCTTGGAGCGGGGACGGGGAGGATATCCTTGAAGGAGTCCGTTGAGGGGACGGCAGAGTTTGGAGAAGTCCTTGACAAAGCGGCCATATTAGCCACAAAATCCAAGGAAGGATCTGAGCTCTGTCACCGTTTGGAGTCTTGGCCAGGAGACAACAGCCTCTACCTTGGATGGGTCCGTCGCTATTCCGTCCTGCAACACTACATGTCAAACGTAGGTGACAGAAGTCCTGCCAAACTGGCACTTGTCAAGCGACAGCTTCAGACCTTCTTCTTGGAGCCGGTCAAGCACTTTGAGCAACCGCTCCTCGTGTTCTTCGAGGGTTCGTCCAAACACAATGAGATCATCCAGGGACACCAACACCTCCAGAAAGTTCATGTCACCGACAGTATGTTCCATGAATCTCTGAAAAGTGGCCGGTGCTCCGGAAATTCCCTGAGGCATGCGTTCGAACTGATAAAAACCCAACGGGCAGATAAAAGCGGTCTTCTCCTTGTCAGCCTCACTCATGGGTATTTGATAGTACCCGCTCCTCAGGTCGAGGACTGTGAACCATTTACTCCCAGACAAGCAGTAAAGAGCGTCTTCTATCCTTGGGACAGTGTACTGGTCCGGTATTGTTCGAAGGTTAAGGGTTCGGTAGTCCACGCACATTCGTACCTTCCCTGACTTCTTGCGTACGACTACTATTGGCGATGCGTAGGGACTACGCGATTCAGAGATGATGCCATGGCTTTGTAGTTCCTGTAGGTGCTGGCGCACATCCTCAAAGTCAGCAGGCGACAAGCGACGTGACGTCTCTCGGAAGGGCCTTGCATCCTTCAGTCTTATTTCATGTCTGGTGCTTTTAGAACAACCTACATCCCACTCGTGCTGAGAGAAAACCTCTTTCCTCTCCATCATTCTCTCACAGAGACGCCTCCTCGCCTCTTCTGGCATAGGAGAGGCTCCAAAATCAAAAGAGGAAGGGTTCAGTACGATTGCAGCTTTATCCGCACACTGTGCCCTCGGCAGAGGAACAGGGGCTACTGGAAAAATATGGGCTACTGGAGTCCCACGTTTCAAGGAGATTTCTCTGGATGACAGGTTCTTCACAGTCACAGTGATGCATCTGCTGGAAAGATGCAAGATGAACCTCAGGCCTCACCCACAACTCTTCAGGGGAAGAAGTGTCAATTGGCTGATCTATCAGTGCTAGCTGGTCTGTGAAATCACCAGGAAACTTTGGGAGGCCAGCGACTTTAAACACTTGTCCTGGTTGCAAGGTGATTGGCTTGTGCTGGGTAAACCACACAGTACCATGCTTGTCTACCCCTTCTGTTGTTTCAGACTGGGTGAGTGTCTCATAAGCTTCTCGGAGGACGGGGTGTATGGTCAAAGTACCCAAGAAGCGTTCTCCCGCCTGTTCTTTACAGGACTCCACCAACTCTCTCACCAGCCGGGTATTTGTCCCCACCAGCACGGCAATTTTGTTATCTTTCACAGGGTCAGGACATACTAAGGCCAAAGTGTCAACTGTCTGCGGCACTCCGGTTACAGCGGCAGTGAACTCGAGTTGTATGGACAGGTAGCCATCATATGGGTATTGGTGAGAGCTTAAACCCATATTTCCAGGTCTTCAAGTGGCTGGAGAGGTAAGTGTTTCACGTAGGTGTCGTAGAAGTTGCGATAAAAAATGGTTACTTGGGAGCCACTGTCAAGCAAAGCTCTTGCATAAACTCCTTCTATTTGCACAGGTACACCAGAGATGGGCCCCACTAATCATGCAGGTAACTGTTTTGAGCCTTGCTTCGCTGGGGGTGGACAGTGGGTGGAACGCATTTCACACGGAACCAAGCACCGTTCCTTCACATGGCTCCTGAGAAGTTTCCCTGCTGTCTGCTTGCTTTGATCAGCTTCTGATTCACTCTCCTCAGATCCTCGAGTTCTTTGCACTCTCTCCTTGTATGCCCATCTTGCCCAAACGTGGAGCAAAAGATTCCTGCCGGCAGTGGGTTGGACATTTTCACTCGGGGCGACGCGTCCCCAACAGCAGCTTCTGGCGCTTGCTGTACAGACCCAGTCCTTGCTGTCGTACTTTCAGATGTAGGGGTAACTGGAACGGCGCTCAACAGTCTGGCCACCTGAGAAGTCAGTTCCCTTACCTCATTTCGTCGGCTGTTCAACTCAGACGTAACTGAGGACTGCGGTACACTGGCGGTGGCTGCGGTGGCAGTAGCTTTCACCTCTTCTCTGGCGCTAATCCTATTTTCTTCCTCTCTTACCTCCTGCATCAGCTGGAAGAAGGAAGGGCGTTTGTCCAGGGTGTGGCTCATCCTTACACGCAGAGCAACCATGTCTCGAGTGAGTGCACCCTTGACTAGCTGTTCCATCCGAGCTCGATTCATGTCTGCAGCCATAATTCCTCCCTTAAGTAGAGCACGATGGAGAAGTTTGTCAAGGCGATACAGAAAAGCAGAGAGTTTTTCTCCTTCATCCTGGTATGTGTGTCTGAGCTTGGCCAAGATGTCGGCTCCACTCTCTGTGGTGCCATAAGCTGTGTCCAGAGCGGATAAATTATCGGTGGCCGTAGCAGTGGAAGTGCTAACTTTCAAAAATCGAACGATGTCAGCAGCAGGCCCTTTTAAACTCTCCACTATACGCTGGCTCTTGCCGGCGTCCGTGCATTGCCACTCATTGATCATCTGGGTAGCCTGCTCCATCCAGGCATCGTATTCTTCCTCACCTGGGGGCACAGGTTTCAGTCCTGTAAACAGTCTCAGCTTTCTGTAGCTAGGCCCATCGGTTGACACTTGGTTGCACTTGTCCACCAGTTTACCAATAGCAGTCACGAAATCCATGTTCACATCCACTTTGGGAGCTTGATTTTCTGATATTATGGCCTGAAAATCCTCCATTGACTTGCCTTCCTGTTGTAGTAGTACCAACAGCTTTGAATGGAAAGCATCCTCTTCAGGAACAGCATCCTGTGTGTCCAAGCTTTCTAGCGTATGCACAGCCCATGGCCCAGCTTCTCCTTCAATACCTACATCTGGAGGCACAGTGTCAGGGGTTAAATCAATGCTAGTCTCCACTAGTATGAACAACTGTGTGCCAGTAGAATCCCCACGGCAACCACAAATTTGGTGCGACCAAAGACTTTCACTGTGTTTAAGACCCTCGCAATGGTCTCCTCACTAGTATCTATTGACACATTGTTCAGTAATATGCCACGAGAAAGACTGATATTCTTTTGGCGGCTCCAGTCAGCAGCCTGAGAAAAATCCATTGTCTTAAATGAGCTACTCACACTGTAAAAGTTTTCCTGTTGTAATTACAGGGTTAACTGTTACTGACTGACGAAAAGAGGAAAGAAAAAAAAATATTTGACCTGTCTGGTAAACAGGAATGATCCCAGCGGTGCCTCCAAAAATGTAACCCCCTGCTGACCACGAAATGGGGCTGCTATTTAAATATTCAATCAACAGGATCCGAATTCCGAGCGGTTGATGTTGATTTGGCTAATTCCCTGTTTACCCATAAATGTCAGGACTGTAATCGGAATATCAAAAATAAATTTAATAACAAATAGAATTAACAGACATAAAACAGTGAGCTCTGATCTATAACCGTTGGGGCCCATCCGTTGGTGCACACATGGGGAAACTCATCCTCAGTAACACATTTGTAGATACTGTTCCAGTTGGATTGTATAGTCCCCACCAGTTACTCACGACACACACACACACACAGTCCAGAAGAGACACACGTGTGGAAGATGATGCCGCAGGAGGCAGAGGTGCCGCGAGCTATCCGTGCAGCAACGTAGGTCGAGTGTGCTGAAGGCTGTCCTCCTCGGCAGTAATGAAAAGAACAGGCAGGGGAACGCCTGGCTGCCTCTCACTGCAAACCGAATTCTCATTGCCTGGGAAAAGCTCTCTCTCTGCTTTTCTCCCTCTTCAGCTCTGCCTTACTCCACAGCTGCTTCACTTCCTGGCGCCTTTTTTTTCCTCCCGCCCCCAGAGCAATCCCATTGGCCCAGCCCATATCACTAAACCAACAGCATCCTGTTCACAGCACCCGCCCGGCAAACAGGACACTGAAACCCACAAGGGACAAAGAACACTGGTAAACGTCTTCCCCACAAATTTTCCTCAGTCCCTTACATATAAAAGTTGGGGTCTGATGTTGCAGATGTATAGAACGTTGGTTCTCCCGCATTTGGAAAACTGCGCCCAGTTCTGGTCGCCACACTACCAGAAGGACGTGGAGGCTTTAGAGAGAGTGCAGAGGAGGTTTACCAGGATGTAGCTTGGTATGGAGGGGATTGGTTATGAGGAGAGATTGGGTAAACTGGGGTTGTTCTCCCTGGAAAGACGGAGGATGAGGGGAGACTTAATAGAGGTGTATAAAATTATGAAAGGCATAGATAGGGTGAACTGTGGGAAGCTTTTCCCCAGGTCGGTGGTTACGTTCACGAGGGGTCATAAGTTCAAGGTGAGGGGGGAAGGTTTAGCACAGATATCAGAAGGACATATTTTACACAGAGGGTGGTGGGGGCCTGGAATGCGCTGCCAGGCAAGGTGGTGGAGGCGGACACACTGGGAACGTTTAGGACTTATGTAGACAGCCAAATGAACGGAGTGGGAATGTAGGGATACAAAAGAATGGTCTAGTTTGGACCAGGGAGCGGCACGGGCTTGGAGGGCCGAAGGACCTGTTCCTGTGCTGTATTGTTCTTTGTTCTTGTTCTACCCTTCACAAAACAGTGTTGACTATCCCTAATCAAATTATTCCTTTCTTGATGATTATAAATCCTATCTCTGATAATCCTTTCCAAAACTTTGCCCACAACAGAAGTAATGCTCACCGGTCTATAATTACCAGGGTTGTCTCTACTCCCCTTCTTGAACAAGGGGCCAACATTTGCTATCCCACCCAGCCCAGAGAAGTTATCTATTTTCACACTTTCCAGAATTGCTAGCACCTCCTCCTTATGAACCTCAATCCCGTCTCGTCCAATAGCCTGCATCTCAGTAGTCCCCTCGACAACATTGTCTTTTTCCTGTGTGAATACTGATGAAAAATATTCATTTAACACCTCTCCAATCTCTTCAGGCTCCACGCACAACTTCCCACGACTGTCCTTGACTGGCCCTAATCTTACCCTAGTCATTCTTTTATTTCTGACATACCTATAGAAAGCTTTAGGGTTTTCCTTGATCCTACCTATAGAATCACCATCCTATAGATTACCTATAGATACGTCGCCGGGTCCGGATGGGATGTAACCCAGGTTACTGTGGGAGGCGAGGGAAGAGATTGCAGAACCTCTGATGATGATCTTTGCGTCGTCAATGGAGACAGGAGAGGTGCCGGAGGATTGGAGGATTGCGGATGTGGTTCCTATTTTCAAGAGGGGAATAGGGATAGCCCAGGTAATTAACGACCGGTGAGTCTAACCTCAGTGGTTGGTAACCTGATGGAGAAGATCCTGAGGGACAGGATATATGAGCATTTAGAGAGGTTTAGTATGCTCAAGAATACTCAACATGGCTTTGTCAAGGGCAGATCGTGCCTTACGAGCCTGGTGGAGTTCTTCGAAAATGTGACTAAACACATTGATGAAGGGAAGGCAGTAGATGTGGTTTATATGGATTTTAGCAAGGCGTTCAATAAGGTCCCCCATGCAAGGCTTCTAGAAAAAGTGAGAGGGCATGGGATCCAAGGGGCTGCTGCCCGGTAGATCCAGAACTGGCTTGCCCAAAGGAAGTCATGATGTGGAGATGCCGGCGTTGGACTGGGGTAAACACAGTAAGAAGTTTAACAACACCAGGTTAAAGTCCAACCCGGCTTGGAGCTCCGAAAGCTTGTATGGCTTTTGCTACCAAATAAACCTGTTGGACTTTAACCTGGTGTTCGTAAACCTCTTACTGTGTTTGCCCAAAGGATGCAGAGAGTGGGTATAGATGGGTCTTTTTCTAAATGGAGTTCGGTCACCAGTGGAGTGCCCCAGGGATCTGTTCTGGGACCCTTGCTGTTTGTCATTTTCATAAATGATCTGGATGAGGAAGTGGAGGGATGGATTGGTAAGTTTGCCGACGACACGAAGGTTGGTGGGGTTGTGGATAGTCTGGAGGGATGTCAGAAGTTACAGAGGGACATAGATAGGATGCAAGACTGGGCGGAGAAGGGGCAGATGGACTTCAACCCAAACTGCGAATACATCTTCCCTCAGAACATCTACCTCTTCCAGCCGATCAGCCTGTATCACACTCTCATCCTCAAAAACATGGCCCTTCTCCTTGGTGAACACTGAAGATAAGTATTCATCCATCGCCTCTCCTATCTCTTCTGACTCCATGCACAAGTTCCCACTACTGTCCTTGACCGGCCCTAACCTCACCCTGGTCATTCTTTTATTCCTCACATAAGAGTAAAAAACCTTGGGGTTTTCCTTGATCCAACCCGCCAAGGACTTCTCATGCCCCCTCCAAGCTCTCCTAAGCACTTTTTTTAGCTCATTCCTTGCTACCTTGTAACCCTCAAGCGACCCAACTGAACCTTGTTTTCTCATCCTTACATACGCTTCCTTATTCCTCTTGACAAGACATTCAACTTCTTTTGTGAACCATGGTTCCCTCACTCGGCCATTTCCTCCCTGCCTGACAGGGACATACCTATCAAGGACACGCAGTATTTGTTCCTTGAACAAGCTCCACTTTTCATTTGTGCCTTTCCCTGACAGTTTCTGATCCCATCTTATGCTCCCTAATTCATGCCTCATCGCATCATAATTACCCCTCCCCCAATGATCAACCTTGCCCTGCTGTACGGCCCTATCCCTCTCCATTGCAATAATGAAAGACACCGAATTGTGGTCACTATCTTCAAAGTGCTCTCCCACAAACAAATCTTACACTTGTCTCGGTTCATTTCCCAGCACCAAATCCAATGTGGTACCACCTCTTGTCGGCCTATCCACATATTGTGTCAGGAAACCCTCCTGCACACACTGTACAAAAACTGCCCCATCCGAATCATTCGACCAATAAATGTTCCAATCAATATTTGGAAAGTTAAAGTCACGCATGACAACTACCCTGTGACCTCCACACCTATCCATAATCTGCTTTGCAATTTCTTCCTCCACATCTCTATTACTATTTGGGGGTCTATAGTAAACTCCTAACAACGTGACCGCTCCTTTCCTATTTCTAACTTCAGCCCATATTACCTCAGTGTGCAGATCCCCCTCGAAGTGCCTTTCTGCAACTGTTAAATTATCCTTGATTAACAATGCTTCTCCTCCACCTCTTTTACCACCTTCCCTACTTTTACTGAAACATCTATACCCTGGACCTTCCAACAACCGTTCCTGTCCCTGTTCTAACCTTATCGTTTGATAAGGTCCCCCATGGTCGGCTTATGATGAAAGTGAGGAGGTGTGGGATAGAGGGAAAGTTGGCCGATTGGATAGGTAACTGGCTGTCTGACCGAAGACAGAGGGTGGTGGTCGATGGAAAATTTTCGGATTGGAGGCAGGTTGCTAGCGGTGTGCCGCAGGGATCAGTGCTTGGTCCTCTGCTCTTTGTGATTTTTATTAATGACTTAGAGGAGGGGGCTGAAGGGTGGATCAGTAAATTTGCTGATGACACCAAGATTGGTGGAGTAGTGGATGAGGTGGAGGGCTGTTGTAGGCTGCAAAGAGACAGAGGTAGGATGCAAAGCTGGGCTGAAAAATGGCAAATGGAGTTTAACCCTGATAAATGTGAGGTGATTCATTTTGGCAGGACAAATTTAAATGTGGATTACAGGGTCAAAGGTAGGGTTCTGAAGACTGTGGAGGAACAGAGAGATCTTGGGGTCCATATCCACAGATCTCTAAAGGTTGCCAGTCAAGTGGATAGAGCTGTGAAGAAGGCCTATAGTGTGTTAGCTTTTATTAAGAGGGTGTTGGGGTTTAAGAGCCGTGGGGTTATGCTGCAACTGTACAGGACCTTGGTGAGACCACATTTGGAATATTGTGTGCAGTTCTGGTCACCTCACTATAAGAAGGATGTGGAAGCGCTGGAAAGAGTGCAGAGGAGATTTACCAGGATGCTGCCTGGTTTGGAGGGTAGGTCATATGAGGAAAGGTTGAGGGAGCTAGGGCTGTTCTCTCTGGAGCGGAGGAGGCTGAGGGGAGACTTAATAGAGGTGTATAAAATGATGAAGGGGATAGATAGAGTGAACGTTCAAAGACTATTTCCTCGGGTAGATGGAGCTATTACAAGGGGGCATAACTATAGGGTTCCTGGTGGGAGATACAGGACGGATATCAGAGGTAGGTTCTTTACGCAGAGAGTGGTTGGGGTGTGGAATGGACTGCCTGCAGTGATAGTGGAGTCAGACACTTTAGAAACATTTAAGCGGTTATTGGATAGGCACATGGAGCACACCAGGATGATAGGGAGTGGGATAGCTTGATCTTGGTTTCAGATAAAGCTCGGCACAACATCGTGGGCCGAAGGGCCTGTTCTGTGCTGTACTGTTCTATGTTCTATGTCTATGTCTCCGTAATGGCCACAACATCGTCGTCCCAAGCACCAATCCACGCTCCAAGTTCACCTACCTTATTCCGAATGCTCCTGGCATTGAAGTAGACACACTTCAACCCACCTTCCTGTCTGCCGGTACACTCCTGCGACCTTGCTACCCTCCTCAGTACCTCACTACACTCAACACTGGCTTCTGGACAACAGCTCCTTTTCCCATTCCCCCTGACAAATTAGTTTAAAACCCCCGAAGAGCCGTAGCAAATTTCCCTCCCAGGATATTGGTGTCCCTCTGGTTCAGGTGCAAACCATCCTGTTTGTCCAGGTCCCACCTTCCCCAGAATATGCTCCAATTACCCACATAACTGAAACCCTCCCTCCTCCACCATCCCTGCAGCCACGATTTGGAAGAACGAAATGAAGGCACTGTTGCTAAGTTTGCAAATGATACAAAGGTATGCAGACGGAAAGGTAGTATTGAGGGAGGGGGATGGGGCGGGGGGGAATGCTGCAGATGGACTTGGACAGGTTAGGAGAGTGGGCAAAGAGGTGGCAGATGGAATACAATGAGGAAAAGTGTGAGGTTATGCACTTTGGAAGGAGGAATGGAGGCATAGACTATTTTCTAAATGGGGAAATGCTCAGAAAATCAGATGCTCAAAGGAATTTGGGAGTCCTTGTTCAAGATTCTCTAAAGCTTAACGTGCAGGTTCAGTTGGCAGTTAGGAAGGCAAATGGAATGCTGGCATTCATGTCGAGAGGGCTATAATACAAGAGCAGGGATGTACTTCTGAGGCTGTATAAGACTCTGGTCAGACCCCATTTGGAGTATTGTGAGCAGTTTTGGGCCCTGTATCGAAAGGATAGATGTGCTGGCCTTGGAAAGGGTCCAGAGGAGATTTACAACAATGATCCCTGGAATGAAGAGCTTGCCATTGAGGACTCTGGGTCTGTACTCGTTGGAGTTTAGAAAGATGAGGGGGGATCTTATTGAAACTTACAGGATGCTGTGAGGCCTGGATAGAGTGAACGTGGAGAGGATGTTTCCACGAGTAGGAAAAGCTAGAACTCGAGGGCACAACCTCAGACTAAAGGGACGATCCTTTAAAACAGGAGCAGCGCTTCGAAAGCTTATGGTATTTGCTACCAAATAAACCTGTTGGACTTTAACCTGGTGTTGTGAGACTTCTTACTGTACTCCTTTGGGCAAGCCAGTTCTGGATCCACAGGGCAGCAGCACCTTGGATCCCATGCCCTCTCACTTTTCATGCACGCTTACTTTCAGTTACTGATGCACACGGACACCAAGGTCTCGCTGAGTATCCACCTCTCTCAATTTACACCCATTCAAATAATAATCTGCCTTCCTATTATTGCTGCTAAATTGGATAACCTCACATTTACCCACATTTTACTGCAACTGCTTTGCACATGCCCACACATTGAGCCTGTTCAAATCACACTGAAGCATGTCCACATGCTTCTCATAGCTCACCCTCACACACCTTTTATCATCTGTAAATTTGGAGATGATACATTTAGTTCCATTTTCAGAATAATTAATATATAATGTGAACAGTTGGGGTCCGTGCACAGATTCCTGCGGTACCCCACTAGACACTGACTGCAGATCAGGAAAAGGCCCATTTATTGCCAACTCTTTGCTTTCTATCTGTGAACCAGCTTTCTATCCATCTCAAAACATTGCCTGCATTCCCATGTGCTTTCACTTCACTTGGTAGTCTGTTACGTGAGACCTTGTCGAAAGCCTTCTGAAAGTCTCAATAAACCACATCCACTGGTTCTCCTCAGTGAACTCTACTGATTGCATCCTCAAAATATTCCAATAGATTCTTCAAACAAGATTTCCCTTCTGTAAATCCATGCTGACTTTGTCTGATTTTCCCACTGCCTTCCAAGTGCTGAGTTATGAAATCATTGATAAATCCTCCAGCTCCAACTTCCCCTGCGCTGACGATAGGTTCACTGGGATCAGTATATCTTATCACTGATCATGTGTCTGTCAAATGCTGACATGTAGATCAGTCACAGAGAAGCAGCATCGAGCAGCTCACACACGGATTTAGACAACTACAAGGGTAATAGTCACTTACCAGGAACACCAGTAGCTCCATGGATCAGGTGGGTCATTTTCTTCACCGTGTTTTTGAGGAAGAGAAGGTGTTACAGGCTAATAGGCAGGCGGAAGTAGATGTTCGGAGGGAGGATGTCCTGGCAGTTTTGAATAAACTGAAGGTTGATAAGTCCCCTGGGCCTGATGAAATATATCCGAGGATTCTTTGGGAGGCAAGGGTTGAGATTGCAGAGCCTTTGGCTTTGATCTTTGGGTCCTCACTGTCCACGGGGATGGTGCCAGAGGACTGGAGAGTGGCGAATGTTGTTCCTCTGTTTAAGAAAGGGAACAGAAATGACCCTGGTAATTATAGGCCGGTTTGTCTTACTTCAGTGGTTGGTAAATTGATGGGATTTACGAACATTTAGAAGGATGCGGATTAATACGGGATAGTCAGCACGGATTCGTGAAGGGCAAGTCGTGCCTCACAAATTTGATAGAATTTTTTGAGGAGGTAACTAAGTGTGTTGATGAAGGTAAGGCAGTTGATGTCATATACATGGATTTTAGTAAGGCGTTTGATAAGATCCCCCACGGTCGGCTTATGATGAAAGGAAGGAGGTGTGGAATAGAGGGAATGTTGGCCGATTGGATAGGTAACTGGCTATCTGATCGAAGACAGAGGATGGTGGTGGACGGAGAATCTTTGGACTGGAGGCAGGTTGCTAGCGGAGTGCCAAAGGGATCAATACTTGGTCCTCTGCGATTTGTGATTTTTATCAATGACTTGGAGGAGGGGGCTGAAGGGTGGATCAGTAAATTTGCTGATGACACCAAGATTGGTGGAGCAGTGGATGAGGTGGAGGGCTGTTGTAGGCTGCAAAGAGACATAGGTAGGATGCAGAGCTGGGCTGAAAAATGGCAGATGGAGTTTAACCCTGATGAATGTGAGGTGATTCATTTTGGTAGGACAAATTTAAATGTGGATTACAGGGTCAAAGGTAGGATTCTGAAGACTGTGTAGGAACAGAGAGATCTTGGGGTCCATATCCACAGATCTCTGAAGGTTGCCACTCAAGTTGATAGAGCTGTGAAAAAGGCCTATAGTGTGTTAGCTTTTATTAACAGGGGGTTGGAGTTTAAGAGCCGTGGGGTTATGCTGCAACTGTACAGGACCTTGGTGAGACCACATTTGGAATATTGTGTGCAGTTCTGGTCACCTCACTATAAGAAGGATGTGGAAGCGCTGGAAAGAGTGCAGAGGAGATTTACCAGGATGCTGCCTGGTTTGGAGGGTAGGTCTTATGAGGAAAGGTTGAGGGAACTAGTGCTGTTCTCTCTGGAGGAGAGTAGGTTGAGGGGAGACTTAATAGAGGATTATAAAATGATGAAGGGGATAGATACAGTGAACGTTCAAAGACTATTTCCTCGGGTGGATGGAGCTATTACAAGGGGACATAACTATAGGGTTCATGGTGGGAGATATAGGAAGGATGTCCGAGGTAGGTTCTTTACGCAGAGAGTGGTTGGAGTGTGGAATGGACTGCCTGCAGTGATAGTGGAGTCAGACACTTTAGGAACATTTAAGCGGATATTGGATAGGCACATGGAGCACACCAGGATGATAGGGAGTGGGATAGCTTGATCTTGGTTTCAGATAAAGCTCGGCACAACATCGTGGGCCGAAGGGCCTGTTCTGTGCTGTACAGTTCCATGTTCTATTTGAAATTCCTGATACATTTTCAGCGTGAAGTAATGTGTCCCTTCGCTCTGCAGGTAATCTCTGTGTTAACGCCGTGATGATACATTCGCAAAGACATTCATATGTACCCTGTGCTTTCGCCTCTGGGATACTGACATTGCAAAATCGCTCATCTTTGAGTTTCTTCAAATTAACAAACACATGACGACATTGATTGAGGTTGTGGAATATATTTATTTCTGAGATTGAATTGCTGCCAATCAAAGAATGGACAATGCTGATCACATTAATTAATTTGTAACATTAGAGGCTATGCTACCCACCAAAGGTATTGTCATCTAAAACACAACTCTCAAGATCCCACGTTGCCTCAGTTTTATCTTTCACCTGTCTGTCACCTTTCAATGATTCAATTCCAAATGTTAGAGTGTCTCTCCGGGCTGTTCCACTCTCTCCTGGGATATAGTTACCCTCTTTATCTCTGGAAATACACTGAATCCATTCGGGTCCTGTAATTGTGACTCCAATTTCAGATTTAATCTGCAGTAAGTTCAAAAACGAGGACCACAGCAACTGAATCTATCCCCTCCAGCTCCATGTTTCCCAGCAGCCCAGATGAGATGTCCCGAACCGGAGCACCGGTCAGGCAACACAGCCTTTGAGACGCTCAATCCTGGCCACAGAGAAAAGTGTCTATTCCCCTGACGAACTATCCCTATTTATAACTGTATTTCCT